>NC_090806.1:49242802-49557052 GCF_036512215.1 Solanum lycopersicum | reverse complement strand
ATCCCAAATAGAAAAGGTTATTCAGTTTCTCGATGGATCTATTGATCTAAAATTTCTTGAGAATCCATCAATGAGATCTTCATCTGCTCGACCGTCTTGGTCACCCTCCTCTTCGTGCCCTTCTAAGACGACTCACCAACCATCTTCTTCTAAAACTTTCGAGGACGAGGAAGACAACATTACTATTGCAAACAGTGATATAGACAATAGTAAAGGTAAGGTAACAGGGGTTGATTTCAGAGGTAATGTACCTAAAGTTTATTACCAAGACATTTCAGGGAGTCCTACAGCAAGCGAGATGGAACCGCCTACTGATAAGCCTGCTTGGTTGGGAATGTTAAAGGTAAACAAACCCTTTGAACCTAATCCAACTATTCTACAAGAACAATGGATTCACCCTGACAATCAAGTCAGAATAAAATGGTATGTTTCCTCTTATACTCTTAAGCAAAGAGAAAATTTCAGGGAAATTTGGATGAAAGATATGAGAAGAATAGGTTGTGAAATCGAATTCTTCAAGTGGTTTGAAATGACTGGTATAATTGAAATTTGTACCGAGTCTTTACAAGTTATCATTAATAAATGGTATACATCTTCTAACAAAGTAGTAGAATCTACCACTCCTCCTCTTGAAGGAATCAATATTCCTATTGCATGTACAGTGATAAAAGCCTCTCCCTTCAAAGAGAAGAGTTATAAGACAGGCGCATTACTCGTTGCTGCAGATATTGATAGAGTTATTGAACAAAACAACTATACAAACCAACTCCTCCATGTGGTCTCTAGACAAATAGAAGACACAAGACCATATCTTAGTGGAAGACCAACACCGACTTCTACTTCATCCAATCATGAAATTGAAACCTACCCAGGATTTAAAATACCTGAATTTTCCAAAGAAAAATTCCCAAAACTTTCTGATACATTTGAAGTTACAGGAAGTATCATCAAAAAAATCAACACTCAACTCAATAACTTTAACATATCTAAAAAGAAAGATAAAGAAAGTGTTTCCACAATCCAAACCAATCCAAACCCATCTTCAGAAAAAACCAATCTTCTCCAAAAACATGGAAATAGTCATTTTCATAACATGAAAAACTACCACAGCAAACCATCTTTTCCAGATTTGCAGTATGAAGAAAATGCTTTCTTATCCACTTCATCTCATGAAGGAAGGAGCACCACTGAATGGAATATTGATGGCCTTGTAGAACATCAAGTTTACAATAAACTCCATGAAATGGGAGTAGCCATCACCGCGTACAAAATGCGAGGGTCCTCAGACACAGATGCTGCAAATATGATTATTGTAGGTTTCACTAGAATGTTAAAACATTGGTGGGACAATTACTGCACTGACGAAGTCAAGCATCTCATTATCACCGCAACAGCAAATGAAACTGTTGTAAAGATTGAAGGTAACACACAAACAACTTCTACTCAAACAAGGGAAGACACTTGTGCCACTTTGCTTTACCATATTGCTAAACATTTTATTGGAGAACCTAATTTATTTCAGGACAGAAGTCTCCAAATTCTGAGTAATCTAAGCTGCCCAAACTTAGACAACTTCATCCACTACAGACATGCTTTTTTGAGCAAAGTCATGATCCGTCCAGATTGCAATTCGGATTACTGGAAGGAACGTTTCATCAGTGGCTTACCTCCTCTTTTTGCAGATAAGGTAAGAACCAAAATACAAGACAGGAATAATGGTAGTATTCCTTATAATAATCTTACCTATGGTGACCTGGTAAGCACCATTAACATCGTAGCCCTAGAGCTATGCACAGACATCAAGCTAAGACACCAGCTTAAGAAGGAACAATCTTCTTCAAGGAAAGAACTTGGAAGCTTTTGTAAAGATTTTGGATTTATTACTCCACCGGATACTAAGAAGAAGGAAGAAAGAGAAAAATCCTACAGAAGAAAATCAACAAGGAAGGATGATTCCTCTAAATCTTCCAAATCCGAAAGAAAGAAAACTAGATCCAAGAGATCAACCCAAAAGAAACAAGACGTCTGTTGGAACTGTGGAAAAAGAGGCCATAGAGCAAACAAATGCCATTCAAAAACAAAGAAAAAGAAAGTCAATCTTCTTGACATGGATAAGGAGACGAAAGGTAAACTTCTCGCTATCCTTGATGAACCATTTTCTGACATTTCAGATGAACCTGAAGAAAACAGCTCAGATGAGGACATCAACCTGGACTATGATTCAGATTCTAGTCAATCAGAAAAAGGTTGCACTTGCAGAAAAGAACCTCAGATTAGGGTTCTTTCTGATAACTCAAAAGAAGCCCTTTTTGATGTCATACAACATATCAATGATGATGAGGCTAGGAATCGTTTCCTCCTAAAACTCAAAAATTTGATCCTCAATACAGACAAACCAAAGTCTCGTCCTATTGTTGAACCTTTCAGCATGAAACAAATCATGAATCGTTCAGAAAATCATTCTGAACCAACCATTGCGGATCTTTGTCATGAAGTTTCTCTTCTCAAAAAAGAAATTCGAGAAATCAAATCCCGTCTTTCCATGATAGAAACTGACACTCCTATCCGTCAGATTTCTAAAAAACCAGCTTTCTTAGATTATGAATCTAGGCACAGCTCCTCAAAAAACAATTCGAATAATGAGGATGATATCAATCAACCTGACATCAACAATACTGACATCAAAAATAACCATCTGGTTGAACTAGAAGTTTTTACACAAACCAATAACAATGCTTCCACTTCTGCAACACCAGGTTTAACAGTAATTTCCTCTATCAGACCTCAGAGCCATCATATCCCTATCAAAATAGTGATTAACAAAAATTTTGTTATTAACAAAGTTGCTTTGCTTGATAGCGGTACTGATAGAAACTGCATCATGAAAGGTATTGTTCCTCTTCAGTATTTACAAAAAAGTACTTCAAAATTATACTCCGCTACAGGAGAACTTTTGAAAATAAACTATAAGCTTTCTAAAGCCCATATTTGCAACAATGACATTTGTTTAACAAATGATTTCGTTATTACTGAAGATATTAATGAAGATATCATCCTAGGAATACCATTTATTACCCTAATAAAACCTTATTTTACTTCACTGGATGGCATCTCCACTAATATATTAGGAAAAGATCTCCTTTTCCCTTTTGTAAAAACTCTTTCTCAAGAAGAAAGTGATTTTGTCAGAGAAAAAACTGTTTTCAAAATAAACAAACTTTCTCAACATCTCACCTTTTTAAAGGATGAAATCCGTATTAAGAAAATTGAGCAAATTCTAAAAACCCCGGAGATTGTTAACCAAATAGCAAATCTTCAAGAGAAATTTGAAAAGGAAATTTGTTCCGATTTTCCTAATGCTTTTTGGAATAGAAAAAAGCATATTGTTTCCTTACCTTGCATTGAAGGATTCATTGAAAGGGCTATTACCACTAAAGCAAGACCCATTCAGATGAATCATGAAATGATGGAATATTGCAAAGAAGAGATTAATACTCTTTTAAAAAATGGCATCATCAGAGTTTCAAAATCCCCTTGGAGTTGCTCTGCCTTCTACGTTAATAAAAACTCTGAGAAAGAAAGAGGTGCTCCTAGACTTGTAATTAATTACAAGCCTCTCAACTCCGTTTTAAAATGGATTAGGTATCCTATACCTAACAAAAGAGACCTTTTGAAAAGGATTTTTAATGCAAAATTTTTTAGCAAATTTGATATGAAATCGGGATTTTGGCAAGTACAGATTTCTGAAAAAGATAAGTACAAAACTGCTTTTAATGTTCCATTTGGCCAATTTGAATGGAATGTAATGCCTTTTGGGCTCAAAAACGCCCCTTCTGAATTTCAAAACATCATGAATTCCATTTTCAATGATTATTCTTACATGTCAATTATTTATATTGATGATGTGTTAATATTTTCTAAAAACATTGATTCTCATTTTAAATACCTCAACACATTCTTCAATATAGTCAAAAACAATGGCTTAGTAGTTAGTGCTAAGAAAATGATTTTGTTTCAAACAAAGATTAGGTTCTTGGGCCATGATCTTTTTCAAGGAACTTTTAAACCCATCTGCAGAGCCCTAGAGTTCTCTTCTAAATTTCCCAATGAAATTATTGAAAAAACCCAGCTCCAGAGATTTCTAGGAAGTTTGAATTATGTTGCCGATTTTATTCCAAAAATCAAACACATCTGCGAGCCTCTATACAAGAGACTTAAGAAAGTCCCTGTTCCATGGAGTTCTGAACAAACCCAAGCGGTTATTCGAGTTAAAGAGTTAGTTCAAACAATTCCTTGTTTAGGGATCCCCAATCCTCATGCTTCCATGATTGTTGAAACTGATGCCTCTGACCTTGGTTATGGAGGTATTCTAAAACAAATGGTAGATCCTGAATCTACAGAACAGTTGGTCCGATTTACTTCGGGAATCTGAAATTCTTCTCAAAAGAATTATTCTACTGTTAAAAAAGAAGTCTTGTCTATTGTTCTTTGTATAACAAAATTTCAGGATGATCTTATCAACAAAAAGTTTTTGCTAAGAGTAGATTGCAAGTCTGCTAAAGAAATTCTTCAAAAAGATGTTAAAAACATTGTTTCAAAACAAATCTTTGCTAGGTGGCAAGCTCTACTATCTAGCTTTGATTTTGATATTGATTTCATCAAAGGAGAAAACAAGTCCTTGCCAGATTTTTTAAACCGTGAATTTTTGCAGGGAAAACATGAGGCCATTTAAGCCAGCAGCTAAGGGAGACAAGGATCTTCCAAAACAAAAAATGGCTAGACCATTCAAGCTCCTTCCACTTACACCATCCAAAGCAGAATCTTCATCCACAAGACCTGCTTTAAATTCCAAAAACTTTTTCACAGTCCTAGTAGATTATCCAAATTTACCAAACTCTTCTCAACAAAAGCCCCAGAGGCCAAACTACCCCCCTCTACCTCAAAGTCTAAATTTGAGACCAACTGTTGCTCTTGAAGCTTCATCCTCCCGCCAAACAAAAACAGCTTACACGATGAAAGCCCCTGAGACTTTTGCCCAAGCAGTCAATCCAGAATTGACTAAAACAATTTCCTCAAAACTAAATCAAAAAGAAGAATTTTTTGACTTTCAGGTGTCATAAATACTACCTTTGATGGCACTCAGTAAAGAAGTATCTAACATGGATGTTGATTTATTAATAAAACCTTGTTACACTGATTTTAATTATGTGGATACAGATAATCCACTAAAAACCAGGAGATACTTTGAAGCCATACTAGTGGATACAGAATCCGTCGACATCGAGCATTGCAAAGATGCAGATAATCAAATCATGTATTCCAGGATTACAATCAAGAGAATACTAGAACCAACAGAATGGTTTGCAGATCATTTTCACACTCCAATTGCTTTGACAATGACACACCGCCCACAGACTTATAACTGGTATGATTATAAGGTTGAATGGATGAACTTCCTCTATGTCAGACCAAGGCACACTTGGTTTATTAAATACAACACACCACTAACAAAGGCCATCATCCCACGATGGTTTTATGAATGGTGGAATTTATTTGGAGGCACCAAGGAAATTCTACCCCAAAGATTCTCCGCTAGGTATGCAGAATTTCAAACCCAGGAGGAGATAACAACATTACCAGAGCATATAAAAATATGCAAATATTACATTAAGAAAATAATCTCTTATATCATCACCTGGAACTTCGTCAAAAGCGAAATAGATCGCATCAATTATTTGTGCAAACAAATACAGGTAAAAGGTTGGGTTCCTAAACAGCAAGGAAATTCAGCAGTACAGAACACTGAGAAGGTCCAGACTTCTCAAAAGAAATTATCCAAAGCAGCCCTCAAACAAAAATTGAAGGAAGCTATGGACAACATCGAAGATCATTCTGAAGAACAGATCTTCAAACTACTCAAGGATGCTGCTTCTTCTGAAGGAGAAGATGACGATAATGGTGACATGTGCAATCCCAAAGGTTTAGCCTTGGCCTACATGGACCCAGATTATGAATAGGAAATGAACTTTCGCAAAAGATAGAGGCAAAGCCGGAATTATCTTTTGCGTTAGCAACTTTCATTATTCTTTAATGAATAGGAAATGACCTTTCGCAAAAGATAGAGGCAAAGCCGGAATTATCTTTTGTGTTAGCAACTTTCATTATTCTCTAAACTGGCATCCACTGAGAGGCTAAAGGACAAAGCTCTTTTGGAAAGCACTATTGCCTTTATCAAAAGAAGATGCATTATCAAAAGAGAAGATTCCCATTATCTTTTGATAGCCCCCCCCAGTGTCGGCAATATCTCAGCCATCCACTTGTAAGCCTTCAGATAAAAGACATTTATTTTCCCTCTATAAAAGAGGATTAAATTCCCATTAGAGATCATCAGAAAATTCACACTGTATTCTGAATATCTCTTTCTCTCTTATGTATAATGAAGTTTGCTTGAAGTTTGAATAAAAGTATTTTTCTCTGTAAGCTTTCTTCTCCTTTAATTCCGCATTACTTATGATCCGATTTCTGTTTGCCTGGACCGGCATTTTGACCCTTTGTTTGTGGTCTTAGGCCCACTCAATTTGTACCTGTCCAAAACTATTCAAGGTAACAATAATACAAAAGGGCTTAGGCCCAAAGATAGTAAAATACAATTTTTAAAAAAATAAAAAGAGGTCTTTTTGGCCCAAACTATTCAAATCTCAGACTTCTTGGAATTTTCAAACCACAATCTATTCATCGATTTTTAGAACTTATTGATTCGAGGGAAGGAAAAGCAAGTCTTTACAACTCTCTCAAAATGCAAGGGATAAGTGAGTTTTTGGCAAACTTGAACGGATTCACATGCAAAAAAAGGAATGAAGTTGCGAAAGAGATAAGTATCCAATGAACACATGAATAAACAAATAACTAAAGGAAATGGAGGTAGATATGTGGATCATTCTAAGATATAAGTATGGGTATAATACTGACACACTTATAAACACAAAATGTAAAGAGTTATATCCCAAGTAAATGATGATTACAGACAACAATCACGACTAGGATATATTACTCGTAAAAAAAGAACTTATTAGCTAAACATAAAAACATGATAAACGAGGCATATAAAGGCAAAAAGACTAAGAAGGGAAATCATCATCTAAACACATTTAACTAAGACTCTTTAAATCTGTAACTTAACAATGAATGAACAAAGGGGTGCAATTTTTTTTAACTAACTAATTTCAAAAAACTAAACATTTGCATTTTATCCTGTAATCCACGAAAGACAGTAACAAAAATATGGTAAGGCATCACATGCATAACAAAAGTAAGAAAAAATATAAGAAAACAGGTAATGCTTCAAATGGCAAGGGGAAATAAATACAAAAACTTAATATTATTTATTATTATCATTTTATTTATTCATTTATATGTATATTATATTACTACTGTTATTAGTGGAATTAGCAGTAACAACCCAAAATATAAGACAAATTAACTTCTCAAAGGTGTCACAAGAGACCCCATTGCAGCTGCAACTCTAAACCAACTAGAGATTAAAAAAATAGCTCTAACAGAATTTTAGGCAAACGAACAAGAGGATAAATTAAAAGCAGTAACCACCTAAACAAATAAAAAAGAATAAAATGAACAAACGAGTGTTACTAACTTTTTTGAAAGAGTAAAATTGTGTCACATGTATCATTCGAACAAAGAGGTCAAAGCTCGAGCATAAACTAGAAACTACAGATGTAAATGACGCACAAATTATAAGCTAATTCCATCTTTTGACCTCAATCAACCCCCCCTTCCTTTTATGGCATTCTATCATATTGACATATACTAAACATACAGTTAAGAAAGTGGACAGAAGTAGAGCCTTAGACAATTCTACCTGAAATTAAGAGTTTAACAGATCATATAATGAGATATTGTCCACCAAAGAGATAATATCCTGAACGATCTTATGAGTCGAATTTTAGTAAAAGCAAGATTTTTTAAAAAAAGAATAGAGAAGCAAACGAAACCACATATAAAGTGACTAGATAGAGGTAAGTAAATTTATACTTTATGATCAGTCGAAGGACTAATGCCAACTTTGAGAAAAAAAAAGAACTTCATTACAATTAGTTCTCCAAAACACTAATGCGAACCAAACAGCGACAAACCAAGATGACCACAAAATCGATACTCACAAATCTATCATGGACTAAGACTAAGGAACAAAACATAAAACAAACCTGGAAGTAGGAACTAGCTAATATTTATGTTGAAACCAATTTTAACTTCATCCAATAGGTCAGGCTCAAGGCGAGAAAGAAACGATTTAAGGAAAAAGAATAAGAGAAAGAGTAGATGCGTAAACGAAAAGGAACAAAGCCTCACGCTTTAAAGAGACTCGACTATTTTTATAACATTTATTCTTAGCATGATTTCAGCCAAAAGAAAGGAATTTGAATCAAGCTACTACATTAGAGCTGAACCCAACTAAATGAACATGATCCCAGATAAATATACTAAAATGTAAATAAAGACTCTAAAAACCCGTCGCTCCAACTAGGATAAATCGCATATAAACTAGACATGAATTCGCCAAAAACTCATTAAACAGTGGCCGCTGGCAGAAAATATAAATGGCTTCAGAACTTCAAACTTAAATAGGGAAAAGCATTTTTTTGAAAATCTAACAAAAGGGAGAAAAACATTTCGCTCTAAGAATAAATAAAAATGGTGCCACAAGGCGGCGGTCTACTGCTGCATCAGTGAATTTTAACTTTAAACATACTTAAAAACCCAATAACAAATAGAGACCCAAGCTGAATGATAGAAAAAATATACTAAAAATTGAGCAAAGCATGCCGATGGAAACTCGGTAAAGGGTTCAGATATAACGGCAGCGGGGAGACAAACAACTTAACCTTATAGCATCAAGAATTAACAGAAGAGCACTCAACCTTAACCATTTGAAATCACCATTTATGTTAAACTCAAACTTACGTGAAATCTTTAGTCATTGGCTCTGAAGACATAGAAGTTAAAGAATCAACTCAAATATTTGGAACTAACATTACGAGCAAACGAAAAGTCTTTCAAGCACTCATACACACATCAAAATACCAAAGATTACAATGACAAACAGCTGCGACACAGGCCTCCAAAACACTCGAAGGCAACATCAGAAACATAGTATATGCAAAATATTATGAAGAAGGAGGCATTACCTTCTTTGGCGCAACGAGTGGGATAACAACGAGCTAGACAGGGACCGGCTTCCACCACCCTAACAGGAACTCGCACGCAAAAAAAAAGCATAATACTTCGTCGGCAACTAAGTTTTGCCTAGGACGCCTCACTATATCTCTATATCGATCTTCTCCAGAAATTTCCTCAAACTCTCTATGATAAAAAAACTTCCGATTAAAAATCTTTCTTCCCCTTCTCCCTTTTTTTTCCAAAAATTTCTCCTCCCTTCTTATAGTGAATGAAAAAGAATATATAGATGGGAAATTAGGTTTGAGATTTTGGGGGAAAAAGGGAAAACTTGGAATCCCCAAAATAAAAGTATCAATTCAAATTTTCAAGGGCCAAAGAACAACTATCTTTTGACGAGAATTCCACCCAAAAATCCCTCAAAATTGTGAGGATGCAGGGAACGGACCGCCTGGATTCAACCCAATCGTCCTTGTGGTTGACGTGGCCTTCATTCACACAAGTCAAGGACGAGGTTGAAGGTTTGGAACCGCTCTGTTGTATGGATAAAGCTAATGGAAGATAAAAATGCAAAAACAGTTGCTCGATTTATCGTGTAACTTGTGTGTATCACCGTGAACTCTCTCTTCACGCTATACCCATTGCTTTTGTCACGTAGCGAGATCGTCTAATAATGCTATGTATTTGCCGTTCATGCGCTAGAAGAAGAGAAGACGATGCGGGTCGGGTTTTGGGTTGCTGAGGTTGAAGGTGGGCATCGTTTCTGGGAGTGTTTACGTTACTCTGGATTGTCCTTTGTGAAGAGGAAATTGGGCCGGGTTTGGATGCGAAAAGGGCTGGATTGGGATTTTGGGGTTGAAAATATGGTGTTTAAAAGCATGAAAATGGGCTGGTTGAAATTGGGAAAAAAAGGGAAGGGAATTGGGGGTGGGCTAGACATTTTCAAATGGTTGGGAAATTGAATTGGGCTAATGGAAAAGAGAAGGAGACCCAAAATTGTCTGAGAACTAGAACACTAATCAATTAAAAATTATTTCGCAAATTCATCCGAATTAAATAAATGAGATAAATTAATTATAAATAAATTCGACAAGCTCCTTAATCATAACGAAAATAAATTAATCAATTTAATTATTAATAATTAATACAAATGCGTAAATTATTAAATGGCTAGATTAAATAGTTAAGTTGTTTAAAACAAAATAAAATCTATTGGAACGATTTTCAGATATATATAAAATAACTACTTCTATAAATCATATATATTATCTAAAGACTATAGAAAAATTATATAAGGAAATTTTAAATTTTATAAAATTAAATTATTTCCAATCGCTTAGATTTAGAAGCTCGTTAATCAATTTCTACAGGGGAGGGTCAAAAATGGGTGTCAACAACTGTCCCTCATTTTATTTGGATTGATGCAAGAAATGCGAGGAAAATGAAATTGACTAATCCAATTTTGGTAGACCACATCTTAATCCTCTAGAAAGGGCTTCTGGTATGGTCTTTAAGAATTATGGCCGAACCCCGGAAATGGGTCTCCTATATATCTCAGGCTATATGAGAATTCAGGCCACTTATAGTTCGATACACTTGATTTAACTCACGATTTTGAAAGAAACGTGAAGACATCTCCATACCAATTTATGAAGGAATCGAGATGCTCGAGAATAAGTTCTAAGAGCAAATGTTGGAGTATAGCCGAGTTTTCAATATTAAGCCTACCTACATATTCTTGGACTTAGGAATTAGGCTGTTTGTAGTTCGACTCGATCGGTTGAAAATAAAATCTATTATGCTAGATAACCTTTGGTTCTAGAAGAGTGACAAATAAATTCGAGTATGAAAAAGAGGCTTGCAACCTCTTATCCATGAAGGTGGAGCTCTTCACATCTATGGGTACATAATTTCAAAAACTCTTGGTATATTGCCATTCGAATTGGAAACTTGCTTCCGTAACATACCGGTATTTCCGAATCCAAGACCGAAACCAAGAAATCTAAAGAAAACCCACATGCTTTCTGATAGGGGTGTGTTTTGATTGTGGTGGAAGTCTCGTCCTCTGCTCATGTCCTAAAAGTTTGACACTCCTCTTTGGACTATGACCCAGTTCGCTGCTAAGAATAAGTTTCTCGTTGCGTTGCATCATTTTTTATGTTGTTCGCACTTGTGGTTCATTTTTGGAGATTTCATCCTTTCAGATACTCTCTACAAAAACTGAGATAAAACTCGTTAGCATAATAATGCAATTCAAATAGGAGATAGTATCTTTTACCACGTTGACACTTAATTGCTCTCCTTCAGCAATTGACGTCAACTCGATCAGTTTGACGTAAAGCAAATAAAGCTTATGTCTAATGTTTGCAATATAATCTTCGATGTACTCTCCATTTGATGTCAAAATAAGTAAAAGTTGATGTAGTGTTGATATTTCTCCTGGTGTCGTCTTCGATGATTCTCTTGGCATTCACTCTTGCCAAATGAAAGATGCAGCTGATATTGAGGTATAAATATTTTTCTTGAGATGCACGTTTTTTTTCTCTGGTAGTGCATGATTTCTCTTTCGCAATGCATGATTTTTCCGCGATGCATGAATTTTCTCTTGCAATGTATGACTTCTTCTCCGCAATGCAAATTTTTTTAATGCATGAATATTTTCTCGTGATGCATGACTTTCCGCTATGCATGAATATTGACTCGCAATGCATGATTTTCCGTGATGCATGAATTTCTTCTCCCAATGCATGAATATTAACTCGCGATGCATGACTTTCCGCGATACATGATTTCTTGCGGGGCATGAATATCTTCTCGCGATGCGTGAATATCAACTCGCGATGCATGATCTTCCACAATGCATGAATATTAACTCGCGATGCATGATTTTCTGGGGCATGAATATCTTCCCCCGATGCCTGATTTTCTGCGGGGCATGAATATCTTCGCGCGATGCTGATTTTTTGCGGGGCATGAATATCTTCTCGCGATGTGTGAATATTAAATCGCGATGCATTATTTTCTGTGATGCATGATTTTCTGCGAACATGAATATATTCATGCCATGTGTGAATATTAACTCACGATGCATGATCTTTTCTCTTGATGCTATCCTTGCTACGAAATGAAGATATTGCTTCAGTCGAGCGACATAGTTATCTTCTGGGTGCCTTCTGGATAACCATATTAATTGACAAATAATGAAATGACCATCCAGGTTGTGTATCATTTAAATTGACAATACAAATAAAATGACCCCTCCGGATAGTAATAATATCATATCCGATTATATGACCAGATGACGTTCTTTACGAAAAACTGTAAAATGTTTCCTTGAGATTTTCACTTGATTCATCTTTGAATGAAGTCATATCTTCATTATAGACTTCATTATAGACTTCAAGTTGTTGGGAATTCAATGAAACAATAATGTTCACATTCCCAAGTCTCCGATATAAGTGATATAAAATATTTCTTGTATCCACCGAAAAATTGTTAATATTAGGGGAACCTTAGCCCCCCTTGACTTCTCCATATTCGTTGGTTGGAGGTATTTGATAATTTTAGAGCAAAATTATAAACATGTGTTCATGGAAAAACTATTAGTTTTAAAACGAACTGATATTTGTCGATTCTTCATTTGTCTGCTCCCTGTTCTGCTATCTCCGATTGATTTTTCTAATTCTTCGACTCTTGAGAGATAAGACAAAATGTTTTATGCTGAAACAAATGAAATAAAAAGGGAAAATTTTTAGAAAATTAATTTTTTGAAAAATTAGTATTTTGAGAAAAGTTTATTGCTAAATGTCATGTCATGTCAGGCTTAACAAACTTCTTTGAGTGTGATGCTTAAAGGTCTATCTGATTTTTTGTTGGGGAGTATTCAAAATCACTATAGAATACCGATAAACCCATGTTGAAATTTTGAAGCCATCTTTTATATCGGTGAGTAAATCATGGAATTTTTGAGATTCTTTCAAAAATTCTGTCCCAATTGCAAATTTCCCAGTAGCTTCGATATCGACTATTTGAGGAAAATCTTCTTCTTGAGAATTTTTGAGTCCCTCTCAAATATTCTGTCCCAGTTTCTATCATAAAGAGAAACAGAAATCTTACTGGAGATATGACCGAACCCTTTTGGCGCATACGTATCCTGTTGAGGCAGGAATCAGTTCAAACGTAGTTCCCCCTTCAAGGTTTAACAACAATAGTAAATTTACAAAGAAAACTACCGAGGCCAACATAGGCTTCCTACATATCTTATTCTTGAGAATTTAGGTCGAACGTAGTTCAGATACAAAGAAATATTGAAAGGAATAAATGGGGAGACCAAGTCTGACATAGGCTGCCTACGTATATCATTCTGGAGAATATAGGTTGAATGTAGTTCAGATACAAAGAAATATTGAAAGTAATAATGGGGTGACCAATGCCAACATAGGCCGCCTACGTACATCATTTTGGAGAATTCAGGTCAGAGGTAGTTCATTAAAATATGGATAAAGATTTAAACAAATAAAATACAATCAAAATAGAACTCATAGAAGGAAATGACAGAAATACAAACTAAGCTTCACACGTAGTATCTCTTGACAGCATGTGAGTTGATCGGTTTTGGTCATACAGTGCCATTCATCTCCGATAGGACCAAAGCACCTGCAGATAATACTTTGCGAACTATGTAAGGCCCTTGCAAATTCGGTGCAAATTTTCCTTTATACTCATCTTGGTGAGAAAAAATGCGCTTAAGGACTAACTGACCGATTTAAAAAATTCTGGCTCTGACTCTTTTGTGAAAAGCACGAATCATTCTCTATCGGTATAGTTGACCATGAAAAATGACAACCATTCTCTTCTCATAAATCAATGTCAACTGATAAATTCTCTTGCTTACCCATTCAACATTACTCAACTCAGCTTCTTGGATGATTCTCAAGGATGGTATCTCGACTTCAGCATATGACTGCTTATGTTCCATAAACTAGCAAATATGGAGTAGCCCCAATCGGTGTTCTGATGGTCGTTCGGTATCCCAACAAATCATATGGCAACATCTCATTCCAACCTCAATGATTGTCAATCATTTTCCTTAGTATCTTCTTGACGTTCCTATTGGCGGCCTCTACAGCTCCATTCATTTGAGGACGATAAGCGGTTGAGTTTTGATGAGTAATCTTGAACTGCTCACGTATATCTCTCATCAAGGGACTGTCGAGATTTGCGCCATTATCAGTAATGATGGACTCTGGCACTCCTAATCTTTATATCAGATTGTTGCAAACAAAATCAGCTACAACTTTCTTGGTTATCAATTTGTAAGAACCTGCTTCCACCCACTTGGTGAAATAGTCAATGGCAACAAAAATAAATATGTGTCCATTAAAAGCGGATGGATCTATTGGACCAATGACATCCATGATCCAAGCTAAAAATGGCCAAGGTGAACTCATAGAATTGAGTTCGTGAGGCGGCACTGGATCAAATCACCGTGCACTTGACATTTATGACACACAAACTTGCAAGAATCATGCTCCACAGTCATTCAGAAATAACTAGCTCGAAGTATCTTCCTTGCCAAAGTGATTCCATTCATGTGCGTACCACAAGCTCCAGCATGTATCTGTTTAATAAGCTTTGCAACTTCAACAACATCGACATATCTGAGATGACCTAAATCTGGAGTCCTTCTATAAAGGACTTCTCAACTCAAGAAGAAGTTGAGGGCCATACGGCGTATCAACTTTTTCGACGTGGCATCTTCAGGATAACTCCCGGTATCTAAGTACTGCTTTATATCAAAATACCATGGCAAACCATATGGTTCTTCTTCAACATGTGAACAATGGACCGGATGTTCTAGAGGATAAATATAATCATTATCCGGATGCTTAATCATTAAGGCAATGGTAGTAAGAGAATCAGCCAACTCATTCGGTGTTCTAGGAGTCTGTATGAACTCAATCTTACAGAATCTTCTGCACAACGTCTGTATATATTGCACTTATGGCGTGATTTTCAGCTTCTTCACGGCCCATTCTCCTTGAACCTTATGAATTAATAAATCTGAATCTCCAATATCCAACAGCTTGTGGACATTCATTACTATGGCCATTTTTAAACCAAGGGCACAAGCATCATATTCAACAATGTTGTTCGTGCAATTAAATTGGACTTTTGCCGCCATATGATAGTGCTGACCAGATTCTTACACAAAGACCACTCTAATACCCTTTCCTTGGTGATTTGCTACTCTATCAAAGAATAATATCCAGCCAGGATATGTTTCAGAAATATCTTCACCCACAAATAATACTTCTTCATCGTGAAAATAAGTCTTGAGAGGTTCATACTCTTCATCAATGGGATTTTCTGCGAGATGATCAGCCAATGTCTGTGCTTTTATTGCGTTCTGAGTCACATACACAATATCAGATTCACTCAAAAGAATATGCCATTTGGCCAACTTTACGGTCTGCATCACTCTCTGGAAATATAATTCAACAGATCTATTCAGCAGCTGAGATATGTAGTATAAGAAGACAAATAATGCCTCAATTTCTGAGCAATCCAAGTCAAAGAATAACACGTCCTCTCCAAAAGAGTGTAACGAGACTCATATGGAGTTAACTTCTTGCTTATATAATAGATGGCTTACTCCTTCCCTATTTCGTCATGCTTCCCAAGCATGCATCTAAATGCATTATCTGAGATGGAAAAATACAGCAACAGTGGACTCCCATCTTGCAGTGGAAACAATACTGGTGGATTGTACAAATAGTTCTTGCTAGTATCAAAAGCAGTCTGACACTCTTCACTCCACTTTGTAAAAGCGTCTTTCTTCAACAACTTGAAGATAGGATCACACACGACAGTTGATTGAGCTATGAATCGACTGATGTAGTTCAATCTCCAAAGAAACTCATTATTCCTTCTCCGTCTTCGGAGGAGGTAACTTTTGAATTGCCTTAATTTTGGAAGGATCGAGCTCAATACCCCTTATGCTGACTATAAATCCCAACAAATTGCCGGCTGGCACCCCAAAAGCGCATTCATATTCATATTCATCCATGTTGTTCGTGCAATTAAATCGGAGTTTTGCCGCCAAAGAATAGTGTTGACCAGATTCTGACACTAAGACCGCTCTGATACTTTTTCCTTGGTGATTATCCGCTCCATCAAAGAATAATCTCTAGCCAGGATACGTTTCAGAAATATCTTCACCCATAAATGATACATCTTCATCGTGAAAATAAGTCTTGAGAGGTTCATACTCTTGATCAACGGGATTTTCTGTGAGATGATCAACCAATGCTTGTGCTTTTATCGCCTTTTGAGTCACATACATGATATCAAATTCACTCAAAAACATCTTCCATTTGGCCAACTTTCCAGTCCGCATTGTTTTCTGGAAAATGTACTTCAACGGATCCATTCTGGATATGATATATGTAGTATAAGAAGACAAATAATGCCTCAATTTCTGAGCAATCCAAGTCAAAGCCCAACACGTCCTCTCCAAAAAAGTGTAATGGGACTCATATGGCGTGAACTTCTTGCTAATATAATAGATGACTCACTCCTTCCCTGTTTCGTCATGCTGCCCAAGCACACATCCAAATGCGTTATCTGAGATGGACAAATACATCAATAATGGACTCCTTTCTCGCGGAGGAACAAATATCGGCAGATTGGACAAATAGTACTTGATAGCATTAAAAGCAGTCTGACACTCTTCAGTCCACTTTGTCAAAGCGTCTTTCTTCAACACCTTGAAGATAGGCTCACACACGACATTTGATTAAGCAATTAATTGACTGATGTAGTTCAATCTCCCTAAGAAACTCATCATTTCCTTCTTCATCTTCGGAGGAGATAACTTTTGAATAGCCTTAATCTTGGAAGGGTCAAGCTCAATACCCCTTATGCTTACTATAAATCCCAACAACTAGCTGGATGGCACCCCAAAAGCGCATTTAGCGGGATTCAATTTCAAGTGATAACGCTATAGACGATCGAAAAACTTCTTTAAATGCATCAAGTGGTCCGAACTCTCGCGATACTTTATCATAACATCATTTACATACAACTCGATCTCCTTATGAATCATTCCATGAAATATGGTCGTCATAGCCCTCATATATATAGCACCCACATTTTTTAGACCAAATGACATCACCCTGTAATGATATACACCTCAAGGCGTAATGAAATCTATCTTTTCTGCATCTTCCTCATCTATTAGAATCTGGTGATAACCTGCGTAACAATCCACGAATGAATGCATTTCGTGCTTAACAGTTATCGATCAGAATGTGAATTTTTGGCAACGGAAAATTATCCTTTGGACTAGCTTTGTTGAGATCTCTGTAATTGACATAAATTCTGATCTTCCCATCCTTCTTGGTGACCGGAAGAACATTGGCCAACCAAGTTGGGTATTGTCACCTCCACTAGTCGAGACTCAATATTTTTTGTGATATCTTCTTTGATCTTTAAACTCAACTCAGGCTTGAATTTATGAGCCTTTTTGTTTCAGTTGACTGAATCCTGTATTAATCGGAAAATTGTGAAACACTACATTGGTACTCAACCCTAGCATGTCGCTTACCTCCCATACGAAAACATCAATGTATTCAGTAAGCAAGTTAATCATACCCTTTCTTTGAGATTCATTCAAGTGGACGTTGATTTTGACCTCTTGTACACACTCTTGGTATCCTAGATTCACAATTTAAGTTTCTTCCAAATTTGGCTTATGCTGATTTTCAAACTTCCAAAATTCCTCAGCAGCATATTCCGGTACCTCATTTTCCTCTTCGTATTCTTCAGTCTCGACATCATCTGCCTCATTTTGCTCGTTCAACTCGTGACATGACATGGCATTGGCAAGTTCAAAATTAATATTACTAAAACCATAAATTGACATAGTTAGGAAAATAATTTATAGCAAATAATTAAATAGGTAAGTTTTCAATAAAAGAGGCTTCATTCAAAATGGGAAACAATGTAAACTTTGGCCATAGGAAAGTTCCATGTTTACTTTTCAAACATCACGGGAAATTTTGAAAATTCAAACAATTTTTTTTTAAAAAAGCAAAATTGTTGGTCTCGGGCCTCTTTCAGACCACCACCAATTTCAAAATATGCATAAACAATGTCTTTCTACCAAGATGATCAGGGAATCAAGATTGGCGTAGAAATCCAATTCTGCATCTTTTCTCCAGTCTCAGCGTCACGGATAGCAGCTAGCTCGACCTCCTCTTCTATGACAACATCGATCTCTTCAAAAAGGTCACAGATTCCTTCCCCGAGGTCATCAGGATTGGCATACTTTCTGACAGGAAATGATTGATACAGATGTGAGATTGGCTTAGCTAATGCTTGATCACTGCTCTTCTTCATCTTTATCTCATCTGGAGATGTACCCCAAACCATATTTTGCTCCTTTAATGGGGATTAGAATAGGCTCGATAATCCCTTGGGAATTCCTTCCCAATCCAAAACCCGATTAAAACCCATTCTGCAGCATCACAGTGGTGATCATCTTGTACACGGCAGGCATAGGAGGCTTTGGGGACAAATCCTAACTGGTTGCTTTTACCAGCTCCACCGTGTAGAAATTGGTATCTCGCAAAACCTCATCATGAATGGGCGTCTGCCTGCCGGAGTGACTCCCTTTGCCGTGAATAACTAATTCTTCGTCCTTCCAAACGAACTTCATCATCTGGTGAAGAGTAGAAGGCACAGCTCTAGCCATATGGATGAAAGGCCTTGCTAGAAGAAGTATATAGCTGGTGTCAATGTGCAAGACTTAAAATTGTGCACTAAATTTTGCTAGACCTATTTGGATAACCAGATTTATCGCTCCCAAAGTATCTCTTTGTACTCCGTCGAAGGCTCTTACATTGACTTGGGTTTTTTCCAGCTTTCCCAAGTCAAACCTTAACTGCTTCAGAGTGGACAACAGGCAAATGTTGAGACCTCCCTTCTAAGGGAAACTCTTTATCACGGAAGCTAATCCGATGTCCTCGGATAACTTGGTTGATCATAGACGCCACATTAATGCTGCTTGTGCTCAAGGGCACATATGTATCATCAAGGCCTGTCTATGCAATTAGGAGCTCAACAGCATGGCCCACACGGAAATCTGGGTCGGGGTTTCTCCAAATGCTTAACAATCAAGTAGTCCTTTGGCTGCATTTTTCTCCAGAATTCCTTTCATTCACCCTTACTTATTGGCCTTTTCCCTTGATCCTTCTTCTTTCCTCCAAAAGTCAACTCTTTGGGAGTGTAACACCTCCTAAATTGAGTCATACCTCGAGTGGCAGCAATTTCAATCACAAACTTCGTCCTTGCAGGATCTTCGAATGGAACAAAGGCAATAGCCTTTGCAGGTGTCAGGATCACAAACTCCTTTTTCTCTTCAATGATCAGCGAGGCCACAACTCTTTATAACTCATCTAGGGCAATCAGCTTTATCACTTTGGACACGCACCAATCATCATCCATCTCTATCATGTTGACACCTCTATGATTCGGCAAAGGATTGATGTTGACATTGGGTGCGGGTTTTTGAAGAGGAACCACCTCTTGGTCGATCAGATGTTGAATATTGTGTTTGAGGTTGATACACTCCTCAGTATCATGTCCAACACTGTTGGAATGATATGCACACCTTTGATTGGTTCTGTAGAATTTGGAACTACTATCTGCCGATTTAGGCCTCACCGGGTGAATATATCCAGCTGCAACCCGTCACTCAGCTTTGTTCGGCTTTCAGCGAGTGCAGTAAAGTTTCTTGGGGGGGGGGGCTTTTTCTCAAATCTCAGTCGAGGGGGATCATATCTGCCTTGTTGGGGAGGAGGCATCTGTTGGTAATTTCGGGTATTTGGAGGGGGAGTTTGGCTTCTTGGATATGGATTTTTTTGGTAATTTGGTGGTGGAGCTTGGTAATTCGTGGTTGAATTTTTGTATACTAGAGCTTGGACTTGATATACTGGTGGGGGTGCTCTGTAATTTGACTGCACATTGGCGCAATTAGGAGTAACATTTTGGTATATGGGAGATGGAATCTGGTAAAGTGGAGGAGAGTTTTTGTAAACAGGAGATGAATTTTGGTAATTTTGAGGGGGCATTTGGGTATGTGGAGGTAGCGTTCTGGTAGACCGAAGGAGAAGTATTTGGATAACTAGCTTGCGCATAGCAAGCTTGGTAAGAATTCTGGGAAGGTCGAGGGCGACCTTGGTAGGATGTTGATCTTCAGGGGGTCTTCCTTCCCTCGTAAAAGACAGAAAAAATATCTTCTCTTTTATACTCCAACAATCCTGATGATCTGGGCGACGCAGTAATCGGGCAATCTTTCGAGTTTTCAAGCTATCTTCAATAGTCTCACCAACCTTGACTATCTCAACAAATTTTGCTCCAACAAGCAATATGATTATGTCGTAGTATTCGGGCTCTTGCACCCGCACGAACACTTCAACTATTTCTTTTTCGAACATCGAAGGCCAAACCCTAGATGCTTCTTTTCTCCATATGTATACAAACTCTATGTAGGTTTCAGTGGACTTTTGATATTTTCTAGGGAGTAGCGATCGGGAATGACTTCCACATTATAAGAAAATTGATTGATAAACTTCTTGGCCAGGGCATTCCAACTGGGCACTTGTCTGGTATCATGGGAAGTGAACCATTCTAGAGCCTCCCTGCATATACTTGGGGTAAAGAGTCGCATCAACAAAGTTTCATCTCTACCAACCCCGACAAACTAGTCGGAGTAGGCTCTCAAATGGGCCACAGGATTCCCTACTCCTTTGAAAGTATCAAATTTTGGAATGTTGAACCATTTTGGGAGGTCCACATTTGGATGAATGCACGAATCCTCATAGTTTAGACCACCGACATCGAGATATATTGGAAATCCTTCACTAATTTCTTGATCTCTTCCTTTATATCCACCTTCACCTCTTACTTTTACCTCCACTCTCTTTCCTGCTTCTCGTAATGATCTAGATCAGAACCATGCACATTGTGCTCGGTTGAAATGTGGATCTATAAAGTTGTTCTTTTAGGTTTGGGTGGATCTATTGTAGGACTTTGGACATTCTTGGTAGTTTGGTAGTTTTGCGGATAGGTTTGGGGATTTGTATTTTGGTTTTGGTGGTTGAGAGGAGTTTGGGAGTGGAATGCGTTTTGGTTTTGGCTTTGATTATGGTTTTGCGGTGGTGAAGCGGTATGATGGTGGGTATTTTGAGGCTGAGGTGGTATTTGGAAATGGTTGTGTTGAGGAGGTGGTGGAGTCTGGTAAGAGGTGGAGGCATACTGAGGATTTTGGGTAGTCAAATCGACGACCGAGGGATTTTGATCAGGAGTAGACTGAAAATTTTGAGCAGGATGCATGTTTGAAGAGGGGAAGTAGAGGGGAGGTCTCCCATCAGCAATGTTAGCAGCAAAACCTATTGGAGGCAAATCCTGTCTCATTTGCATTTCCATTCTCATTTCCACGAGCTATTGCATTAACTGCTTAATCAGTTCATTATGATCCTCTATGTTGGGTTGAGCCACTACAACGTCAGTAAGACTGACCTCTTTGTTCTTTTCTCTAATTACCCTTTTCCCTTGTCTGAATAGGGAATCTGCAGGACCTTTGCATCTAGTGAAGTATGGATGATCTACCGGGTTATTCGACATAGATCAGTTTCAAAGTACCTAAGGAGGAAAACATTTCTAAGGCAGATTTGTCAGTTTAAATTCAGAATACAAAATGCATAATATCATATAGGGAGCAGATAAAAACACAAGTTTCTTAGTTTGAGGGTATCGTTAACCCACGAGTAAGGACGGAAATAGACTTTTTTTAAAAGCAGGAATTTTCTTGTTTTAGTTTGACACTATCTTAGAAAGGCTAAAATGCTAAGCTAAGGTCTTCTTTTATCTCTTCTTTGACGTCCGTTTATATGAGCTTTACATTTCCTTGTAGAATGAAATGGGAGAATGAAAATTTTAAAGGATAGGGGTAGGGCCTTCAAAGGCTGCCTACGTATCTCATAAAGATAATTCAGGCCCTACATAGTTCGAGCACAGAAGAAATACTTTTCATTCATTCATTCATTTTGACGATTACAAGGAAATGCAAAATAAACAACAAAGATTTAAAAGATAAAGGGGACCCATCCCAGTCGCTCTTCATCTTGTTGTAGCATCAACCACGGGGAGCAGACTCGACTTGAATCTTTCCTATGCTGACGAGATGTTCCAAGTCGTGGAGAAATGCTATGCATTTTTTTGATGCTATGGTCTGCGGTATTGTGATAGGGAAAACTCTTCTGAACTTCGTACCAAAGGGAATATGACATGTCCATGCCTTTGTAGAAATGGGTAAAGACTCCATTTTTAGCCAAGTTTGAATATATTTCCAACATCATTTTCTTAAAAAGCGTGAATGAGCAACGATAGAATATGGTCTTCTCCATGACTGGTATGTCAAGTCACAGTTCATCATATGCAATGATGATGCCGTCACCCCAACTGTTCGTAGTACTGTCCATGTCGAGCAAACGACAGACCACATTCTTAAACTCTATGCACTCCTCAATCGTGTGCCCTTTCCATTTGGGATGACACTCATTAGTTTTGTGGAGATCCCCTGATGCCACACTGGGAAGATGCTCTTTTTATGGGCCTCAACATATGCCTGGCCCGAAAATGCTCGAAAATGAGGGCGCACGAGATGGCTTCCATCCTCGTTTGGTGTTCTTGTGAATATGCTTCGAGAGTGATTTTACGGTTTTCTTCTACCAAAGTCCTTCTAGAGAAGGTTTGTGGGCAAGCGCTTCCTCGTAACTTTGTTCAATGTTCTCCACCTCGGGGTCTCCGGAGGAAATATAAAGTCATATAAGCGCTTTCCGCAATGCTTCCGTATGTCGATCATCTCTTCTTCGGTTAGTCCAGTATGGATACTCTTTCCTTTATCCATAGTTGGGATCTCACCTTCTCTGATATGGTAGAGTAGTGTTTTAGGATTTGGTGATAGGATTTTGCTTTTGTTTAAGAAACACAAGGTTCAAAGAATTTGGTCGGACATTTTGTAATAGTGACTTGTATAGTTTGGGGATTTCTGTTAGGGAGTGTATTTGTGATGTCCCCATTCAAAGAAACATATCACATAAACAGTTAAACAACACATATATCACGTTCTAAACATACATGGGGCCCTTTTGTGCCAAGGGTAGGCGTAGCGCATTTGAACGATGTACATGTGGAATTAAACCAGTAAATTAACCCCTCCAAAGAAATTTCACAAATGAATAATTAATGTTCACAAGGGGAAATAAAGGAACAAAATACAAAAGACCAGACCCACGCAGGTGTCATTTAAATGTACGAAAATGCAATAAAGGTAGGCCCACGGAGGGGATGAAAACAACATAAATACATATAGAAACCTGCAAAGGGACGAAATTCGCTATGTCGTCCTTGATGGCCCTGCTCCTCCGCTTCTATCCTGAGTCTTGTACTGCTGAAACATGCATCGTAGCATCAACAGGTAACCCTCACTCAAACGTACTTTTTCCTTATAATCCTTGTATTACATCCCTTCTATCTTCTCTTTGACCCATGAGTCAAAATCATCGAAACCGCGTCTCAGGTTTTCTAATTCTTGAGTTGCCTTCTCAAGGGCATCTTGATTTTTCTCGAACTTTGTGTACATTTCCTGGGCTTCCCATTTTAACTCTCTTAATTCGATCACGGCTTTGGACTCTTTGTCTCCCACGCTGCATAACTATTCGGTATTAGAGAGGAGATATTTCGTATGTTCTATTTCAACCAATCGTTATAATTTTCGTTATACCTAGCGTCAAACCGATCTGGGGAAATGGTGTCTTTATCCATTCTCTTGGACCCTTTCCATTCTCTTAGCATTTCTGAAGCATCGTCCACTCTATCATCCCTAATATCGTACACATAGGCGTTATAGTATGCCTCTCGAGGTGTGGTTTGCCTTCTCCCAAACTGTCGAAGGACTCGGAAGGGTGCATAAGGACGGATTCCCTGAATGCCTGGTAGTGGATGTACAAGTTGTCTGCGGCCCTCCACAATGACCTCCTTCGAGATGAAGTGATCGAGCATCCATTGGATATCTTCATCTCTTAACTCTAAAAAAATTTGAGCCCATCTTCTCCTGGTCCTTGACTTCCAGATTTGCCCAAAACAATATATCATTCAAATCTTTAAGAGTATGCAACTCCTTAGTCCCATTCCTTTTAGCTAGATGACTTCAAATCCACCACTGAAGGAGCATATTACATCCTTGGAAATAGCGATACCCTTTCTTGCAATTTCCCATGGATCGATACATGTCAGATAGTATGACCAGAGCGATGTGATAATATTTCACTTGCCCTTGATTTTTAAATCTTTTGAACAACGTGTTTGCAAGAACTATAAATCGAGTGTTGATACTGAAGCTCATGTCGTGTGGAAAGACCATTGTTCAAAATAACGCGATGACAAATACCAAGGGTCGGATCTTGTTCCATTCTTGGTGGGTAATTTTGAATTCTTGGCTATAATTTGCATAGAAGCTCGCATGTCCGAATCTGACGTAGAGATCTCTAAATGCTACGCTTGATTCTTGGCACCAGTAAATGTAATATTTTCCTAGCCCAAACCAGTCTGCGATATCTTCGACAGAAGGCTTGTTTGGGATCAGGATGTCCTCTTGCTTTCTCACTCTTCTTTCTAGACCTGTACCAAAAGTGTCGATGCAATCCCTAATTTCCTCGATTGTCGGGGGTGATTTCCACAGTTTCGAATCGGAACACTATTTTTTATTTTCCCAATAATCTGTGAGGACTTCGATCAGCTCAGACAAACCCTTCATGTTGATCAACTCGGTTGAGCGTCCACGTACTTGTTCAGGACTCTTCTATGATCTCTGTCAAGATCGTTAAACCACATTATGAATAGAATTGGTGCTTCTACGACCATGTAAAATCTTAAAAAGTGATTCATACCTATAAAACAGAAACCAGTTAAGTTTACCCACCATTGGTTTCTAATTGTACATCATTCAAATGTCAAGCAAAATGATATGTCATGAGGTCGGAGACCTTGGACATGATTTTGGCAGTTTCAACTAATAGACTTAATACGACTTGGGTATTAAGGTGTCTTAGGCTAATGCTTAGATTCAGTTTTAATTTACTAGAATTTGCTTCAAAATGACAGTTACCCGAGTCGGACAGATGACGGGGTGAAGCTAACAAATGACGTTAGATGACCGCAAGCCAACTATTCGTTTGTTACTTCCAAATGAAGCCTTGTGTGTTTCTGAAAAGAGTCATCGTAAGCCACGTAACTCTCTTTATCCTAATGCATCTATTTGCCATTTGGTGGAAGTATTCCATAGAAATGCAACAATTTTTAACAATATAACAGAAAAAACAAAGAAGCAAGTTATTTGCATATAGCCAAGTATATTAGTTTTAAGATTAGAATCCTCAAAATCTCCAGCGGAGTTGCCATTTCTTTTTTAAACACTTTTCGTAAAAAAAATTTTTTTATTGGTTCTTGAGACTTTTTAGAGTCGCCACTTAATTTTTAAAGAAACATGAAGAAAACTATGTTTTCAAAAGGCTTAAATAGAAAAATTGATTGAAAACTTTAAAAGGGTTAGGGATTCCCAATTATATTTTACGAAGGCTTTAGGGACACCTAAAATATTCACTAAGTCGTGATTATCCGACAAACTAATTTACTTGGCTAAAAATTGTGTACCTTTAATTTGAATTAAAAAATTACTTAGTCTCTATTTAAAGGTGAAATACTAGCCTATATTTTAAGTGAATTTCTTAAATTGCGAAATTTATTTAATTCATTTTTTATGTATTTTAAAGTCGATCAATTTTAGGCTTGGCGGATAAAACATAACAGTGCTACTCGGGGATCATGAAGGTTCGACCCTAAAACTAGCGACAAATATCGATAAGTAATGAACAATAAAGTAAAAGGGAGAAAGAGAGAGAGAGAGAGAGAGGGACAGAGTCGGATCCAAATCCGGTTTCTGTTTGCCTTGACCGGTATTTGGACACTTTGTTTGTGGGCCTTAGACCCACTCGATTTATATCTGTCCTAAACTATTCAAGGTAATAATAATACAAAGGGCTTAGGCCCAACGATAGTAAAATACATTTTTTAAATAATAAAAGACGCCTTTTTGTCCCAAAGTCTTCAAATCTTCGACTTCTTAGAATTTGACTCCACGATTTGTTCATCAATTTTTAGAACTGATTGATTCGAGGGAAGAAAATGCAAGGGATAAGTGAGTTCTTGGCAAACTTGGACGGATTCACATGCAAAAAAAGGAAAGGAGTTACGAAAGAGATACATATCCAATGAGCACATGATTAAACAAATAACTAAAGGAAATGGACATAGATATGTGGATCATTCTAAGATACAAGTATAGGTTCAATACTGACACACTTATAAACACAAAATCTAAGAGTTATATCCCAAGGAAATGATGATTACAGACAACACTCACGACTAGGATATATCCCTCGTAAAAAAAAATTCTTAACTAGACACCAAAATATGATAAACGAGGCATATAAAGGCAAAAATACTAAGAAGGGAAATCGTCATCTAAACACATCTAGCTAAGACTCTTTAAATCTGTAACTTAACAATGAATGAACAAAGGGGTGCAATTTTTTTTGAACTAACTAATTTCACAGAACTAAACATTTGCATTTTTTCAGGTAATCCATGAAAGACAATAACAAAATTATGGTAAGGCATCAAATGCATAACAAAAGTAAGAAAAAAAATATGAGAAAACAGATAAGGCTCCAAAAGGCAAGGGGAAATAAATAAAAAAATTTAATATTATTTATTATTATCAATTTTTTATTCATGTATATGTATATATTATTATTATTGTTATTAGTGGAAGAAGCAGTAACAACCCAAAATATGTGAAAATTAGCTTCTCAAAGGTGTCAGAAGAGACCCCATTACAACTACAACTCCAAACCAACAAGAGATTTAAAAAAATAGCTCTAACATAATTTTAGAAAACGAATAAGAGGATAAACTAAAAGCAAATTCCATCATAATGATGGTTCTGAGGGACTCAAGACTAACAAAAGATCCAATGCCTATCTTGAGAATGTTGGCAAACCTAAGGAATCTCGAATTGGTTAGAGCTTATGAAGTAAAAGAAATAGTGTGCAATGATAACGCTTCAGTCAGCTAGAGTTTTTTCATGTTGATCATTTTTGGAGACTAGAAAGATGGAATTTAGCCACAAGTTCCATGCCTCTCATTAAAAGTCTTGCTATCCATAGGTTTCCACATTTAAAGGAGATCCCAGAGACAATGAAAGACGTGAAGCGTATTTGATTATGGCAAAGATACTTTTACGATCATAAAATTTCTTTATTATATCTTTTTTTATATAAATTATTAATAATATTAGTGTTAAATCAACAGAGAAGAAGCTCTTACTCCAAGACATTCACCTTCATCAACTTGGCTTCTCCAACCATCAATCAACTTGGCTTTTTTTTTGGATTTTGTGATGATGTAATTAATGAAAAAGGGTTCTATATGTCCTTAAATTATGTAAAATAAATAACAGTATCCTCAATTGATAGTTTGATTCAAAAATATCATTGTCGTCAATATTTTAATCTAAAAATGCTCTTATTGTAACTTAATAAGTCAAACTGTCTTTTTTTCAATTAAATATATTATTTCGCTTTTTTAAAAACACATTATTTTTCTAGTAATGGTTTTTTTTCTTTAGAAACTGTTTATCCTACTTATGGATCTATCTTAGTATGAATATTCCTCCCTTTGCAAGAACTATACCAAGCATTAGGATTTATATCAAAGCAAAGAAACAGTAATGATCTTTTGCCAGTAAATTATGTATTTTATATAATATAACATTACAATAAGCATGTTAGACCAAAATTACGGAATACTTAATTTTCATTGGTGGAGAAATCAATGGATGGATAAATTTATTCGAACAAAAGTCATTAATAATTTAACTCAATATGTAACAAAAAGAGAAAGAAATAGAAGATGCATATAGCTAGTTATGAGTTCAATTTTGAGGATTAGGGTATACTTCAATGGTTTTGTGAAAAGTGAATTTCCAGAGTCTAAATTATTAGACCATTGATGCAATGGTGAGAAATATGACAAAAATGACATTTGAGATTATAGTATATGATGGTCATGTTGTATTATATTATATTTTATCTTTATGATGAATACAATTTTTAATAGAATATATCGTTTTCCCTTCACTACATGTTGTCACACATCGGTAATTTAAAGGACAAATTACATCAAAGTAGAATGCATGATAAATCTATTATAAAAAAAAGTAGGATTAATAATAAAACATAATTACTAGATAGGATTTGTTATATTATGAAGTTATGACAATTTAATAAACTATGAGATCTGGTAGAGGTACTTGGTCCCATGAGCGATAAATATACAAGACAAACAACATGGAACAACAATAAACCACCAATAAAATTGTTGTAATTGGTGAGCACGGGAAAAGGGTGCAAAGTTCTCGGCCAATGGAGTTACACTAGATTGCAACAACTTTGTAATATAAATCTTGACTCTTTGATTAGTGAAGGTGTTGGAGAAACTACGTGAAATTTTTTCTCCCTTGAGCAAGGAGATTTCTACGTAAACATCTTTGTCCTTTACTTTAAGCATTACTTGCAATATTGTTCTTAACGTTGTTAAGGAACCTGGTCCATTGACCCATGATGGACACTTATAAGCTAGGCATAATACATATATTGGATCCTAAATTTGGCTCTAAATTTTAACTTTGACCTCCAACTTTCATAATGCACAATCAAGCACTTTAACTATCCAACTTTTAAATAAATAAACACATGAGTCCTACATGACACAATACACATAGAACACCACATAGGAAAAAAAATGACATGTAGGACATGTGTGTCTATTTGTTCAACCTTATATAAGTTTAAGTGTCTGTTTGTGCACAACCAAAGTTGAAGGGCATAAATGTGATCTGAAAAGTTAAAGGACACATTTATGTATTATGCCTATAAGCTAACAATATTAAATACCCTAACTACCATTAACACAACTATTAGCGTACACTATATTTTTCTAAGCGTTGTCACCATTAAAAGGAAAAGAGTGACTCAAGAGGAAAATCAATGAAGCTTTTGCTATAGGCCTACAAAAATTTCATCTATATTTTTTTTAACTCATTACATCATCTTTCAAATCAGTTGAAACTTGAATTGTTAAAATTTATTTGGTAGGTTTGGATTTTTTTTTTTAGAATAATACAACTCTACTAAATTTAGATTTATATGATATAATGTGCACAATTAGGTTGTGGATATGAATTGTAATCAATTTAATGTATCCTAAATTATTTGCTTTATTATTATTATTATTATGAACAAATAAAAATAAATATTTTTTTTCACGAGTTGTGTAATGATGGTTGAAGATGCTTTAATTTTTTAATCTTTTCTCAATATATATTTTTCACAAGTTGTGCAATGATTGTTGAAGTTTCTTTAATTTCTTAGGACTTTTCTCTATATGTGTTTTCCCCAAGTTATGTAATGGTTGTTGAAGATGCTCTAACTTTTTTAATCTTTTATCAATATATTTTTTCCACAAGTTGTACAATGATTGATGAAGTTGCTTTAAGTTTTTAGGACTTTTCTCTATATGTGTTTTCCCCAAGTTGTGCAATGATTGTTGAAGATGCTTTAATTTTTTAAAATCTTTTCTCAATATATTTTTTTTCACAAGTTGTACAATGATAGTTGAAGTTGCTTTAATTTTTTAAGACTTTTCTCTACATGTGTTTTCCCCCAAGTTGTGCAATGGTTGTTGAAGATGCTTTAATTTTTTTTAAAAATGTACCTTTTGTTTAGTGGGAAATTTCAAATAGCTTAAATACATCTTCCTTTAACTTTCTTCATTGTCCTTAATTTAATAGTGAAGAAGATAATACATATTTTTTTTTAAAAAAATGTACCTTTCACTTAGCTTGTTGCAACTTTATCCATTTATATTATGGTTGTTTAATCGTAAATTCTTTTTTGAAAATGCTTCGTTTTTTAAAAACATAAATGGACCCTTTGAACACACTATTTAATTGAGCAAATTTCAGGTATATTTCTATGTTATAGTTTGCATAATTGCATTCAAATCAAACTTTATATTTGCTATGGAGCTATTGATTTATATATTTCGATAATCTTGTCATGTCTTAATCTGTATATTTCAGTAATCTGTATATTGATCTGTATACAAACAAAAACATAGCAATCGTAAATAAACAAAACTACTACATATATACATAAAGAGATCAAACATAAAGGCCTTGTTATGTATAACTATGACACGTATACAAACAACAAAAATTATATACAAACAAATGTTTTGTGTGTGTATATATATATATATATTATACAATACGTAATTGTATAATTAAGGGAATTCATATATACAAATATGCCTTCCGAGTGGGTCCTGCCAAATAAAAAAAGCATGAATATTTTGCTGCAAATTATAATAATTGCAATAGGATTTAATATTAATTAAATATTTTCTATTTCATACAGTTTTTCCTTGATTATATATGTATCTCTGATCCCTTTTACTAAATCTTTTTCCAATATACAACCCCCTCTTCCTATTATAGACTCTCTCTCTCTCTCTCTCTCTCTATATATATATATATATATATATATATAATTCGATATAAACACATTATTTGTTCTGATCTCTATCTCCCATTTCCCAACTTGTATATATTTTCAATCAGAAGTAGTATGTCTGATGCCTTTGTGTCATTTGCAGTTCAAAACTTGGGTGATTTCCTAATACAGGAAATTAACCTACGTTTAAGTCTAAGAGAGGATATACAGTGGCTGCGAAATGAGCTTCTCTTCATGCAGTCTTTTCTCAGAGATGCAGAACTAAAGCAAAGTGGAGATCATAGAATTCAACAATGGGTGTTTGAGATCAACTCTATTGCTAATGATGGTGTTGCTATACTCGAGACTTATAGCTCCGAGGCTGGTAAGCATGCTAGTCGTCTCAAGGCTTACGCTTTCAGATGTAGAAAGGAGAAGCAATTCCACAAAGTTGCCAAGGAGATCCAATCACTCAAGCAACGAATCATGAATATCTCTCGTAAACGAGATACTTATGATATTACAAATATCAATACTACTAATTCAGGAGAAGAGACAAGTAATCAGGTTACAACATTGAGGAGATCTACCTCGTTTGTGGATGACCATAATTACATTTTTGTTGGCTTAAAGGATGTTGTACAAACATTGCTAGATGAACTTCTCAAAGCAGAGCCTTGTAGAACCGTCCTCTCCATTTATGGCATGGGCGGATTAGGCAAGACCACTTTTGCAAGAAACCTCTACAACAGTCCTAATATGGTCGATCACTTCCCTACACGCGCTTGGATATGTGTTTCTCAAGAGTACAACACAATGGATCTTCTTAAGACTATCATCAAATCCCTTCAAGGTTGCACCAAGGAAACTCTAGATTTGTTGGAAAAGATGGCAGAAACAGATCTAGAAAATCACCTTCATGATAAATTGAAAGGACGCAAATGCCTTATGGTAGTTGATGATGTGTGGCAGAAAGAAGCATGGGAGAGTTTGAAAAGAGCATTTCCGGATAGAAATAATGGCAGCAGAGTCATTATTACCACACGCAAAGAGGATTTACTGAAAGAGCAGACAACAGAGGTTTTGTCCGTAAACTTCGTTTCCTAAGACAAGAAGAAAGTTTGGATCTCTTTTGTAGGAAACTACTTGATGTTCGGGCAATGGTTCCAGCAATGGAAAGACTAGCTAAGGATATGGTGGAAAAGTGTAGAGGCTTACATCTTGCAATTGTTGTATTGAGTGGACTACTTTCGCATAAAGGGGGGCTAGACAAATGGCAAGAGGTGAAAGATCACTTTTGGAAGAACATTAAAAAAAGATAGATCTTATGAAATCTCTATATACTATCATTAAGCTACAACGATTTGTCAACTGCGCTCAAGCAGTGTTTTCTCTATTTTGGTATTTTTGAAGAAGATAAAGTTCTCAAGGTTGAAAACATAATAAGGTTGTGGATGGACAAGGGTTTCGTACCAAATGGAGAAGAAAGAATGGAGGATGCTGCTGAACGCTTCTTAAATGAGCTGATAAGAGTGGTGGATACATTTTGGAAAAAAGTTACTGACTGTAGGGGTCATTATTTACTCTGTGATCTTGCCATAAAAAAGGCATCATAGGTAAACTTCTTTGACATTTATCATGCAAGAAAGCACTCTAAATACTCTTCATGTATCAGACTTGCCATTCATAGTCAAAGAGAAAGGTATCATTCACTTGATCTTTCTAAGTTGAAGTTGAGGTCAATTATGTTCTTCGATTCAGATTTTTGTAATGTGTTCTAATGTATAGATGTGTTTCGACATCTATATGTGTTTTACTTGGATATTAAAGAAGGTGATGTCATACCTGATGCCATAGGGAGTTTGTACCACCTCAAGTTGTTCAGCTTGACAGGTATACGTCGTCTTCTATCGTCTATAGGCAACCTCGAGAATTTGCGCACACTTTGTGTGGAAAATATAAATGGAGGCTTATGCAAAATACCCAGCGAAACAACTGAGCTAATAAGTCTAAGGCATTTCGTTGTGCAGTATCCAGAACCTTTGGTAGGTATATGCAAATTCACCAGTCTTCAAGTTGTTGATGGCATCTGTTGTGATCAGTGGAAAGATGTTGACCCTATTGATTTAGTCATTCTTCGAGAATTAAGCATGTTTGAAATTACAAATTCTCACTCCCTAAACAACATTAGCAGCTTGAAAAACCTTAACACTCTCACAGTGTGCTGTGAAATTTATGAATCTCCATTCCCATCCCTTGAATTTGTTAATTGTCGTAAAAAGCTCCAAAAATTGTTCTTAAGACGAAGAATAGAGAAATTGCCACTGTTTTCAAATTCCATCACAATGATAGATCTTTTCTTCTCAAGATTGGTAGAAGATCCGATGCCTATTTTGGATGCTGCCAAACCTAAGGAATCTCATATTAGAAGAAGAACCTTATTTTGGAAAAGAAATAATATGAAGTGATAACAGTTTCACTCAACTAGAGTTCCTTCAACTTGAGGATCTTCAAAACCTAGACATGGCATTTAGGCACAAATGCTATGCCTCTCATTAAAGATCTTGTGATCGATGGTTGTCGAAAGATGAAGGAGATTCCTGAGAGAATGAAAGACATGAAGCATATTTTATAATAGCAAAGGTAAATATACAAACATAACTTTTCTTTATGTTTTTTATATATAAATAATAACATTTGTGTTGAATGAACAGAGAAGAAGCTGCACATTCACCTTCATCAACTTGGCTTTTTCCAATCTTCAATCAACTTGGCTGTTTTTTCTTATTTTTAGCTTTTTAATGTGTAATTTCTTTCTTTTTTTGGCTTTTGATAGTGTGTTGAAAGACAATTTTTTTTTTTTGGATTTTGTGATGATTTAATTAACGGAAAAAAGGTTTAATATGTTCTTATAAATTATGTAAATAAACAAAAATATCCTCAATTGATAGTTCGATTGAAAAATATCAATGTCTTCAATAATTTGATCTAAAAATGCTATTATTGTTACTAAATAAGTCAAACTGTCTTTTTTTAAATTAAATATATTATTTCTCTTTTTTTGAAACACATTATTTTCCTAATAAAAATGGCATTTAGGCAAAAATGGCATGGCTCTCATTAAAGAGTTGGTATCCATGGTTGTCAAAAGCTGAAGGAGATTCCAGGGAGAGTGAAAGATGTGTATCGTATTTGATAACAACAAAGGTAAAATATACAAACATATCATAATTAATCCTACATAGCATTGTTGATTTTCTCTGTTATGTTTTACTTGCTTCTATGTTTTTATGTGATATCTTTATTGTGTGATAAAGATTCACTTTATTGTTTTTATTTCTCTTTTGTAATTAAAAACTTACGATTTTAGTCTTTTTAAGTTTTGGAATTCTACCATCCTGAATTCTTCAATGGAATACGTTAGACAACATGTTTCTGTTTGTTTGAAACTTAACGATAATCAATTCGTACAACAAAACTCTTTCAAACCTCTTGATAGTGTTTTGATTTTTACTCTATGTAAGTGTGTTAAATCTTACTGATGAAAATAGCTCCCTATTAATAGATAAAAAATTCAGCAAATCCTTATATGTTTCAACTTCGTTTTTGCCTCTACAAAACCTTATTGAAGTCCACTTTGATTTTTTTTGTCTTTGCCGCAACAAAAACTCATGTTTCTTTCGTCTTTAAAACCAAACTCAACATTAACTTCTTTTAAGCTTTTGTCGCTGGAACATTGTTCCTCATCTCTGTAGTATTTCTTCTCCTACTTGAACTTGATAAACAACCTTTCCATAATTAAATAAGAAAACCTTCCTCAAATATTTTCTTATTTACTGCCACAAACTATTTCCTTAGACAAGTTGGAAATAATTTTCCTTCTTTATCTTGACCGCCTCAAACTATTTCCTTAACCAAGTAGGAAATAGTTTTTCCTTCTCTGTAAGTGTTTATTTCTGAAAGCTTATCCCATTCATATCTAGATACTGTTGGAACGTGTTGCTACCTGTACCATAGAACTTTTCCATATTTTAAAATATTTCAGAACAGTGAGTTAACAAATTCCCAATTTTTGATAATGACAAATAATCATCTCCTTGCATCGAATAGGAATTTGCTCGTATCGAATAGAAAACATAACAACATGTTAAACACTCCATATTTTATATGCTCACATGCACTCGATCTTCCCCCTTTTGACATTAGGCAAAAAAATAATAATCACTGCACAGAAAGAGACAGTTCTGCAAGGACACATATTATATAGAGAAGACAATTCGATATTATGGCCACTGAATAACACCTACTCAAACACTTAAAAAATCAGGAACTCAGTAAGTTATAGCAAAGCGTTTGCACAAACATAGGAGATAGTCATGAACCTAAAACTCAAAAAAACATTAGCATTAATCAAAAAGCATATGCACCACAAATGTAATCAAAATTAAAGATAGAATCAAACACTTGTGATGCGAAAAAAATTGGATGTCAAAGGCTAGAGTGACTAGGTAATATGAAAAGATCAGGCATGAGAGGATAGATAAAAGTCATTTTTCAGCAGCAAAAATATTTTTTGGATTAATAAAATATGCACGCTCAGTCTTTTTTTTTCTTTTTATATCACTTTTAAGGAACTTGTTCAATCAATAATGTACCATCTGCAGAAACAATAGTTCACTCACCTTTAATTTCAATAGAGTCAGTAAGAGGAAAAAAATTATTGAATATCATTTGTAAAGGAACATGTTCTCTCAATCTATTCCCTGGACGTGTACTAATCAGGTTCAACACCAACTATAATATTTTTTGACATCAATCCAAAATCCCTGTTTATATGGTTCCCAATAGATGAACTAGGTTCGACAGATGGGTCTCCCATCGATTTCCCCTCACTAGATGCACCCACGTTGAGCCTAACAAGTGAACTTTGTTCAAGTATAGGGTCCCTAAAATATTCCCCCTCACAAGGTAAATCCTCCAAGAATTTACCCAATACTAATGATTCCCCCTAAGAACCAACACATTCTACTTTCTCAATTTATATTTTATGAGGCACCAAATTAGAGGTTTCCTCCACCAAATTCATCTCAACCATAGACCATCACTTTGGGATAAAGTTTTTTAAGAAGGTATTTGTTATGGTAGTATTTAGGGCATGAATATATTTTGGGACAAGTGGAATAAATAGGTTCAAGTGCATTGACTTTATATTTAATCATGAATAATTATAGTGCACATACCTTATATCTCTGGATAATGCTGAATTTTGCTTCAATTTTACTAAGTTTCTCTCCCGTGCCAGATGCAAATACAATGTTACAGTGCATGATAGCATGACTTTAAAAGTGGTATAGAGACATACAACTTAATGTACAAAACTAAGCATAAAATTCAAGATTAGAGGGCAGTATGCACAATGTTCATTAGACATTGAGGGTAACTCATATGACCTTAATCATCCCAAAGTTCCAAATTGTTCCTTTTAAAACTGTTTTCATTGGCTGATAATATTTTTTATTGATTGATCATCTGAGTGCGCATAACTGTTCGATATTGCATAGGTTGGACCTATTTCTTTCACATGATTCTTCAGTCTTTCCCTTTTTTTCAACCCTTTTTTCAATCAATGATATTCATCCATTCCTTTTTTTCTCAAGTGAGAAAAATTTCTTCTAGTTTTAATCATGCATCTGAAGCAACATGTTTAATTTTTGAATGCTTTCAGCTTTCTCTTACTTTTCCTGCAAATTCAGAGGTTAGATTTAGGAAGCCAGACTAGCTTGGGTCCTTTGTATTGGTAAAAAGGATGAATAAGATCTCTATAAGTCCACTTAGGCAGATTAGTTTTCCTTTGAGTGTACTTGTTCCTTTGAACAGTTTTATAAGTTTCTCTTGCTTTATTTTCTGCAGTAACTCTGTATTTCGGATAACTTTCCTTAGAGTGGCCTGAGTTACCACAAATATCACATAACAAAGAATTTCCAATCATAGGTTATTCATACCCTATTCCAGTTCTTATGTTCCCAGTATTGTTACCTAGATGTGTTACTATCATGGAATATTTTGTCCATTTATTAGCTCTTCCCAGATCAATTTTTATCCTAGACAATTCAAGATTCATTCTCCCTAGAATTTTCCCTTTTAAAAGATATTTCATTGTTTAACCTCATTAGATCTTGGTTACATCTGATTTGGTCACCACTATTTTTTTCTTTTTCATTCCCAGTAACACTTTGTTTCAGAATTTTAGATTTGAGAGCCAAAGTGCAGGAATCAAGTTGTTGTGCCTGTTCAGTTAGGAGATTTTCTTTCTTGAGATCAGAATTAAATTTTTCAAGATCAATATACTCAAACTTTAAACTAGTCATTGAAGCAAGCAATTGATTCTTGGTATTAAATAGTTCTTGAATTGTATCTATGGAAGTGAGTAATAAGAAGGATAACTTTTTCTTAGAGAACATTACTAGTTTATAATTTGAATAAAAAAGAATTACCTCCATTCCTTAAGAGTCTGATTCAGGTTCAGTTTCTGATCCTTCTATGGCCATCAAAGCGAGGTCCTCATCATCTTCGTCATACATGTCCGAACCTGTTCCCCAAGGTGCATACATTGATTGTTCCTTTTGTTTGTTTATTCTTTTTGTTGAGAAGTTCCTTCTTCTCTTTTTCGGCTTTTCCCTTTTTCCTTTCTACTTCTCACATAGGACAATCCTTAATCTGATGATCTATTTGATCACATCTGAAACAATCTCCGTCTTGTGGTTTCTCAACAATTTTTTCTTTTATCGGTGGTGTTTTCTTTCTAGAATTCAATCCCCTTTTGAATAATTTCTTGAAGTATCTTGTTATCAGTGCCAAAGCATCATCATCTATATCTGGTTCATTACTTTCAGTTGCTTTAAATCCAATAATTTTTCTCCTTGTTTCCTTCACCTCTTTTGTCAACATTCATCTCATAAGTTTTGAGATTTCCTACTAATTCATCAAAAGTCATATTGGTTAGATACTTGGCTTCTGTGATTGCAATGAATTTTATTTCACATGATCTAGGTAGAGTCCTTAGTACTTTGTCTACCTACTCCTCAGTGGTGTATACTTTGCCCAAGAATATTAACTCGTTTACAACAATGGTAAATCTAATGATCATATCTTGAAGTGATTCTCCGGCTTTCATCTTGAAGGCTTCATATTCAGAACAAGGTCTGGCAATTATGAATTCACAAACTTGAGCTGTACCTTCGTGAGCGTTTTTAAAGTGTTTCATATTTGTTTTGCAGAGATACAACTAGAGATGCGATTAAACTCATCATGTCCTAGTCCACATACGAGAATGCACCTAGCTTTTGCATTCTTCCCTAGCATCTTGTAGTCAGCTTCTCCGTAGTTTCTGTAGTTTTAGGTACTTTATTCCCTTCACTATCAGTAATAGTGGGAGTTAATGGTCCATTAGTAATTTTAACTCATAGTTCGTAATCTTCAGCTTGCATGAAGTCTTTTATCCTTGTCTTCTACCAGAAGTAGTATTCTCCATTAAATAATGGTGGTCTGTTGATGTGTTGCCATTTACCATGCCCAAGAGGAGGTGGAATTCATAATGATCTTATCTTGAGTTTTTAGACTCTTCAAAGATAACTTGCTCAGATACCAACTGTTGGAATTCTACCCTCCTGAATTCTTCAAAGGAACACGTACACATAACATGTTTCTGTTTGTTTGAAACTTAACGATAATCAATTTGAACAACACTTTGTATTATTTATAAAATTCAAATATAAAACGATTACAAAGCTTGGTAACTTAAGGAATTATAAACTCTAATTCCTAGAGAAATTATAAACTCTAATTCCTAGATAAGAAATTATGAACTCTAATTTCTAGCTACCCAAAGACTTTAATTTATATCTTCTAATGTTCTTCAAGTTCTACAAGTTGTCGAACAACTCCTACTCACAAAACTCAGATTGTAAACAAGAATCTTGAATACAATCTTACAACTTCTCACTGAACTCGCAACACTCTCCACGTTAATATCAAAACTCTTTCAAACCTCTTTATAGTGTTTTGATATTTTCTCTCAATGGAAGTGTGTCAATCTTTCTGATGAAAATAGCTCCCTATTTATAGATAAGAAATTCAGCAAATCTTATTTGTTTCAACTTCGTTTTTGCCCCTACAAACCGTGTTAAACTCGACTTGTTTTTGTCTTTGCCGCAACAAAAATTCACGCTTCTTTCGTCTTTAAAACCAAACTTTATATGGACTTGTTTTAAGCTTTTGTCGCTGAAACATTATTCCTCATCTCTGTAGTATTTCTTCTCCTACTTGAACTTGATAAACAACCTTTCTATAATTAAATTAGAAAACCTTCCTCAAAACTTTCCTTATTTACTGCAACAAACTATTTCCTTAAACAAGTAGGAAATAATTTTCCTTCTTTGTCTTGACCGCCTCAAACTATTTCCTTAACCAAGTATGAAATAGTTTTTCTTTCTCTCTAAGTGTTTATTTCTGAAAGCTTATCCCATTTTTTTTTTTTTTAAGCTTATCCCATTCATATTCAGATATTGTTGGAAAGTGTTGCTACTACCTGTACCACAGAACTCTGCCATATTTTAAAATATTTCAGAACAATGAGTTAACATTAAGTTATTAAGTTCTAAATTACAATATATTTCTAGTTCCTCTTTGTTTAACTAAATTCGATAACTAGTAGTGAGGATACTTGACATAAGCTGGAAAATTCTTGCAACTTCGACAAACATAAAAAATCACATTACCACGATGTAAGTCCAAAACCAAGAAATGTTTTGAAATTTTATCTCAACAAAACAATGGAAAAAATAAGAAATGAAGATGAATGAAACCAGATAGAATTTAGGGATACACCAAAAATCAACGTTGAATCTCCTCCAAAGACAATATTCAGAGTGACAAATGACTGAATCTTCGTGAATCATGGCAACAAGAGTAGGCTCTAGTTTACTAGCTGAATGAGTATTGTTCGTACCTCATTGAGCAATCAACAAATTCGACTTCAACAAGAACGAATTTTCACTTCTAACAAAGACCATAATCTGAAAATTCAATAATAGAGTTGCAAGTAACATATTTCATAAGCTAAAACATTATTAGGATAAGGAGCTGTTATGTAGTAATTATAGCCTTGATTTGGTGTCACAATTTGCAATGCCTCAACAACATGTAAGCCAAACTTAGTGCCATTGCAAATATAGTTAATCTCTTTGGTATTTGGTTCACTTCTCACAAAACTATTAAACAAAAAAATTCCAATTATAAGGAATGTGGTAAGAATTTTCATTCTCAAAATTGAATACATATGTATCTAGCCTCTCTATTGTACATCTTCCTATCTTCTATTTGTTTTGAGTTCCACATAATCTTGTTTAAATAGATTTGTTCATCTCTGTTGGTTTCTCCATCAATGAAAATTAAATATTTCATGATTTTGATTAAGCTATTTTCAGTGGCTATATGCATGATTAAGCTATTAAGTTATTTTAAGTGGTTATATGCGAAAGTTCCCCCACATATTAAGAGCTTATTGGTGGGATATTGAATTTCAAAGAACTATAATTAAAATTTCAGTCCAAAGCAAAGTCAAATTTTACCCAAATAATCACAAATTTTATATTATTAGTCTCGTCAACGTTTCATTAGCTCTTTTGAAACATCAAGAATTCGAAACAAAATTTGTTTTCAGCAAAATCAATTTTGAGATATTGACCTTCAAGATCTTACAATATATTTTTGGAATAACCTCCAAGGCTCACTTCGAATATTTTATTTCTTGTCTTCAAAGTTACAAAACACATCTTCAAATTGAGAATGTTAGTAATATTTTTTCCTATAGATTCCCCTTACTATGAGTGTTAAAAAGAAAAGAAATGTATCTATATTTTAAAGATGAAATACGAACATACAAATTTTAAAATTTCTCAATTTACTATTAATAATATGATTTTATAACCACATTGATAAAATGAAAATTTTAAAACCATATATTTTAAAAATCTTCTAGTCCTTATTAAAATGGCGTTAAAAATTGATCTATCAAATAAAACAAATGGAATATAATTAATTATTTAAAAGGTGTTATAAATACATTGAATTAAGTGGATAGTCCATAAAGTTGGTACATGAACAACCACCCATATTCACTAGGTTCATGAACCTTTTTGGATAAGAATGTAACTATTTATTATGATACTTAATATGGTGACTTTTGGAGTGATTTCTCACTGTATAAATAGGATTGTTCATTCACTATTGTATGATAGAAAAATGAGACTTACATACACTTGAATAATAAGAAAATTTCTCTTCATCTATCTACTTCTCTTGTCTTCTTCTCTTTATGATTATATTCTGTGAGTTCTTGTTTTTCTTTAGCTCATATTTTGGTTGATCTTGTTATGAAGATCAAAGTACTATATGCATAAAATCAGGTATGTATTTTCTAAAATATTTTATGACTTAGAATAAAATAGTATTCAACCACTAACAATTATCAGGAACCGAAGACATATACTACTATTGGTTGAATATGACATGCTATACAAAACTTCTTAAATGGAAGAAGGTATAAAATTTTAATAGCATGAGTTTGAATATTATTTTGATTGTTTTGAAAGACTCAAAGAATAAATCATGTTGTACTTCGGTTTATTATACCGTTGGTTAAGGGTAAGACATCATGTTAAAGTCCGGATGCACCATAATGAAAAATATTTGAGGATAAGACGATAGATTCAAGTTCTATAGCACCAAAAGGGTAAGACATCAATTAGAGTTTTGATGCACCGTGATTGGGTTCAAGTCCCATAGAATTATGGCGTAACACGCCTTATATGGGTAAGACATTGAGTTTGAGACAATTCACCATAGCGATGATAAAATGATGACTAAGAAAAATAATATATTTTTGATGAAATGTCTTGAAATTCATCATATTGAATTTGTTCCATTCCTTGAAAAGAATGTGGTAGCAACATGTGATAACTCTGAAATTCGCTTGTTGACTTGTTCCATTCAATCATATGAATGTGGTAGCAGTGAATGATTAGTCTTGAAGATGACAAATAATTAATGATATGAATAAGGGCGTGGAGGGATAGAATTATAATAGTCATCATTGTGGTAATGATAAAAGGAAGAACACTATGAGTTCTTCAAATAGTCCTTCGAAATGTGAAGGCTATTTTTATTATCAAAATAGTATGAAAGGTCATTAGACTTGTGAATGTTGTCAACCCAATAATTGACCAAGTTTATAAATCCTCTATCATGATACAAGAAGATAAAGTGATGGTACACTTGATCTTTCAAAGTGATGTTGAGGTGTGTCATGGAAATATGATGAATTTTAAAGCCATGACAATATGCTTATAATGCAAATTTATGAAGTACATATAAATAATTAGTCCATTCCTTGAAGAGAATGTGACTTGTGATGATTATCGTGAATGCTCAACCATTTTATAAATAATGAGTCCAGATGTGATAAAATCATTATGTGTTGATATATGCCACAACTCACCTCTATGGAAGGTTTGAGAAAAAAATGATATATGTCACTTCTCATCTCTACGGGAGATTTGAGAGAAAATAAATTTTATTTGACAGAAATTGCTAATTGTATTGTACGTTTTATACGTCACTATGCTATGTTTATTGTGAACTACCCAAAGGGCAAAAGAAAGAAATAGTTCTTGCCTATAAGGGTTGTGGTCATTAATGTGTGGCAATACAAATTAGTCATTGATGGTGTACCTATGGTACAACAAAAGTAAAGCAAGAAAGACGTCTTGCTCGTAATGATTTTGACCATGACAATAATAATTTAATTTTCCCTTGAAGGAGATGCTCACCATAGGGCTGGTGTCATGCAATATGTGATAGTACATAAAATTAATTGCAAGCTCTAACGAGTTGTGCTATTATCAAGTGAATAATATTGGGGTTGTAGTAAGTCTCAAAAGAAACTTTTTAAGTTTCAGATGAATTTAAAATAAATATTGAGACTATAAATCACTACAACCGAAGAGGGTTATAAATGTTTATGTAAAAGATTACCCCACTTTTCCTCTTGTTTGTTCCATACAAACATGTACATGCTGATGAAATTACATGTGAAAGTAAATTATAAGCGTACTAAAATAAAGATCAGTTGGCATGACTGGTTGACCATTCCGATTAAATGTGATGCAAACGTGATTCAGAATTCAGGTGATTTATATGATGAAGAACTAAAGATTCTTCAAGAATTATCTTGTGTTGCTTGTTCTCTTGATAAAATGATCATTGTACCAGCTAAGGTTAGGATTGTAATCCCCTAAAAATTTTGGAACATATAAAAGGGTGAATATGGGGTCGTTCACCTGTCATGTGGATCATTTGCAACTATATGATTGATGCATATATGCGATGGTCACATGTATTTTGTTGTCAACTTACAAATTGATTTTTGTAAGGTTGTTTGCTCGAATTGTTAAAATTAAGAGAACAGTTCCAAACTATGAAATTATATTGATAATACTGGTTGATTTAGCAGAAATTGTATGCCTCCAATTATAGCTAAATCATGGTTATGAGAACAAAACTCCCAAATAAGATTTGGTATGAGATAATTTTATTTAACATGTAGCAACACATGTATGCATCAAACCAACAAGGTTTCCCCATTAAAATTGGTTCAGGGTCAGGAACCATATAATTTTCATTTAAAATGTTGAATGTGCGGTTATGATTTTAATTGCTCCACCACGCACAAAGATGAACTTTCAAATAAGGTTGGAATGAATGTTAAATTTTCTAACATCAGGGGGAGAGATGATTGACAGCTGAAAATTATGTGTGAGGTTAATTATGAATTATCTAGATCGTCGTTAAATAAATATGTGAACTTAAAGTTCAAGGGATAATTCAGTTGCATAATGTTGCAAATCAGTTGCCAGATGAATGCACTGACCCTATGATATATTTCAGCTGCAAATGTTCCAATATGAAGTCCTTGAAGGACAGAGTCTATGATACGCCGGAAGCGTAATACACCAATTGATTCCAAATATAAAATTCCTTGAAGAAGGAAGGAGCAAATGATCAATATGGTCATGATAATGAGGCAAGTGCTATAAAATAGCACATTGACATAACACTTCATAAAATCTTGAAAAAGGGTTAGGTACCTGAAATAATGAAAAATGAAGAGATCTCGATAAGTTATGTCTTGTTGGAATCGATATTAAATAATCGTCGACAATATCTTTGATAGGAGGTAGCGCTCAATGATATAAATTTTGACGAGGATGTTGAATTCAAATCTGTCATATAGTGTGGACAGATAAATGGTTGGCCAAGTAAAATGCACAATTTAAGTATATTTTGTTTCTCTTAGAAATGTGACATTTTGGACTGGTAGTCCATAAATCAAGGTATAATGTCAGTGGGGTACAAATGAATTATTATGCGATTGTATGGCCGTAAGATATCAAATATGGTTTGTGCCTTGGGGCATAAAGGTTTATCGCAAAAATCCTGACATTATTGGAGATGTTTTCTCCCTTGGTGGATGCAATGAGGTTTGTTTTGATCTGACAACATATCAAAAACTTGAATGCATGTAATGAATAATTGTAATGTCTAGCTAGACAATGAAGGTTATATGAAAATCCTTGAAACAATCGAGGTGTCTAAAGCATATAAGAGTTTGAAAGAAACTTTTTCAGTAAAACTTCAAGAATCCTTATATGGATTGAAATAGTAAAGGAAGAAAAATGGTACAAAAGAATGACCCTAATTGTCCTTGTATTTTTATGAAAAGGTCTTGGTAAGACAAAATTTTGTCTTGACCTACAGACTGATAATTTGACAAATGAAATATTTGTCTAACAATGCACATACACTGAAAAGTTTTGATGCAATTTTATATGGATAAATCGCATTCATTGAGTACCCCAATGATTATGAGATCACTTGACATGAATGATGATTCGGTTTGATCTCAAAAGAAGGATGAAGAGTTTCTTGGTGATGAAACTCTATCTTGGTGCAATCAGGGCACTAGTGCATCTTACTAACAATATTTAAGCAGATATTTATTTTGCAGTAAATTTACTGGCAAGATTCTGTTTCTCCCCGATAAAAGGACATTGAAATGGTGTTAAGCACATGACTGAATACCCTCGAAGGACCATAGTTATGGGTTTATTCTATTCCGAGGAATCCAAGACAAAATTGATTGGTTACGCAGATGCAGAATATTTATCTGATCCGCATAAAACTCTATCTCAAGCACGCTATGTGTTTGCATGTGGAGGCACAATAATATCCTGGCGATCAATGAAGAAAATGTTGCTATGCAAAAATAAAAGTCCTCCATGAAGCAAGTCGAAAGTGCGTCTGGCTGAGATAAATGACACACCATATTAATGAAATGTGTGATTTTTCTTTGAAAAAGAATATACCAACCACAATGTACGAAGATTGGAGACATTATCATAAGAATTTAAGTTATGTTTTAATCAGGGGGGTATAATACGCGTTGCACTCTTTTTCCCTTGACCTAGTTTTTTCCCACTGGATTTTCCTGGCTATGTTTTTAATGAGGCAACAAATAATGCGTATCAAAAGATATGTGTTCTCTTTTTCCTTCACTAGAGTTTTTTCCCACAGGGTTTTTCCTAGTAAGGTTTTAATGAGGCACATTATCTATGGACATCCAAGGGGGAGTGTTATAAATACATTGAATTAAGTAGATAGTCCTAAAGTTGGTACATGGACAACCATCCATATTCACTAGGTTCATGAACCTTTTTGGATAAGAATGTATCTATTTATTATTATACTTAATATGGTGACTTTTGGAGTGATTTCTCACTCTATAAATAGGATTGTTCATTCACTATTGTATGATAGAAAAATGAGACTTACATACACTTGAATAAGAAGAAAATTCCTCTTCTTCTATCTACTTCTCTTGTCTTTTTCTCTTTATGATTATATTCTTATGAGCTTGATTTTATAACAAAAGGAACAATCAAAACCAATTATTCTAAATAATAAAATTTCATCTAATATAATAGTATGTCTTTTTAAGTAAAGCACAAAGTACAAAAATATCCTGATATTTTCCCAGGAGACTTATTGTCAAGGGCTTTTTTGAAACAACCTTTACCTCTACGAGGTAGTGGTGCGGTTTGCATACATTTTGCTCTCTCCAGACTCTATTTGTTGTTGTTGTTGTTTGGGTTGGGGGACTTGGTGCCTTCGGACATAATTTCTTTTCTAAACACACAACTTTTCCCAATGAAGCAGTAGCCACATATATCTCAAGGTATTCTGTAGGACATTCTTCGTTGAAAAACTATACTATGAACATAAAAGTTATACAAATTTAATTTTTCATATATATATATTAAATCTTGAACAGCAACTTTAGCTTCACCACTACACTGAGCATAACTTGTGTGATGCAATTTAAAACTCTTGGCTTGCAGTTAGTAGAGAATTATACTTTTCTTAGCATTCTATTATCTTTCCGGATTGTTTTTAAGCTTTAAATAATGAATTTCATCATAAAAATATTATTCATCTCTCAATTCCAAATATTAGTTTCCATACACCTACCCCTCTTTTTTTCAATAGAAAATATGGCTGATGCAGTTGTGTCATTTGCAGTTCAAAAATTGGGTGATTTCCTCATAAAAAAAGTTTACCTGCGTAAAAGTCTCAGAGATGAAATTACATACACTCTTTCCTCAGAGATGCAGAACAAAAGAAAAGTGGAGATCATAGAATTCAACAATGGGTGTTTGAAATCAACACTGTTGCTAATGATGTTGTTGCTATACTTGAGACTTAAAGTTTTGAGGCTGGTAAAAGTGCTAGTTGTCTCAAGGTTTACGCTTGCATCTGTAGTAAGTAGATGAAATTCTACAATGTCGCCAATGATATACAACCACTCAAGCAACGAATTAAGGATATCTCTTGCAAACGAGAGACTTATGATATTACATATATCAATAGTAATACCAGTGGAGAAGGGACAAGTAATCAGGTCAGAACATTGAGGAGAACTACCTCAGATATAGATGACCATGATTACATTTTTGTTGGACTTCAGGATGTTGTACAAACATTGCTAGCTCAACTTCTCAAACCAGACCCTCGTCGAACAGTCCTTTCCATTTATGGCATGGGCGGATTAGGTAAGACGATGCTTGCAAAAAACATCTACAACAATCCTAATATAGTCTCAAGCTTTGCTACACTTGCTTGGATATGTGTTTCTCAATAGTATAACACAATGGATCTTCTTAAAACTATCATAAAATCCATCCAAGGTTGTGCCGAGGAAACTCTAGATTTGTTGGAAAAGATGGAAGAAACAGATGTAGAAAAATCACCTTCTTGATCTATTAAAAGGACGCAAATACCTTGTGGTAGTTGATGATGTGTGGTAGAAAGAAGCATGGGAGTGTTTGAAAAGAACATTTATGGATAGAAATAATGGCAGCAGAGTTATTATTACCACGCGCAACCAGGACGTCACTGAAAGAGCAGACAACAGAGGTTTTGTCCATAAACTTCGTTTCCTAAGCCAAGAAGAAAGTTGTGACCTCTTTTGTTGGAAACTAGTTGATGTTCAAGCAATGGTTCAAGCGATGGAAAGTCTAGCTAAGGATATGTGGGAAAATGTAGAGGCTTACCTCTTGCAATTGTTGTATTGAGTGGACTACTACCGCATAGATGGGGGCTAGACAAATGGCAAAACGTGAAAGACTGCCTTTGGAAAGACATTGAAGAAGACTCTATTGAAATCTCCTACATACTATCATTAAGCTACAACGATTTTTCAGCTGCGCTGAAGTAGTGTTTTCTCTACTTTGGTGTTTTTGAAGAAAATTGATGATTGACGCTGACAACATAATATAGTTGTGGATGGCAGAGGGTTTCATCATACAAAGAGGACAAGAAAGAATAAAAGATGTCGCTGAAGGCTACTTGGATGAGCTGATAAGACGAAGCTTGGTTCAACTGGTGGATACATTTTGGGAAAAAGTTATTAAATGTAAAATTCATGATTTACTTCGAGATCTTGCGATACAAAAGGCATTGGAGGTAAACTTCTTTGACATTTATGATACAAGAAGAACTTGAAATCTTCTTCATGTATCAGACATGCCATTCATAGTGAAGGAGAAAGGTACCTCTCACCACTTGATCATCTTTCTAACTCAAAGTTGAGGTCAATTATGTTTTTTGATACACATTTTTGTGATCTTTTCAAACATATAAATGTGTTCCGGCATATATATGTGTTGTAATTGGATATTAATTATGGGGATTTTATACCTTATTCCATAGGGAGTTTGTACCACCTCAAGTTGTTAAGCTTGAGAGGTGTCCGTAGTATTCCCTCCTCCATTGGAAACCTCAAGAATCTATAGACACTTTGTGTTATAAATGATGGCGGATACTTTAGCCAACTACCCCGAAGACAGCTGACCTAATATATTTAAGACATTAGTCTCTTCATATTCAGAACCTCTAGTACATATAAACAAACTCACTAGTCTTCAAGTTCTTAAAGGTGTTGGTTGTAATCAGTGGAAAGATGTTGACCTTATTAATTTAGTGAATCTTAGAGAATTAAAGATGTATAATATTAAGAGATCTTACTCCCTAAACAACATTAGAAGTTTGAAAAACCTTACCAGTCTCAGATTGTTCGGTGAGTATGGTAACTCATCTCCATTATTACCATCCCTTGATTTTCTTAATTGTTGTGAAAAACTCCAGAAATTGTGGTTAAGAGGGAGATAGAGAAACTGCCTTATCTGTTTCCAAATTCCATCACAATGATGCTTCTTAAGAACTCAAGACTGACAGAAGTTCCGATGCCTATTATGGGAATGTTGCCAAACCTAAGGAATCTCATACTAGAATATGCTTATGAAGGAAAACAAATAACGTGCAGTGATAACAGCTTCAGTCAACTCGAGTTCCTTAATCTAACTTGTCTTCATAATCCAAAAAGATGGCATTTAGCTACAAGTGAAATTCCTCTCATTAAAGATCTTCTTATCCATCGTTGTTCAAATATAAAGGAGATTCCAGAGAGAATGAAAGACATGAAGCATTTCAAACATATATGAAGTCTTATTTGATAATAGGAAAGGTAAATATACAAACAAGTCCCAATCCTATATAACATTTCTTCATTTTCTCTTTTTCTTTTTTTATAAATTATTAATAAAATTTGTGTTAAATCAACAGAGAAGAAGTTGCACATTCACCTTTCATCAACTTGGCTTCTCCAACCATCAATCAACTAATTGGCTGTTTTGGTTTTTCATGTTTAATTTCTTTCTGTTTTTAGCTTTTCTTAGTCTGTGGAAACATGTGTTGGAATGCAACTTCTTTTTTGGATTTTGTGATGACTTAATTAACAGAACAAAGATAGAAATGTTCTTAAATTATGTAAAATGAACAAAAATATCCCCAGTCATAGTTTTATTTAAAATTATCATTGTCTTCAATAATTTGATTTAAAAATATTATCATCTAATTGATATTAGAAAAGTCAATTTATACCGCTAAGTTCAAGTCTAAGTCCTTTTATATTTAAGTTTGACATAAGAATATAACTCTGCACAAAAAATAACATGACTCGTGTCAGATGTCGAAGGTTTGATATTTTCAATACTTCATGAAAAATAAACCTTTTATTATATCAGACGTACTAAATATAAATTTCAATAATCAAAAAACAAATTGGCTATAAAAAAATACACGTATAAAGAAAAACATTAAAAAATGTCTGGGCGGTGTACCCCTTTTCAACCTACGTGAAACTATCTTGTGGGCCCTGCGCATGTTGACAATTTTTGTCAAGCTAGTGCCATGTAGGCCAAAAGGGGGTAGAAAGTTATTTATGAAATAACTTCAAAGGGGTAATAGGACCTTAGTATAGTATAAGTGCATCTCTAGGATTTCGGGCATGGGAAGAGGATACTTATGCATTTTCTCATTTTTATTTATCTATTAAATTTTCTAATGCCACTAATGATTAACTATCTCTATCATAAATAAACGCTATTTTTTAAGTGTATCCCATGAAATTGACAATGATTCATTATTTCTAACGTATATGTTTAAAGACTAGTAAAAAACATAAATGAGCACACTCTTTAATTATGTATATGACTGCATATCTCTATCTCCCATTATCTAACTTGCTTTCCAATAATATAGCCCCCTCTTCCTATTTATAGACTTTTCTCTATATATAGTAAAAAAATGTGTACAAAAATAAAGTAAAATCGATATAAAATATGCATATTTTGCACAAAGTTTAGAATTTCGCTTGTGTATATAAAGTATATACAAATTTGGATAAGACACGAGTATCTATCTAGATTATGATCAAAATCTCAAAGGCACAAATTAACTAAACTAAGATCCTATTACACCTACTAAAATTTCATTACAACTTACAGTAGTTTCATGAACATGACGTAGCTATTATATGTGTTCTTAAATTTCAACTATGTCTAGGGTAGGTAGCGCAAAGACATTGAAAATGTGCATTGATTTTCTAAAATGAATGAAAATTATTTGCTAAGAGTTAACAACACATTCTCTAAATCAATGTGTCATACTTAGAAGATGATATTTGATACGTGGACAATATAATATGGGGGCTTAATATTGGTCAAACAAGGAACACGTGAATTATTCATGAGTCTGGTTATATCTAGCTCAACTTCAAAAACTAACTCATAAGATGAAGATTAGCTCGTACCTAACTATCATTAGGATAAGAAGATGTTATGTAGTAATTATAACCTTGATTTGGTGTCACAATTTGTAATGCTTCAACAACAAAAGCCAAACTTAGTGCAAGTGGACACATTTCCATTGCAAATAAAGTTAATCTCTTTGGTATTTGGTTCACTTTGTTAGGTTTTACTATTTATTCTCTGTAACCAAAAATACTCTGATTTATTAATATATATACCCCACCGCCGTGGAAGTTTACTCACTGGGTGTTACCACGAAATATTGGGTTTTCTCTTTCTCTCTCTAGATCTCTCATCTCTTTCTCTTGAAAGTTCTTGTGTTCTTCATTCATCAAGTATGTGTGCGTGAATTCGATCCTAACAACTGGTATCAGAGCTAAGGAGATTCAACACGATCACTGAAGATGGATAGTTCGAAGCTTGGAATCGAGAAATTTGATGGATCCGATTTCAGTTTCTGAAAGATGCAGATCGAAGATTATATGTATCAGAAAGATCTTCACGAACCATTGACTGGGGTGAAGCCGGAATCCATGACGGAGGAGAAGTGGAAACTCAAGGATCGTCAGGCTCTAGGGTTGATCCGGTTGACTTTATCAAGAAACATGGCATTCAACATCGTGAAGGAGAAGACTACATCCGGTCTATTGAAGGTACTGTCAAACATGTATGAAAAACCATCGGCCATAAACAATGTATATTTCATGCGTAGATTGTTCAATTTATAGATGTCTGAGAATGGATCCATTTCTGATCATATAAATAAGTTCAATATCATTGTGAGTCAACTCAATTCTGTGGATATTAATTTTGAAGATAAAATTAAGGCGTTGATTATGATGTCATCTCTGCCCGAGTCTTGGGATACTGTTGTTGCTGCGATTAGCAGTTCCCGTGGATCTGAGAAACTGAAGTTTGATGAAATCCGTGATGTTGTTCTTAGCGAAAGTATTCGCAAACGAGAAGTGAGAGATTTATCGGGCAGTGCTCTCAGCGTTGACTGAAGGGGGAGAAGTAAGACGAAAGGCCAAAATCAACATAGTCGATCAAAATCAAAGAATCAAGGAAAATCCCCGAACAGATCAAACGTGACTTGTTGGAACTGTGGAGAAAAAGGGCACTTTCAGACGATTTGTACAAAGCCAAAGAAGAAACAGAATCAGAAATTTGGAGATGACAATATTTCTGTAAATTCAGCAGAGGACATTGGGGATGCTCTAATCCTTATTGTGAACAACCCGATCGAATCATGGATTTTGGATTCCGGTGCATCTTTCCATTCGTCTCCAAGCAAGGAGTTGTTCCAAAATTTCAAATCTGGAAATTTTGGAAAGGTATATCTTACTGACAATAAAGCCTTAGAGATTGAAGGAAAGGGGGATGTTTGCGTAAAGACCACCTCGGGAAACCAGTGGACATTGGAGGATGTCAGATATATTCCTGGGATCAAGAAAAATTTGATCTATGTTGGTTAGTTGTATAGCACGGGATATGCAGCAGAGTTTGGGAAAGGTTCATGGAAGATCGTGAAAGGTGCTATGGTAGTAGCTCGTGGCACCAAATCTGGAACCTTATACACTACTGTAGGGTGTATTAACATAGCTGTTGTTGGTGAAGGTTCTTCCGGTTCATGTTTGTGGCACAACAAACTTGGACACATGAGTGCTAAGAGAATGAAGATATTGGTTGCAAAAGGAGCATTAGAGGGTCTGAAGTCTATTGATATAGGTCTTTGCGAGAGCTGTGTTATGGGCAAACAGAAAAGAGTAAGCTTCACAAAGACTCTTAGAGATCCAAAGAAATTGCGGTTGGAAATGGTCCATACAGATGTTTGGGGACCATCTCCAGTATCATCACTTGGAGGATCCAGATTCTATGTTACCTTCATTGATGATTTCATCCGAAAGGTATGCGTTTACTTTTTGAAGCATAAGTCAGATGTGTTTGCAACTTTCAAGAAGTGGAAAGCTGAAGTTGAGAATCAGACCGGTTTGAAAGTCAAATGCCTAAGGTCTGACAATGGAGGAGAGTATGACAAATCAGAGTTCAAGGCATTTTGTGCAACTGAGGGAATCAGATTGATGAGAACAGTTCCTGGTAAGGCAAGGCAGAATGGAATTGTTGAGAGGATGAACAGAACATTGAATGAGCATGCAAGGAGTATGAGGATACACTGTGGGCTGCCCAAAACACTTTGGGTGGATGTTGTGAGCACAACGGCATACTTGATCAACAGGGGACCATCGGTTCCTTTAGGGTTCAAGATTCTAGAGGAGGTATGGATAGGAAAAGAACTCAAGTACTCACACTTGAGGACTTTTGGTTGCACTACTTATGTTCATGTTAATCAAGAAAAGAGAGATAAGATTGATGCCAAGGCTGTGAAGTGTTACTTCATAGGCTATGGTTCTGATTTGCTTGGTTACAGATTTTGGGATGACAAGAACAGAAAGATCCTGAGACATTGTGACATGACATATGATGAGTCTGTCCTGTACAAGGACAGAGAGCAGAAGGTTCTAGAGACTACAAAGCAAGTGGGAGTTGAGGTTGAGTTGGAGAAAAGTAACCCCAGAGATGTCGAAGCAGATACTCAACCAACTCCTATTGAAGAATATGAAGTGGAGCAAGTTACACCTGAGCAGGTGTTAAGGAGATCATCCAGAACCATCAGGGTACCAGATAGGTATTCACCTTCATTACACTATCTATTGCTGACTGATGAGGGGAAACCAGAGTCTTTTGATGAGGCCCTACAGGTGGAGGATTCGATCAAGTGGGAGCAAGCCTGGATGATGAGATGGGGTCACTTGAGAAGAACGACACATGAGTGTTGACTGAGTTACCTGCAGGAAAGAGAGCTTTGCTGAATAAGTGGGTATTCAGAATCAAGAATGAACCAGATGACAAAAGAAGGTTCAAGGCTCGTTTAGTGATTAAAGGAAATTCACAAAGGAAAGGTATTAATTATGCTGAAATATTATCTCCTTTTGTGAAGTTAACCTCTATTCGAATTCTGTTGAGTATTGTTGCATCGGTGAATTTGCATCTAGAGCAAATGGATGTAAAAACAACGTTTTTACATGGAGATCTGGACAAAGAGATCTATATGCAGCAATCGGAAGGATTTGTAGTTCCAGGCAAGGAACACATGGTGTGCAAGCTCACCAGGAGCTTGTATGGACTAAAGCAAGCACCAAGGCAGTGGTATAAGAAGTTTGACTCCTTCATGACCAAGAGTGGGTTCTGTAAAGCTGAAAAGGATCTTTGTTGTTACTTCAAGAAATACACTGATTCATATGTCTTTCTACTCTTGTATGTGGATGATATGTTGATTGCAGGATCTAGTATGAGGGAGATTAACAATCTGAAGACAAGGTTGTCTACAACGTTTGAGATGAATGATTTGGGTCCAGCAAAGCAGATTTTGGGGATGAAGATTTCTCGGGATAGATCTGTTGGCACTTTAAATCTATCTCAAGAGTTGTACATTGAGAAGTTGCTGAGCAGATTCAGGGTTAATGATGCTAAACCCAAGACTACTCCATTGGAAAATCACTTTAAATTGTCAAAGGAGCAGTCCCCCAAGACTACCGAGGAGCGTGATCATATGACACTTGTTCCATATGCTTCAGCAGTTGGTAGTTTGATGTATGATATGGTCTGCACTAGACCTGATATAGTACATGCAGTGGGAGTTGTTAGCAGGTACATGACGAACCCTAGGAAAGAGCATTGGGAAGATGTGAAGTGGCTTCTGAGATAACTGAGAGGTACATCCAGTACTTCACTTTGTTTTGGCAAAGGAAATGTGACTCTACAGGGTTTTGTGGATGCTGATCTTGGTGGGGATGTTGACTCGAGCAAGAGTACATCCAGGTACATTTACACCATAGGTGGAACAGCAGTGAGTTGGATGTCCACGCTTCAGATGTGTGTTTCTCTTTCATCTGCTGAAGCTGAGTATGTGGCAATAGTTGAAGCTGGGAAAGAGATGATATGGCTGACAGATTATCTGGAGGAATTGGTCAAGAAGCAGAGCGAGAAGATTCTTTACTCAGATAGCAAGAGTGCCATACAGTTGGTGAAAAATCCAGTCTATCATTCAAAGACAAATCACATCAGAAGGCGATATCATTTCACTCGCAGGGCAGTGGAGGATGGTGATATGTGCTTGGAGAAGATAGAGGGTGCAAAGAACCCGACAGACATGTTGACGAAATGTGTTGATGTTGGGAAACTGGGATTATGCAAAACCTCGTTTGGTCTTCTATAGATGTTGCTACAGATGTTGCGGTGCGGTAAAGATGTTGATGATGAAGAGATTTTTTTTTTTGAGAATGTATTTTTTGGATGACTGAATCAGTCTCCAAGTGGAAGAATTGTTAGGTTGTGGAGCCTAATTAATATATATAATTGTGTACGCGTTTTAACCTACGCGGTGAGGTTGCCAAGGGGTTATGGGGGGAGGGAGCCCCCTATCCGAAGGAGGGGTTCGGGGCAGCGTCCCGACCTAAATTTTAGGCTTTACTATTTATTCTCTGTAACCAAAAATACTATGATTTATTAATATATATATACCCCACCGCCGTGGAAGTTTAGTCACGGGGTGTTAATACGAAATATTGAGTTTTCTCTTTCTCTCTCTAGATCTCTCATCTCTTTCTCTTGAAAGTTCTTGTGTTCTTCATTCATCAAGCGTGTGTGCGTGAATTCGATCCTAACACACTTCTCACAAAACTATTAAACAAAAACATTCCAATTATAAGGGATATGGTTAAAATTGAATACATATGTATCTAGCCTCTCTATTATTGTATATCTTCCTATCTTCTATTTGTTTTAAGTTTCACATGTTGTTGTTTAAATAGATTTTCCATCTTTATTGGTTTCTCCATCAATGAAAATTAAATATTCAAAGATTTTGGTATAACTTGTTTTTAGTTTTCCCTAAATAATCACAGGAAACCATATTGTCATGACAACTTTTTTTTTACTCTTCCATTTCCTTAAAACATGTTGCAAAAGATATTATTATTATTGTTGTTGTATTATATTCCTACTAGGAAAACATACATGGAGTACATTATTTTTTGTACAATTACTTGTATACCCCAGTAGTTATGGAACTTTAATTTACTAAATATATTATTATTGTTATCGTATTATATTATATTGTTAGGTAAACATAGTTTTTAACCAATGCATATATATGGCAGCAAAGAAATCTTGCTTTTGTACTGACGTCTATTTTTAGGATTATCTTGCTCATATCTTTATTCTTGACTTAAACTTGTATCCAAAACTTTATTTAATCATAATCATAAATATTATATTATATGATTTTGTGTTGTATTATATGTGACGTTCTACTTTACTCTCTTTAAAAATCGTGAAGATAAATACATAACATAAATTGTAATTTAGAAATATCAATAGTTCTTATTTAATTACACTGTTTCAGTTTTGCATAAATAAATATGATTGATAAAATGTTTTGTTTGATATTTGCAGAAGGATTTTACTTTTATAAAAATGTTATTGTAAAAAACATGTACAGTATCAACTTTTAACTAATTATTTATAAATAAATAAGAAAAATTATGCGGTTAAGCAAATTTATGCTACTTAATTAGTCATTATAGTTATCGTTTGCTCTAATTACCATCCACAACTAACAGTAAATATTAATTACGTGAGGTGACTTTGAATTTTTATAATTCGTCGCATTTGTATAATTCGCAACTAACAATTCTTCGTTTCATTTGTATATGACGGTGTTTTCTTTGAGTTTTCAGTTTTATCACTAGATACATTCAATCTTTCTTGTATAACTTGTTGAAGTTAGTATAAACATGTAGTTTTCGGATTTTGTATAGCATAATTTGTAGAATATAATTTGTATAACTGCTTAAAGTTCCTATGTTTGTGTTTGTATAAGTTAGTTATTTCGAGTTTTATCATAATTGTATAATTCCAAAATCTGTATTACTCAATTATACAAATACACCAAATTATACAAATTATTGCCCTCTCTCGCTCGCCTCTCTCCTCCCTCTCCCAATTTCACTCATATCGCTCCTCTCTTTCCTATCCTTGATCGCTTCTCTCCTCCCTTAACATTTACCTACGAATCGTAATTAGCAAACTACAGTTATGAGCATAATTAAGCTATTTTAAAGACTATATATATAATTAAATTATTTTTAGTGTCTATATGCGAAAATCTTCCAACATAAATTACTTATGGTAAAGAGCTTATTGGTGGGATATTAGTTCACAAGACTGCTTGTTGCTTGTTATAACTAAGTAGAGTTTCTGAAATGTTATTTTCCAAATTTTTATGAAAAATTAACCATATAGTATTCTGCTTCTTTAAATTATTTAGTATGAAAAAGGCAAATTACAGAAAATCGTATATTTTTAGGTAAAATTACAATCTATTTCTTAAAAGTTTATAATTACATAAATACGTCAAACTGATACATTAATGGCCAAAAATTCAAAGCACTGATCGGATACATGCATTGATACATTAATAAGAGGGTTGGATACATTAATGGAGGGTTGGATGCATTAATGGAGAGTCCGGATACATTAATGGCCAAAAAATCAAAGCATTGATACATTAAAAAGAGGGTCGGATACATGCGTTGATACATTAAAAAGAGGGTTGGATACATTAATGACATTTTTTACTTAAAATAAAAATGAAGAATTCTGGATATTTGTGAAACTTATAAGGGAATACTGGTAATAAGTAAACTAAATGATGGGATTTGTATAATTATTCCTAATTTTTTTTTGCTTAAAGCACTTGGATATATACCAACATTAATAATATATTTATAATTCGAAATGTGCTCTTGATTTATCAATTGAAGCAAACAATCTGTACAAAAATCAAATGCAAGTTGATAATAAAGCACATGTGGCTGACATAGATGCATCTATACAATAGTAAATGGTCCACATGACGGGTGAATAGACTCATTTTCACCTTTTTATACATTACAAAATTTCAGGAGTTACAATCTCAACATTAGCTGGTACAATAATAATTTTATGATGAGAGCGAACAACACAAGAGAACTCTTAAAGGATTTATTATTGCTTCAATGTATATAACCACATGAATTATCATTTATTTTCATATCACATTTGAATCGGGATGGTCATCAACCAATCATGTAAACTGATATTTATTTTAATAAACTTCTACTTTATTTTGCGTGTCATTTCATCATCATGCCCTTAATTAGTTACCACGGACAAAATGAAAAATAGGTAATCTTCATACTTAAATCCACTTTAATTGTAGTAATGAAGATCTTAAATCTTTTCATATTTTATAGTCTCGATATTTTTTTCTTTGAATATGTCTTTGAAACATTAAACATTTCTTTCGAGACTTACTATAATTTTAATATCACGAGCAATTTTATTTATTTGGGTAGTAGCACAGTAGTTCACCAAATCTTACAATTAACATTGGTACAACCACATACTTCATATCATTGTTTGTGTCGTAAACATCTCTTTCAAGAAGAAACGTATATCATCATTTTCATGGTCAAAATCATTACAAGTAAAACTTGTTTCTTTATTTACTTTTGTCATTAGTATCTCCTCCCTTTTGTTTAGTATATAGTAAATATTATTTTTTTGACGTATAAACATACATAATCAATGACTTTTTTTGTGTTCAAGGATTATTTTCTTCTTTTGTCATTCGATAGTTCATTATAAAATATACCACAATATTTTGATATACTTTATAAAAATTAAAAATTTCTTTATTTCTCTCTAACCTCCAGTAGGGGTGAGTTGTGGTATCTATTAAATGATATATGAGTATGTCCTTATTTATAATTTTCATCATCTCTTTACACATTCAATTTTAAGAATGATCCACTTTTCATGATATTTATCACAAGTAACATTCTCTTCAAGGAATTGACTATAATCATATATTCATGCTTCATAATTATTCCTTTTATTAGAAGTTCATTATCATGTTTTGAAATTTATCATATTTATATGACATACTTGAAATCACTTTTGAAAGTCAAGTATGTCATCACTTTTTCATCATTTTATTTAATAGGGGATTTATAAACTTATCAAATTATTAGATCTCATAGAGAACATGTTTCTAATGACCTTTCATATCATTTGATGACAAAAATTACTTCACTCTTCGAAGGACCATTTTGAGAATTCATAATGTTCTTTCTTTTATAATTTTCACTATGATGAGTATTATTATTTTGTCCATTTACGTTCATATTCATATGTCCAATCATAAAATAATCTTGTCATCTATCAAATTCTTATTGTATTGCTAACACATTCACGTAAAGGAACGGAGCATAGTTGGTGGAACGAACTTCACTATTTTTAGCAAGAACATATCAATTTGCTGGATAATCATTTTATATCAATATACTGCATGAGACTTTAACTCAATTTCCCATCCATACAAAAGCGTGATAGGTCAAAATAAGAATGGACTTGAACCCAAAGTCTTATTATCATGATGCATCAAAAATTTAATAAATGTCTTATCCTTTTAATGCGGTGAAATTTGAATTCACCGTCTTACCTCAATCAATAACATCATATATAGTCCAAAATAAAATACATCCTCGAGCCTTTAAAATATTGTTACTTTGTTATTAATAGCACAAATAAATTTAGTCATAATAACACTTCAAAAGATCATGTACAAATTATTACCGAAACAAAGTTGATCCTCATAGGTGGCTCTAGATACTATTTTCAACTTAAAACTTTTATGAATAATTCACTTATTAAAAGATCAACAAATTAATCCTCAACGTTGACTTCATTTGTTGCTAGTCAAGAAAATTTCTTTCTTCAATAGTAATACATGGATAAAGCAACTAGAGGTGAACCCTAATAATTATAATAAATAAAATGATATTTCAAATTAAATTCAACTTATAAGGATAATTATTTGGTCCGTCATATATATTTTATCATATTTCATGATTCAAGATATATTCAACCTCATTTAGAATTGTAAAGATTATTACTTTAAAATTAACATAATAATTCATAATAACAAAATCCTTCTAACTTTTCAAGATAAGAAATCATTCAAATGCATATTTCTAATGAAAAGAAAACTCAATATGCTAAACATAGTGAAAAATGAAATGAAATATTTTTGAGGCATTGAACTATATATTTTAGGATCAGTAAAATTATGCCTTCATGCTAGAAATGAAACTTTAAACATGTGCAGATGAATATTTTAATGACAATACATATATATTCTGATATTTCCGCTTAACATGTCAATAATAATCTCCCTTTACCTTTTATAAGTTACTTAAACTGGAGACCTAAAACTCAAATGATAAGATCAGTTTAGAGCAACTTACAAAAAATAATTATAGTTATAGTTATAAAGTTCAAATAGTTATAGGTATGATATTTATAAAAAAAATGACTACATTTTAGCTCCTTTTCTAGCTATATTATTGTATATATCTTTTATTTTTCTATTTATACATTGATACAATTTTAATTACAATGAACTAAATAAGAAAACTGTATTAATTGTATGAATTCAAATTACTATCTTTATTTATAAAATTTAAAGTATTAATATATCAAGAATACAAATATTTATAAAAACTTAATGTATTAATATATTAAACAAGATAAAGTATAACAATTTAGCAAATGAACACGATAATTTGAAAAATGAATACATTATTGTTAAACAAAAAATGAATACACTAATATAGTATACATATGAACATTGTTGTTGAACAAGAGATCAATATATTTGACAAATACATAAACAAAAAAATGAAAAATAATAGAATGTGTAGGTAGCAAAAGTGTGCAAGTAATCGGTTGTATAAAAGAATGAAAAAAGAAAACAAATGTCAATCTCTTTTTGGTCAAGTTTTTCTTATAATACTTGAGGCTTAGTGTTGACTCATGTATTTGTTTATAAAAAATTGTATTAATGTATCTAATTATACTTGTATTGCCTAATTAACCTTTCAAATTTGATAGATTATTTATGTATCCAAATATACATGTATTCAGAAATTACCATTTCAACTTGTGTTAATATTAGAATACAAGTATCTATGTATATAATTATTCTATATATTATGTATATAATTATTCTACTATATACAAATTTGACAATTACAGAAACCTCAATCTCTTTTTGTGCCTGTTCTTCTTGTACTGCTTTTTTTTTTTATAACTATAGTCATTGTAATATAGAATCAAGTCGATTGAAAGCCCATAAAAATAGATGCAACATATATGTATACAACTATGATCTTCATAAAGACGAGGAGAAAATCAATCAAGCGATATATGATGAATTCAAATTACGAAAATTGCTCCTAAAATCATCAAGATCTTAAATTGAAAGAAATTTGGGAGAAAAATACATAAATTTTGTGATATAGGAAGATTGATGAAAGAGAAAGTATAAGTGAGGGTAAACATGGGGAACCAATCACATAAAACATGCCCAGACATAATAAATTAGGTGTGTAACAATAACTTTCCTATGTAATATCAATAACTTTTCTAATTATTTTTATATATAATTAACTTTGCTATTTATTGTGTAATTATATCCATATAACATAAAAAAAATGAATTGTAGCTATTTATTTTAAATCTATATTAATGTTTGCCATATTTTGTAGTTTTTCCTTGAAAATATTTAAATGGGTTGAGATAGAAGTTGGGTTGGTCTTGACCCGCCCAAATTTATTTTGGGCTCAAATGGGCTTAAAAATGGGTTGGGTCTTGACCAGCCCAATTTGGTCCGATTAATCTCAATAATTTAAAATATTGATATTTAACTTGTATAATCACAATCTGAATTTTAGCTCGATTTTTTTAAAAGTAATAAATGGATTGATAAACCCTAAAAGATGCTAAATAGATAATAATTTATACCTTAAATATAGAACATATCTTAATAAAAAATTTTAAAACACGTTGAAATTGGAGATTGAATTGGACTCAATTGAGGATTCTCTTCAAATGGGTTATGCTTGAATGGGTTGAGATTGAACTCAATTCAAATTATCTTGAGTCCAACCCTTAAAATCCTGGGGGATTATCCTATGTTTAGGTTCACTTTTGAGATCCCTAATTTCTACCACCTCAAAGATGAGGCATAATCAGACAATTGGAGCTACACACAAATCTAATATGAGGGGGAAGTGACCTATATGGTAGAGCTGGCAACATAAATGAGGTAGAAAGGTTGGAAATAAGGTCTATGGGTCATGATAGTAAGAGCGTGTAGCTAAAGGTTTGGTCGGGTACTTTCATATTGCATGCTTCGTTTGAACAATAACATGATATGATATAATGTGGTGGATTCAAGTATAAAATGATGCCTACCAGTATGTAGAGTTTATATTAATACGATGATCCCTGACGGTTTCTAATTCTCTTTCTTTATGGTAGGAGACGTGTCTTATTATTTGAATCTTGTAATTTCTTGTAACCCCTTGTACCTGTTTAGACTAGTCCTTTGGGGAGGTTTTTGCATATATCTTGACAAAAATATTTTATTTTAACCGAGTTGAGTATTTCTATATCTTAATAAAAATAGGGAGTTAGCTTATATTTTGTTCGCTTCCACATTTGGCGCTAAGAGTTCTCTTCTCTAGGTGTTCGAGGATGCAGTGGGTTGGATCATAACAATATATTAAAACACGAGATAGAAGTAAAGAAGTAAGAAAAGTGATGAACGTCAACATTTCATTAATTAGAACAAAGATGCAGATTATAAATATGGTGTACACTAATTTGTTGACATGATTACAAGCTTGTAAGGTAACATTGATAAGATCCAATAGTAGAACAAGTGCCAGAAATATAAAGAGAAGTTAGGAGAGTCTGGATATTTGTTGTGCATGGAGCAAAACAACTACTGCCTCTAGGACTTTGATGAACTCAATGCACCTATATATATACTGCTCTGCAGGAGGCTCAAAACCTGCATAACGTACAAAAGTCAGGGTGAGTGAGTATCAAAAACATGTGTACTCAAGAACATCCTTAAATGAAGTGATATCGATAGTGAGGGTCAATCATAGATAGCATCCTCTTTCCAACACACACTCACACTCACATATATCAAAATAAGACCTACTTTCAAAGACAATCTAGCGACTAAACGGATAATTCTTAGTGGAGATAGAGAGAAGAACGCAAGGCACGCATTGAATGTGAGCCAAGGGGAGTAAGGACGTTTGTTTGCACAAGGATTACTTCATTACATTCAACCACGCACACACTCGCATATGTATATTGAGAGATAATAAGTTTCGACATTGTTGTTGGGGGAAATTAAAGTATTGATAAGCTTAAGATTTTGTTAATGTATATTTTTTAACGACTTGATCTTAGTTTTACTACTGGGGTTAAGACAGGAAGGTTTGCCCCAAACATGGAAATACCTTATTGCTGATGAATTGTACCCATCTTTATCAGAATCAGCAATGCAAGTTCTATTGAATGTTAGTTTAGACATTCTATCTAATTTTTTTTTCTTGAATTAGCTACATGAATTGGATGCACAGTTGAGATAACAAACGATGATGAGGTGGGGCTACTCGATCTTAAATAGGTGCGAAGCCAATAATTCTGAGTTGATTAGTGAATCCAATAGAGGTAGAATGAAAAAGGTAGCAAGAGGTGGACGTACGGTATAACTGCAATATTGCAAAACCACAAATATATATATAGTAGCAATGAACAAAAAATTCGTAGTTGTTGTGGGAGGTGAAGATATGGCTAATATGTGCTAGAGTTGATGTAATTTATGAGGTAAAGGAACTATCCTAACTTGTCATAATCAAAAACAATATATATTGACCCCACAACAAGGCATTTGAGGTGAAAAAAGAAAGAGTATTAGAGCAGCTAGCCTACACCCCATTCATAAAAATTAGGTTGAACAAACAAAAAGAGTTTTACGTTGAATGACATTCTCCAATATGCAACATATACAAGAAATTGTTCAATATTATATTTTCTTTAGATGGTTAGTGCCTTATGAGCAATAACAAGGTAATCATTATTATATATAAACCTTATCCAAAAAAAAAAGAAGGAAATTTTCCCTATAATAAAAGAAGTACATACATACATACATACCTGGTCATGCTATGAACATAAAATGGAGAATCCAAAGCTAAGGAAGATCTATCAAGCTCTTCGTCTAACTGTTGTTTTTGCATTTGCAACATGGATATTTTCTTGCAAAACGAAATATTATTTTTTACCAGTTCAAGCTCCTTTTCAAGTGCTTCAATTTCCCCCCTCAACTTTCTTTCAATTGCAAGACAACCATGCACAGGATTTTCCTTCCTAATCTTAGCCTCTAAAATTAGACTTTCAACAAGTTTTGCCTTCTCATCATCAGCCACAGAATTAAGATGCTTAATTGTATTATTTACTCCAAAAAGTCTATAAACATTTAGAAAATCTTCATCTTTAGTACAAGGAAAATATGGAGCTAATTGACAATTTGGTTCACATTTTTTCCTTTGGTGCTTGCACGCTGCACATGTAGTAAAAAACATTACATCAACATTCATATGCCTTCTTCCACTTGAGAATTAATCTTAAATACTTGATTGAAAATGAAAATGAAAATAAGCAAAGCTTTATTTCTTTTTTTATTATGATTTTTTTGTGAATATACAAAAATATATAGGGATATAACTATTTACTACTTCTATATAAAGTAGGTAAACAAGATTGATCATGTAAGTCAAAGATTTCATTCATAAAAATAAGAGATATGTTTAGTAGGAAAATCCTTCATGTTAGTAAATATGTTCATACTAGGGTAATTACTTAAAAGAGGTTCATCTAACATTATTGACATAAACATGACTCTTAACTTGGCGTACCGAAGCCAAAATTAGAAGTTTGGGCTTCTAAATCAATTTGTTCAGGTTCACAACTTAATATACATAATTTTTTAAATTTTCTAATACAAATATATAATCTACGAAAAAGTTAGTGAATTCGTCCGAATGCATGAATCCACGCCTAGTTTCGCCTTTGTAAGCTGTCAGCTGCCAACTATGACCTTCAATTTTTTGTGTACACAAGTAGGCACTTAAACTTCTAGAGAATTTAACAAATAGACACATTCGTCTTACATGATATCCAACATGGCAATTTTGTAGTATACGTGGTGTCTGACGTGTATTATGTCAAGTAAGACACGTGTGTCTATTTATACAGTTTTATATACAAGTTGTGTCCACTTGTGCATAATCAAAATTGAAAGGCATAGTTATCCGCTAAACAAGTGAAAAATTATATTGATGTGTTATGCCAACATTGTTATTGATCAAACTAAGTTCATTATTGAGTGTGTAATTGAGAAAATAAGAATGAAATATTAGCAGAACAAATTAAATGTTACTTGCCTTTTTTTTTTCCTAATCATAAAAAATTCAAACTTATAGATTTTCTTAAAGGTTTAAGAATATCTTAGAAATCTGCTAATATTTCTCCAAAAACATAATTAGTTTTTTCCAAATATTATAGACATCAACCGCTTCAATCTATTATAAGACAATGACAGGGCTATCAATAACATAAGCTTAAATTTCAAAAAAAAAATTACTTTGTCATCAATTTTTTTTAGTGATTAATTTAGATAAATGATTCCATAAGTTGAGTGACTTAGATATAAAATAAAGTTCAAAGACTTTGCTAGATAAATTTTCAAACTTGAGTGACTTTTTGAGATATTAACTCACTTTACAATTTTAGTGTGTACGATAACTACACCTGAATCCAAAATTAATCGGGATAAGCTTTATGAATAGTTATTACTGTAAATATTATTTCGTTCAATTCGTAATATCCAGTAAATTCTTTTTCGGTAAATAAAATTTCATTTATACAAAAAGTGATATTAACATCTCACGTATAGCAAACCTACTTCAATATCGAAAATTCACCCAAAAAACTCTACCAAAATAAATTCTCAATCACACGCTAATTGAAACGATCCTCAATATCAAGAATGGAAAGAGTTCATTAAAAGGGATCCAATAAAATCCACATTGATAGGATTTGAAATTGTGTGTGGGAGGGGGGGATAATTCTAAAATCACTTCGAAAATCAAAAGGGTAAAATTATATTTTTAATTGAAAATCAAGTTCTACAAGGCAAGATGAGTTGTGGTTTAGAACCCCATTAAAAACGAACAAGAATCAAGCTATTAATCAAGAACTTACTATCTTTCTAACTTTGGGAGAAAAATCTCAAAGCCCACATTTGAAATGCGGTCAAAAATGAGAAATTTCAAAAGACTTTGTCAAATTAGTTTACCACAATAGAGGAATAAAAACCTATTTCAAATTGACCTTCAAATCAATAGTTTTTTATTTCTCTACTTTTGGATTTACAATTTCAATTTAATTGATAGAAATCATGAAATATGAAAGGGATATTCTTGAGAAAAGATTAAAATAGGTTATAAATATGTACCAAGTGAATCTGTAAGAAAAACACATTAAAAATCCCCTCAAAGCGACTTTTCTAGCTCCCAAAATGTCAAAAATATGAAATGAGTTCGAATAGTATTTAACTCAGTGATTTTGTCGCTAAAACCAATGTTTCGTCGCAAATTGTCTATTATTCTCCACTAAAAGGTGCACTAGCAACCTTGAAAACATATTTTGACCCCGAAAACTCATTCGGAATCCTATAAACATGAATTTTTAGTGTAAATTCATCGTAAAACTTGTTTTGGAACCAATGAAAATCGTCGGGTTGAAAAAACAAAGATGGTTATGATCGAAATACCCCTTTAAACCAATTTAGACAAAAAACAACTTTTTACCTAAATATCCAAATCACACCCCCAAGGTTTCGGGACTCTAACCAATCGCCTTACCAAGCCATACTCGACGTTCCATGCTGAATAAAACTTATAAAATTCCCATACAATGATCAGAATTCATAATGTTGACCAAAGTCAACCATATCAAAACATTTCAACTAAAAATTGACAAATCACAAAAAACACGCCCGATCATATTGGGAACCCCACCAAACATTCACGCAACCCAAATTAAGGATGAAAAATCCCTATTTAATTATTTTTATCCCCAAATATCAAGTTCAACTCAGTCTCCTGAATCCCCAAATTGAACAAGTCATTCTCTCCAATATTTCTTTCTCTAACGAAGAAGAAGGAAGCTAAGGTTCCAAGATCAAGTCTACTAAATCCTCCATTGATTTCAAGATTTTGACATCAAGGCATGACAATCTTCACCTATGGAGCTCTTTCCTCCATACGGTTCCTAAATTTTCCAATTTACAAGTTAGAAATCCCCAATTAGTCATGGGTTCCTTTCAATATTGATATAATTGATTGTTACTATTATGTATGAAATGATACAATCCTATGTTTTTAAGATGAATTCTCATGAACCCACGCTTAACCCTTATTTTCTAGATCATGATGATTGAAAATGACTTTTGAATTATGAAAGTTAAATTTATGAAGATATGCATGTTCTTATGAAATTGATTGAATATGATATATGTTACTCTGGGAGTCCACATAAACTATTGTGTGTCCTTAAGAAATTTAATCCCCTCACTGTACCCGAGGCTATGGATTAATTTCTCCCAAGATAAAATGGATTAATCCTGTTAAAGAAATAGCGGTACCTCAAATTTATTTAACTTCAACGAACTTCAGAACAACAACAAGTCACACAGACTCAGTCGATTGACACTTTGATTTATGTAGAGCAGAAAAAAAAAATTTCAGTATTTGAAAAAATGAAAATTGACTTCCTTTTATAGCCATTTTCAGCAAGAAACGTGTCTGTACAGAGAAATCTGTTCAGACCCGTTTTATCCAGAAAGTTGTGTCTTTTGAAAAAATAATAACTTTTCAGAAAAATGTGTCTGTTAGGAAAATAACGGCTTTTCGGAAAGTAACAACTTTTCGGAAAGAGTAACAACTTTTCAGAATGTTACTGTTACCTGCAAATTTATAAGAGATAATATTAACATGATTTAATTGATTTAACAAAAACTGATTAAATAAATTTTGTCCAAAAAATTTATCAATCAATCACATCATTTCCCAAAATCCAAATCCAAATCCGAAGTCGAGCAAGCGACGACGACGACGGTGCGAGGGGGCATCTTCTTCTTAGCTCTTTAAGAAGTAATGGAAGTGTTTCCTTATATAAGGACAACAATTTCCCTTTCTTTTGCTGATATGGGAGAAATGACTTTTCATTTGCACTTTGCAAATGACTTTTCATTTTTCCTCCAAAATAGATCCCTCACTTTTCATATTCTCTCTTTTCTTTTCTCATTCACACTTATTAAACCCAAAAATCCCTCAAATGAATGGGAAAGGCTATTGTTAAAACATTTGCATGAAAACACTTGTGTGTCTTGTAGGTAAAGGTTAATCGCATCTAGATAAGTAGGTTTCCCTTTTTATACTTTCTGTAGTGAACATATATCGGGTATACTCGGTCAATTGGTAGATTTGATATCTTTGAACCGTCGAGCTTTGGTGTACTTTGACAAAATATGACACACAATTAACCCTTGAACTATTCTTAGTTTTCATTGTTTTGTTCGTTTCAGCCATGAAGACATCTTGGATAGTAAGTACTTAAAGAACTGGCCTTACCGGATTCTCCTTGAAGCGGCTTACACTTAACACTTACATAGGTGATTTCTAATGTGTTATCCCATAGATGCACCATTTGATATTCCCTATATCAAACTTAGAAACCATTAAAAAGTCTTTATGTATTTATCTTGGTTACTAAACATTGTCTCATCATGAGAATGGACCATAAAATAGTAATTTTTTGACAATGTTGAACCGTCATCAATGACTTTGTTTTATCTCTTTGAACCTAGATCTTGGGATCTCCAGTCTTCTAGATAGAGTTACCGCCACGATGACTTTTTCTGGGCCATAGTCCCATTCCCGTTGATGCTTTCTCAACTCCCTCTCTAGTTAGGCCTTTTGTAAGTGGATCCGACACATTATCTTTTGACTTCACATAGTCAATTGTGATAATTCCACTAGAGAGTAGTTGTCTCACAGAGTTGTGTCTTCGTCTTATGTGACAAGACTTGTCGTTATACATAATGCTTCCAGCCCTTCCTATTGCAACTTGACTATTACAGTGTATGCATATAGGGGCCATTGGTTTGGGCCAAAATGGAATATCTTCTAAGAAAATCCAGAGCCATTCAGCTTCTTCACCTGCCTTGTCTAAAGCAATAAATTCATACTCCATTGTAGAGCGAGCTATACATATTTGTTTGGATGATTTCTAAGATATTGCTCTTCCACCAATAGTAAAAACGTATCCACTTGTGGATTTTGCTTCAGTTGACCCAGTAATCCAATTTGCATCACTATATCCTTCAAGAAAGGTTAGATATTTGTTGTAATGTAAAACATAGTTTTGAGTGTCATCTAAGTATCCCAAAACTCTCTTCGTTGCCAACCAATGACTTTGATTAGGATTACTTGTGTATCGACTCAGTTTACTGATAGCGCAAGCTATGTCTGATCGTGTACCATTCATGACATACATTAAGCTTCCCAATACGCTAGCATAGTCCAATTGAGACTGACTTTCACCTTTATTCTTTGCAAGATGAAGGTTTACATCAATTGGAGTCTTTGCCCTTTTAAAATTCAAAAATTTGAATTTTCAAGTATCTTTTGAATATAATGAGTTTGAGACAATGCTAGACCGTTAGTAGTTTTAAGAATTTTAATTCTTAATATCACATCAGCAACTCCTAAATCTTTTATATCAAACTTACTAGCGAGCATACGCTTTGTAGCTTTTATATTAGCAATCTCTTTGCTCATTATAAGCATGTCATCTACATATAGGCATACAATGACTTCCTGATTTGGAGTATCTTTAATGTAAACACATTTATCACATTCATTGATCTTAAATCCATTTGACAACATGGTTTGATCAAACTTTGCATGCCATTGTTTTGGTGCTTGTTTTAGTCCAATAAATTAACTTAATAAGTTTGCACACTTTAATTTCTTTACTAGGAACTACAAAACCCTCAGGCTGTTCTATGTAAATTTCTTCTTCCAGCTCTTCATTTAAGAACGCTGTTTTCACATCCATTTGATGAATTTCAAGACCGTATACTGCAGCTAGTGCAATTAACATCTGAATAGATGTAATCCTAGTCACTGGCGAGTATGTGTCAAAATAATCAAGACCTTCTTTTTGTCTAAAACCTTTGACAACAAGTCTTGCTTTATATTTGTCAATAGTTCCATCATCTTTCATCTTCCTTTTAAAGATCCATTTTGAACCCAAGGGTTTGTTCCTTGGAGAAAGATCAACCAATTCCCAAGTATGATTGCTTAAGATTGATTCAATTTCACTATTAACAGCCTCCTCCCAAGAGGTTGAGTCGCTAGAAAACATTGTTTCCTTGAATGTTTGAGGCTCACTTTCAAGAAGAAATGTTACAAAATCATATCCAAATGAAGTAGATGTCCTTTGACGTTTACTGTGTCTTGGACTTTCTTCATTGGGTTCATTCTCTTTTGGTTCTTCTCTGGGTTATTTAGACCCCCCACTACATGACTCAAGTCTAGTTTTATACGAATAGATATGTTCAAAAAATTCATTATTATCTGATTCCATTACTGTATTATCATGAATATCCGGATGTTCGGACTCATGAACCAAAAATCAACATGCCTTACTATTTTTGGCATATCTAATGAATACACAATCCACAGACTTAGGCCCTATTTTTACCCTCTTAGGTATAGGAACTTGGACTTTGGCTAGACACCCCCACACTTTGAAATATTTCAAGTTGGGTTTTCTACCTTTCCATTTCTCATATGGAATTACATTTGTCTTTGAGTGAGGCACTCTGTTAAGTATTTGGTTTGTTGTAAGGATAGCTTCCCCCCACAAGTTCTGTGGTAAACCTGAACTTATAAGTAATGCATTCATCATTTCTTTTAAAATTTGGTTTTTCCTTTCTACAATTCCATTAAATTGAGGAGTGTAGGGAGCAGTAGTTTGATGTATTATTCCATTTTCTAAACATATTTCTGCAAATGGAGATTCATATTCTCCACCTCTATCACTTCTGATCATTTTGATCTTTTTATCTAACTGATTTTCAACTTATGTTTTGTATTGCCTAAATGTATCTATTGTTTTTTATCCTTACCATTTAGCAAATAGACATAACAATGTGAATCAATTCTAAAGGATTTGAAAACCTTTCAACAGATTTATAAGGATGCTTAGCATACTTAGATTCAACGCAAATTTGATATTTTGATTTATTGCACTCAAATGTTTGCAAAATATTTAAGTTAATCAGTTTTCACAAGGTTTTTTATTAATGTGTCCCAGACGTTCATGCCATAAACATTTAGACTCAAGCAAGTAAGAAGAATAACAATCTTTATTCATATCAACTGCAATTACATTGAGCTTGAAAAGGTCATCACTAAGGTAGTCTTTTCCTACATACATATCATTCTTGCTTACTACTACTTTATCAGAAATAAATACACATTTAAATCCATTCTTGGTCAGAAGTAATTGAAACTAAATTCTTTCTCAATTCTGAAACATATGAGACCCTATTCAAAGTCACCGCTTTGCGTGATGTCATCTTTAATAGGACTTTGCCAGTTTCTTCCATATTTGCAATAGTGGAGTTTGCCATAAACGACTTCTCATCTGTAGGTGCTGGAGTATATGATGAAAATAATTCTTTGTTGGCACAAACATGGCATGAGGAACCAGAATCTATCAACCATTCTCTCAATCTATCAACCATTCTCTTGGATTTCCAACCAAGTTACATCCTGAAAGCATTGCACAGAGATCATCCCTTTCTCTTTTTGATTAAGCCTAGTTTGCTTGATCCTTATTTTTCTTGTCCTTTTTAGGACCCCGACATTCAGTAGCCCTATGACCATGTATACCACAGTTGAAGCAGATTCCATTGAATTTTTCTTAGGATGATTGCTTTTTGGACCAGATGCTTTCTTTCTTTTCTTTGATTTTGTGGGATCTTCTTCAACAAAATTTACTCCAGATATTGCTGAATTACCACGTGACCTCTTTTCTGCAGCCTTATTATCCTCTTCGATTCCGAACCTTACTATGAGATCTTTAACAGTCATCTCCTTGCGTTTATGTTTCAAGTAGTTTTTGAAGTCCTTCCACAATGGAGGTAACTTTTCAATAATTGCAGCCACTTGAAAGACATCATCTACAATCAATCCTACATTAAAGATTATGTGAGTATTAAGAAAAAACTTAATATTTCTAACATAGGAATTAAATAAATTTATACCTTCAGCATGGAGATCATGGATTATGACCTGCAGTTCTTGAACTTGGGTGACGACGATCTTACTGTCTATCATCTTATAGTCCAGAAATTTTGCCACAATGAATTTCTTCATTCCGACATCTTCTATTTTGTAATTCTTTTCTAAAGCATCCCATAGTTCTTTTGAGGTTTGACATTGCTATACACATTGTACAGATCATCTTATAGGCCACTCAGAATATAGTTTTTACATAAAAAATCTGAATGTGTCCATGCTTTTGTTACTAAGAATCGTTCATCAGGCGGAGTTTCAACTGACATAATAGGAACATTCTCATTAATGAACTTCTGCAGACTCAACGTAGTGAGATAGAAGAACATCTTCTGCTGCCATCTCTTAAAGTCGACTCTAGAAAATTTTGCAGGTTTTTCAGCCGGCGCCAAGGCAGCATTTGAACGATTATGTGCAACTGATGTTGTTGCAGCACTTATTGTTGCAGCACTTACTGTTCCAGCATTTTATTGAATTGAATTAGTCATTTTTCTTTTTTCTATCACAAATGGCAGATAATTTAAGTATTTTAAATACTGACAGTAAAGAATAAATCGTTACACAGACTGTTTCTGATTTGACGATAAAGTTTTATGTTCTTTTAATCGTTAATCAAATGAATTTTAAAAATTCAAGCAGAGCAGAAAATCATAAAGGTTTTAATCTCCAGAATCCTCAAATACAGAAACTTATTAAATTTCTTAAGATTGTTATTTAACCTGCATTATAAGGTTAGCCTAAAAAGACAAAAACAAAATAAGATGAAACAGAAAGTAAATAGAATACAAGAATTAATCCGAGTCCACAGAAACTACTGTGTGTCCTTATGAAATTTAACCCCCTCACTGTACCCGAGTTTATGGATTCATTTCTCCCAAGATAAAACAGATTAATCTTGTTAAAGAAATAGCGGTACCTCAAATTTCATTAACATCAGCGAACTTCAGAATAGCAACAAGTCACACTGACTCAGTCGATCGACACTTTGATTTGTTTGAGAGAAAAAATTTATGCAGAGTAGGAAAAAAAATCAGTATTTGAAAAAAATGAAAATTTGACTTTCTTTTATAGCCATTTTCAGCAAGAAACGTGTTTGTTCAGACCCTTTTTATCCAAAAAGTTGTATCTTTGGAAAAAAATAACAACTTTCGGAAAAATGTGTCTGTTAGGAAAATAACGGATTTTCAGAAAGTAACGACTTTTAGGAAAGAGTAACAACTTTTTGGAATTTTACCGTTACCCGCAAATTTATAAGAGATAATATTAACAGAATTTATTTGATTTAACAAAAACTGATTAAATAAATTTTGTCCAAAAAATTTATCAATCAATCAGAAGCCGAAGCCGAGCGAGCGACGACGACGACGGCGCGAGGGGACATCTCTTCTTAGCTCTTTAAGAAGTAATGGAATGGGAGAAATGACTTTTTATTTGCACTTTGCAAATGACTTTTCATTTTCCCTCCAAAATATTTCTCTCACTTTTCATATTCTCTCTTTTCTTTTCTCATTCACACTTGCTAAATCCAACATATACATATCCCAATAGTGAAAGACAAAGAGGTGATTACACATGTTCCTTAAAGATCAGATGAATATGATTGATGACTATTCCGAGAGAATTATGCTTGATATTGAGTGGACAAGTGAAGATTATCTGTGCCCCATAAACTATGTGCCAACATAGGTTGTCTCAGATAGACATTAGCTAGTGGATCAACTTAAGCTAGAAGTTCATGGTTCTTACCTTGACAAGTGAGGACATCTATTTTGGGTGTAGGCTAGACACCGAATTCCATGTTATAAATCACATGTTATCTATGTCAGTTAAGGTTAATTACCACCACAATAATGAACTAAGGTTACTTCAAGTATATCACAAGTGGTCAAAATGAGTTTTACCTGCATTTTGACCATGATTATTATGATATTTTCTAACCTCTTTCTTATGGTTTTAACTTGGTATTTGCATATTATAAAAAAGTCATTTTTAGCATGTATTTTATAATATATGTATTGTTATCATGCTTCGTACATTTTTATATGAACGCATGCTCTTGCTTACATTATTTCTCAAATGTAGGATTCGGTGCTATGATTTCGCATCCCCATGGCTAGTCATCACTTTGGTTATATTGAGTAATGGTGAGTCTACATGTTTTAAGGACCGAACCTTTTATTGTCTTTCATCTTTACTTTTCATATGTTATGCCAGGATTACTTCCCGATCACTTTTGATGTAATTGATGAATTTTGAGACTGTGTACACTTCCCCTTCATTTTTACAAACTCGATATGATATGAATTGTCTTTAAAATCTCTTGACTTTTTATTATATTATTTATGCATGCTAAGTGTATTGTGTAGGCCTCTCGAGGTCTTATACGTCATGTCACATCTAAGGTATACTTTAAATCGTGACAAATTTGATAGTTAACGCACAAAGTTTAGGATAAACCTAAGATTTCTCATAAGCCACGTCGAGTAGAGTCTTATGAGAAGTACACCACATTTATGAATAATAATTTATAAGATTATTAGGAAACTCCAATTCTCTCATTACTCTAAGTTGTGAGATAGAGTACAACTATATATGTCCTTTCTCCGAATTTTGATCCGATTCTTCGGATATGGATCCTCAAAAGCATACATTATAAGGAGGAATACGAACAAAAATGTGGGACAAGAAACTCCTCCTCAAGTTCCTCAAGTTCTAGTTAATCCTTTGGACAAACACAAAAAGATTCCTTTTTATAAGACATTTTTTTTCATTTCACGTCCCACCTTCCTAACCTTTCTTCCACCTTCTTATTCTTCCACATTTCCCAATCCTCTTTTTGCGTTTCCACATCCTGTAGATGACTCTTTTCCTATTGTTTATTCTCTTTCTCTTCCAACCACTTCTGATCCCACTTCTCTACCGTCTCCCACTGATTAACCATATATTTAATATCCAAAAAGTTCTACCAGAGCCATCAAACTTCTCATTTGGCATACTGATGATGTCACTTCTTTAAAATCTGCACATTCTATTTCCAATTTCATCTTTTATTCCAGTGTCCATCCATCTTACAAGTCTTATTTCTCGACTCTATCCCCCTTAACTGGACAATCTTCTTTCAAACAAGTTTTCAAGGATAGTGGTTGGATCCTTGCTATGGACCAAGATATTCAGGCTTTTAGTGACAACAAGACTTGGGAAATTGTTGACTTAACTTTTGAAAAAACACTTATTACTTGTAAGTGAGTATACAAGGTCAAGCTTAAGGTTGATGAGAGTGTTAAGAGGTACAAAGTCAGGCTTGTTGCTAAGGGCTTGACACAACAAGAAGGTATTAACTTCCATGACACTTTCTCTCTTATGGTCAGGATGGTTACTGTGAGGTGTGTTGTGGCACTGGTTGCTTAGTCTAATTGGTGTATTTTTCAGATGGATGTATACAATAATTTTCTTTAAGGTGATTTATTTTAGGAGGTCTACATGTCCTTGCCTCTATGATTTGGCAGCCAGGGGAGAAAAAAATATGTAGACTGCACAAATCTTTGTATGGATTGAAACAAGCAAGTAGACAATTGAATCTGGAGCTTACCAATGTTCACACACAATCGGGATTCATCTAAAGTAAACTTGACTACTCACGATATACTAAGACAACTGATGTTGGTGAGATTGTGATCATTTTAATATATGTGTATGACCTTTTAATAACAAAAAGCAGTATAGAACTAATCCAAGAAGCTAATGATACACTGCATCATAACTTCAAGATGAAAGATCTAGGGGAATTGAGTTACTTTCTTGACATTGAGTTTACAAAGTCAAAATATGGAATACTAATGATCCAAGGAAAGTATCTTTTGGAGTTTATATCAGAATGTAGTTCAGTTGATTGAAATCCAACGAACACTCCATTTGAATAGAACCGAAAGCTTACAAGCCTAGAATATGAAAATTAGTATACAAATGATGTTGAGTTGGAAGACATGAGGATTTATCAAATATTAATTGCAATGTTACTATATTTAGCTATGAAAAGACCAGACATCTATTTTGTTGTGCAACAATTGAGCCAGTTCGTGCATTCCCCAAAGAAACCACACGACGATGCACAACACATGTAGTGAAATGCACTAAGAAACAACCTAGATTGAGACTATTAATGAGTAGCATGAAGTCAAGGAAGATCAATGCCTTTTGTGATGCAGATTGGACATCATGCATAGTGTCAAGTAAGTCTATAACAGGATTTCGCATAAAGATTAGTGAATCACTTGTTCATGGAAATTAAAGAATCAAAACACAATTTCAAGATCCTCAGCTAAAGTTGAGTTTAGAAGTATGGCTACCATTGTGGCAGAATTAGTGTGGTTGTAAGGCTTATTGAAAGAACTGGAGTACAAGTTGAACTACCTATGGATCTACATTGTGACAATAAAGTAGCAATATAAATTGCCTCAAATCCTATATTCCATGAACGAATCAAGCATATTGAAACATACGGCCACTTCATTGGAGAAAGACTACAAAAAAGAGTGATCAAGACTGAATACATAGCTAGTAAAGAACAAATGACAAATGTTTTTAATAAGCCAATGGAGAAGCAATTACACAATGATAAGTTGTTCAAATTGGGGATGTTAGATATATTCCATCGCCCAACTTGAAAGGGAGTGTTTAAATGTGTATTGCATGTGATAAATTTAGTTAGTTAACTTATTTGTTGAATTAGTTAGCTTAACAGTTGAGTTAGTTTGCAGATTAATTAGTGTGTTGACAAATCATGTTTTGTGTATAAATAGAACATTGTAAGTAATGAGAAATCAAGCCGGTTGTTTCTAATTCATTGTTTTATTCATTCTCTTCTTCCATTTTTTCGTTCCTTTTCTTTACCGCAACTCCTTTAAAACACAGCTAGGAGATCAACTTTAAAAAAGCCCCACAATCAAGTATCGCTATTGTCAATATTCATGATGCTTTTACATGAATATAGTTGTGACCGAAAAGGTTAATTATAGCTAATTTTCAAAAAAAATTGAGTAGCATCACGTTGGTTGTGTAATTACCTTATCCTACAAGTAAATAAAAGTAAATCAATTCTTGTCAAATCCCTTTCTTTTCCCTATCAGAGCCTTCCTCACCCCAAAATAGGATAAATAAATAATGTAGTTAGCTATAGAAATAGATTATGGATTTGAAGATTTTTTATTGCTATAACGACTTAGAAATCTGTCTAAGATAGGCTTATTAGCAAAATAAAATTGTGAAGTTCATAACTTACTTAAATCTATTATCTTAAGATTTTGTATAGAGTTACATCTTAAGAATCATCATGTTTACAACATAAACAGGTCCATACGAATGATAAAATTAAGAGTCTAATCAAGAAACTCTTTTGCATTCTTCAATGATTTGTCAAGGGATAAGCGGATTCAACCACTATCTCAATTCAGAAAAGAAATTTCAGAATTACAAAAACTTATGTCATTCTTATATAAAAAAAATATCTACGAAATAGAAATCAAACAAGTCTAAGTACATTTTCAGGATCAAAGATAGATTACAATATCACATTATGGAGTTAATCATATGGTCCACTCAACTATGTATTCACTTCTTAGAAAGTCCCTTAACTTTCAATTTTAATTCAAAAGTCACTCAACTATACAGTTTTTTCTCAGAAAATCACTCAACTTTGAATTTTATCTTAAAAGTCACTCAATTATTCACTCTTCTCTAAGAAAGTAATGTAACCTATTAAATTGATATTTTAATTAAGATTTGTTGATATAAAATTTTAATTCAAAACCCAAATTTTGAAAAATAAGAAAATATCAATTTAAATCATTTAATGACCCGCTCACTTAACCCATTTTATTGATGTTTCTTCTTCCTCTTTTTTAGTTAGGTTTTAATTTCAAGCTCTATACTATGTAAGAAATTAAAGGTTTGATGTATGATTTTATTTCCCGTTTTATGTCTCAATTTCAATTTGACTTTGAAACTCTATTGGTAAATTTTAGCTCAATGCTTGTAAAATTGACATAAACATCTAGCTATTTCGTGACCTTTGAATTGAATAAATTGAGTCAGCAACTAAAGATTGGATTGTTGGTGTGACTATTCCATCAATCCTATTAAACAATATCTATGAGGTACTAAAACAAATCTTACCGCATAAATTCATGATTTTGAAAATTTGGAAATTAAAACCTAGATAAAAGGGGAAGAGGAGGCGGCAGGAACGGAGAACGTAAAAACAAAAGTGCAAACGAGCAGCGGAGAAAGAGGCATAAAGAGAGGGTATTTTTTTTATATATAAATTGCCATCACCAAGGTTTGTCACCCTGATGTCATGGGTCTGCAAGGGGCCAAAGACTTGACCTCAAGACTAGATTGTAACTTACAATCTACAAAAGATGAGAGCTAACCAATACAACTCCAATATTAAACTTACCAACATATACATTCAACTAACAAAAAAAAGTTATTGTTATCCTTATATTAGGAAGTTGAAATTTATCAAGTTAAATTACGCCTTTCACTTCTCTTGGGAGTTGTTCGTAGGAGAAACAAAAAGTGTCATGCCCACTCGAATAAGCTTGTTTAGTGAAAAATCAGCCACGGTATTAGCTTCTGTATAACAGTGAGAAACAATGATGTCCACTTTATCCATGTTCTGTATAGTGTCTTGGATGATCCTTCAGAGCTTCGAGGTGTCTCTATTGTTCAACATAACTACGATTATAAGAGAGTCCAACTCCAACTGCATTTTGGTAAAACCATTGTGGTTTCTGATGACACAACCTAACCCTGCTTTTCCATTAGTAACATCATAACAAGCATCAGTGTTAATTTTAACCACATCGAGCAAAGGTTTAGACTATGAAACTTGCCTCCAAATAACTATATGCCTTAGTCTTTCAATGGTGTCACAAATTTCTGTCCAGCATCTATCCAATTTGAGATCTGGAAAGGTTGTTTTGTATATATTAATATTACAAGCAATCTGGTGTAACCTCTTCTAAATTTGTTTGCATCACCAAACTTCCATGATCTCCAAATTTCCCAGCATATAATGATGGGCATGATTTGAAGTACCATGGCATGGACGCTATTCATGGATTTTAAAATTCCACCAGTTGTTAAGGATTCTTGGCACGAACCAATGTTGATGTATAATACCTAGGGAGCTCCGAAAAATCTTCAGATGTGATCAGCCACCTCTCCTTGAATAAATGAATGTTTGATGGAGTCACTTAATGGAATCCGGCAGCAATAACAAGTCGAATGGTTAGTGGAATTTCGTTGAGCGAAACCAAACCTAGAGATGACCTCTCTAAAAGGTAGTATTACAAGATATAGTCTCCAAGCTAATAGAAAAAAATTTGATCGGAATAGAATTGTGCCAAATTCTACTCAGATCTTTATGAGACTATTCTTTCCTTTTTCTAACTATTTGCCATGCTGATTATTTGAAAATCTGCCATCTGAAGTCTCCATCCAGATAACAGGCATCATCTCTAAGGTATTGATACCCAATATCTACTTGACAAATAGGAAGTACGAGAGAAACCTTCTCTGATTTTGGTGCTATTCCATTTCCCATTTTTGAAATAATTGCTAACAGTATCCTTAGAATATCTTCCAATGTTAGGAACAAAATTTGCCAAGTCTCCCATTCCACTCCAACTATCCCACCAAAAGTTGTTGTTTTCTTCATTGATTTTCCAAAAATTCTACAAACAACATTGTCTCTAGCACTAATCATTTGTTTCCATAACTCAGAGTCTTTGTTTGCTTTCTTCTTTGCCACAGGGTGACGTCGTGAACAATATTTAGCCATCAAAAAGTCTACTAATAGAGAGGGTATAGTTCTGAATCTCCACCATTTCTTAATTGCTAAAGGAATATTGATTGTATTGAAGTGTTGAGCTAATAAGGGAATACATGGGAGATATATATAGGAGATATTGGAAGGAGTACTAATCCTAATAGGACTAGGATTAAGGAGTACTAATCCTAATAGGACTAGGATTAGTACACAGTAAATACTAATATTATTTAATACTATTTATTTAATACTATTTGTTATTATCCCCCCTCAAGCTGAGCTGAGCGGAAGCGAACGGAAGCTTGGAACTGAGGTAATCGTGTTGTCGGCTCGGGAGAGGCTTGGTGAGAATATCAGTCGGTTGTTCTTCAAAGGGTACATACTGCACAGTCATGGTGCCGGCCTGAACTTCATCGCGAACAAAGAGACAATCGGTATCAACATGCTTCATTCTGGAGTGTAGGACGGAATTCTTGGACACACAGATGGTTGATTTGTTGTCACAATAGAGAGCAGGAATAGTGTGAGTGGCGCGGAGTTCGCGAAGAATATATGTGACCCACATGGTCTCAACAGCAAGAATAGCAAGGGCGCGGTATTCAGCTTCAGTCGAGGACCGAGAGACCTTGGGTTGTTTTTTTGTACACCAGGAGATAAGGTTCAGCCCCAAAAAAATGAGAAACCCTGATGTAGATTTTCTGTTATTTTTATCATTCGCCCAATCTGAATCTGAGAAACCCCGAAGCTCCAAGTCCCCGGGTCGAATGAGTAAACCACGACCAAGAGTGCCAAAAATGTACCTGAGAATGCGTTTTAGACAAAAATAATCATGTTCACTTGGTTGATGCATGCGCTGAGCAACTCGGTTGACAGGACGGGATGTCAGGATGGGTAATGACCAGATACTGTATAGCCCCAATGAGGCTGCGGAAGTGGGTGATATCAGCAAAGGGGGTGTCGGCTCCATTCGTAGACGAAGAGACTGCCATCGGTGTTGGTTGACTGGTGAATTTTTCCAGTCCAGCTTTCTGCAACAGATCTCGAGCATATTTTGACAGATGAAGAAACAAGCCGCTGCCTATCCGAGAAACCTCCATTCCCTGAATGAGAGCTGCAGTAGAGCCTGTAATAATAATATCATCTACATAGACAAGAAGAATGACTGTACCGTGTGCTGAATGTCGAGTAAACAGACTCGTGTCGTGTACGCAACACGTGAAGCCGAGTCCCTGGAGGAACATTTTTAGACATGTGTACCAAGCACGGGGGGCTTGCTTGAGCCCATACAGAGACTTCTGGAGTTTGCAAACATGTTGAGGAAAGCGGGGACCAACATAGCCCGGTGGTTGCGTCATGTAGATAGTTTCATCAAGCATGCCATGAAGAAAAGCATTGGAAACATCCAACTGATTGATGAGCCAATTGTTGCGCACGGCGAGTGACAGTACCAGGCGAATGGTTTCCTGCCGAATAACAGGACTGAATGTCTCTGAGTAATCAAGCCCATACTCCTGATTGTAGCCTTTAGCAACCAAACGAGTCTTGTACCTAGAAATACTGCCATCTGCATTGTGTTTAATTTTGTACACCCATTTACAACCCACTGGGTGCCACCCATGGGGCTTAGGTACAAGGACCCAAGTTTTCTGATCAGTCAAAGCCTTAAACTCGTCATCCATAGCATGACGCCAATAAGCATTTTTTGAGGCAACAGAGTAGGTTGTTGGTTCACTATCGGAAGAGGTGTATTTGGTAGTATGGTAGCTTGAAAGGATTTGGGTTTAAAGATACCGGCTTTGCCACAGGTTAACATGGGATGAGTATTGGGGGGTGGCACGGGTGGTGGTGATTCGGGGGTGACCGGGAAGGACCCAAAATGGATCGGGCTGGAGATGTTGTGGGTATGGGGTGGTTCAGGTTGGTTGTGAGTGTGGGTGGTGGTTGCGGGTGTATTGTGGGTGACGGTCGAAGGGGTGATGAGGGGTGGTTGGGTAGTGGGTGGAGGTGTGGGGGAAGGTGGTGAGGGACCCTGTGAGTATGTTGGAAAAAGGGGAAGGACGCCAATGAATGATGTATTTGTGGAGGAGGAAATAGACTCGTAGGGAAACTCATTTTCAACAAATTTGACATGACGAGATATGTAGACTTTATGAGTTTGTGGGTCAAGACAGCGATAACCCTTGGAGGTAGGATGATAGCCCAAAAAAATACAAGAACGGGATCGGGGTTGTAATTTGTGAGTAATATGAGGGCGTAGCCAAGGGTAGGCAAGACACCCAAAGACGCGGAGGTTGGTATAATTGGAAAGTTCTTGGTAAAGGAGTTGATAGGGTGATTTGTTGGAGAGAGTGTGACTGGGCATTCTTTTAATGATGTAGTTTGCGGTACCTAGAGCTTCTACCCAAAAGGAGACAGGGAGATGAGATTGATGTAGAAGAGTAACCACCGTTTCAATGAGATGGCGATGCTTACGCTCAGCCACCCCATTCTGTTCGAGAGTGTATGGACAGGAGGTTTGATGTATAATTCCCGGGGATTGTAGAAACTGGCCAAAGATGTTATTGACATATTCCTTTCCATTGTCACTTCGAAAAAGTTTAACATGAGAATTAAATTGTGTTTTGACCATTTTTTCAAAAGTGACAAAGGTGGTGTATGCCTGTGATTTGTGTTTTAGTGGGTACAACCAAGTGTATTTTGTAAAATCAACCACAAAACAAATATAATAGCGAAAACTAACAAATGGAGGAACAGCAGTAGGACCCCATAGGTCAGAATGAATAAGTTGAAAAGGTGCAGTTGTACGCTTCTCAGATAAAGTAAAAGGTAATTTATGAGATTTAGAAATTGAAGAGGAGTCACAATTGTTTACATGAATGGAAGAAAAACCTAATTGAGACATTAATGAATTTATTATTTGAGTAGACGGGTGACCCAGACGACTGTGCCACAACAGACTTTGGCCATCAGCCGAAAGAGCAACCGGAGCCACGTGAACGCTTTCTGAAACTGGGTGTGCAGACGAACTTGTGCCAGAAAGAACGTACAGACCATGCTCACAGGGGCCTTGAAAAATCACCCTCTTAGTACTATTGTCTAGGATTTGAAAATCATTAGAGGTGAACAAGAGTGAACAATTATTGTCTTTTGTGAATTGGTGAACTGAAAAGAGATTGGTTTTAATAGAAGGGACGTGGGTAAGGTTACCTAGGTGAAAGATAACAGTGGGGGTTTTAATGGTACCCGTGCCAGTGTGAGAAATATTAAGGGACTCACCGTTGCCAACAGTAATACCATTGGAGCCATGATATGGATTTGGAGCGCTAAGCTTGGATAGATCAGAGGTAACGTGCATGTTGGCCCCAGTATCCAACAGCCATTCAGAGGAAGGGCCGGCTTGAGATGCATAATTGGCACGGTTATCACTATTTCGGCTCTCCTCATACCGAAACCAGCAACGAACAACGGTGTGTCCTATTTTCTGACAGATTTGACAAGTTGGACGATCCCGCTCGTAAGTGCCCTGCCCGCCACTAGAAGATGACTGACCGCCGCTGCCGAAGGAGCGCAGGCTGTTGTTGCTGCCATGCTGCTGACCGTCGTACGGCGGACGACTACCCTGCCGTCTGCCATGCCCGCGATCTCCGCTGTTTCTGCCGTAGCCGCCGCGGCTCCCTTGTCGTCCGCCACCACACCCCACGCGATAGTTCTGGCTTGCGGTGAGGGCAGTGGCCGGATCCATAACAGCGGCTTCTCTGAGAAGAAGTTTGCTCTCCAGATCCACGTTGATTTCTTCACTTTTTAGCCACGAGGAGATAGTAGTCAGGTCAACAGGCGTTGGACTGATGCGAACCACCTGTTTAATGGAGGAGTAAGCTGATGGGAGCCCCCGAACGACGCACATGAGGAGATCTTTTTCGGGAATGATTTTGTTCACGGTGTCGAGGGCTGTGATGATGGTGGAGACCTCGTCTAAATACTCCGCCATAGTTTTCGTGCCTTTGGTAATTGTGTGAAGACGATCACGCAATTGAAAAATATGAGAATGGGAAAATGATGCATAGCGTGTTGCGAGGGCCGTCCACAGGGCTGAAGCAGTTGTGTAGGATTGGACGTGTTTCTGAACCGTGGGAGAGATGACCACAATCAAACATGATCGGATCTGGCCATCCACGGCTTTCCAGGCGGCATGGGCCGGATTGGTTTTTTCTTATTTGTCTGTGGCGGTGATGAATGCCGGCGGCGGTTCTGTGCTTCCATCGACGTATTTGAGAAGGTAATTGGCCTCAAGGGCTGTAAGAACGGTGATTTTCCATGTAGGGTAATTTATGTCTGATAATTTTTCAGGAATCAGGGCATGAAGATGCCTGAGAAGGAGTTTAACGCCAGAAGGAAGTGAATCGAGAGGATCCACCTCAGTTGTCATGGCTTCCGCCGCCCAAGAGAAGAGAGGGAACGATCGGTGCACTAAAGAGAGAAAAAAACTAGAGAAAAGAAGATATAGGTTTTCTGGCTCTTGATACCATGAAGGAATATTGATTGTATTGAAGTGTTGAGCTAATAAGGGAATACATGGGAGATATATATAGAAGATATATGAAGGAGTACTAATCCTAGTAGGACTAGGATTAAGGAGTACTAATCCTAATAGGACTAGGATTAGTACACAGTAAATACTAATATTATTTAATACTATCTGTTATTAATTGCTAAAGAAGTGGTGATATCTTCCAATCTTCTTCTTATACCAAGGCCTCCTTCGTCTTTTGGAAAACATAAATTATTCCAAGAGCTCCAATGATACTACTTTTTATCACATGTTGAACCCCAAAAATACCTTGCAAAATGTTTTTCTAACAGCTGAAGAGATGTTTTTGGTGGGCATATGGCTGACAAAGAGTAGGTTGGAATAGCTTGAAGGACACTCTTAATAAGAACCATCCTACCTCCTGGTGGAAGGAGTTTTCCATGCCATCCACTTACTCTTTTAACCACTTCTGTAACCATTTCATCAAAATAATGTACTCTCCTCCTTCCGACATAAAGGGGGCACCCAAGATAAGTGAAAGGAAAATTTTTCTCCATGAAGCCAGTGCAACTTTTCAATCTGTTGATTCTATATGCACTAGTTTTTGTATCTATCAGGACGAAACTTTTGTTCTCATTGACCTTTTGCCCAAAGGATCTTTCATATTTCTTGATCATCTTAATGATAAGTCTCACATTGTTGCTATTACCACTGCTGAAGGTCACTATGTCATCAACATATGCTAAGTGATTTTATTTGTGGCACCTTACAATTCATTGAAAAATGAATAAAGTGTGAGTTAGTAAATCAAGCTATTCAGAGATCTAGATAATACTTCAGCTGCTAATATAAAAGGTGAGGGTGAAAGGGGGTCTCCTTGTTTTAATCCTTGTGAAGACGTGAAAAAATCATTTTCTAGCTCCATTAATGATTATGGACTACCAAACATTAGAGACTAGTCTATCTATAACATCCACCCAGTTATGGTTAAACCAAATTTCTTCAAGACTGAATAAATAAATGGCCATGACATCCTGTCATATGCCTTGGCCATATCCAACTTGATGACAATGTTTCCTCCAATAGGCTTATGGCTGCTTTGAACAATTTCTTGTGCTAGGATAACATTTTCAGAGTCTATTAGAAACAATCTTTGAAATTATTTTGTTAGTAGAATTGCTAAGACTAATAGGCCTCAAGGAAGAGAAAGTGGAAGACGAGTCCACTTTAGGAATCAATGCCAGACATGTATGAATAAAGTATTTAGTGAACCTTTTGCCACTGAAGAACTCCAAAACATACTCTAAAACATCAGGTTTATGATCTCCCAGCAGACTTGATAGAAATTTCTTTCCATTATAACCATCAGGACCAGCATCACTGTCGACACTCATGCTGAAAACTGAATGTTTTTGTTTCCTTTTCATCAAGGAAGCTAGAGAGATAGATATTATCCTCGGGATAAATGATTTCTGTGTACAGTCCCCAAGTCTATGATGAATCGTGTAAGATTCGAATTACATAATCTCTCAAAGTGCTTGATAGAAGCCTTGGAGATTTTATCATCTCCTTTGATCCATTTCCCCATGTGATCCTTGATGCTAATAAGTTGTAGCCTTCTCCTTTATCTCTAAGAACACTGTGGAAGTATTTGTTGTTGTAAACACCCTCTTGAAACCATTTAATATTAGTCTTCTACCTCAGGAGTGATTCTTCCATACCTAACCATCGAAAATACTCAACATGTCCTTGAATAAGCTCAATCCTATCATGATTAGTGTTATTGATCAAGTCAAGATCTTCCAGAATATTCAACTTAGCTTACCATTCATTCACATGTACATTAATAAAGAGAGGGGATACTTTAGGAGTAAGGGTAAAATAAAATGGGTCGTCATATTATATTTTTTAATGGGTCAGCTCAAGTGACTGGATCAGTAATGGTTTAAGTGGTAATTTTTTTTAAAAAAAAATTGGTTTGTTTTATAATCATTTTATATCAGCAAATTTTGATTAAATTATCAAGTAAATAGATTGAGTCGCTTTCTGATAGAAGAATGGATAGTTGAGTGACTTTCTGAGAGAAAGTACATAGTTGAGTGACTTTTGATTTAAAATTAGAAGTTGAGTGACTTTCTAAGAGAAGAATGCACAATTGAATGACCATCTGAGATATTAAATCTCACCTTATGCAATCCCTAAGGAGTGATGTTAGACAAAATACAAAGTTAATGAATTGTAACTAGTAAGATATCAGCTCATCATCTTGTCGTTTTTACAATTTTCTGATACTAACTACTATAATCTTACAATCTACTCGTTTTGCGTAACATCGTGCAAGAAGCAAAGTTAGATGTCATCTCTTCAAAAAGAACATAAGTTAGGTTAACTATGGAGAGTTTGAAATATAACTGTGGAGAGTTTGAGATATACTTAGATTAGAGGGCTAATTCTTAGAACTAAGTTGGTCTAATTTATTTTTTTACAAAGGAGGTACGAATCTGTAAAGCAAATATTGAAGTTGAAATACCTAAAATACCATTGTAGCTGTTGTTTACGATTTAGAACACTTTTGGTGCTCCCTCTATTTTAAAAAGAGTGATCTAGTTTGACTTAACACAAAGTTTTAGAGAATATTTGAATCTTGTGATTCTATATCAAAATTATATCAAATATACTAAATTATTCTTTAATCTTGTGATCTTAAACCTACGACGTGAAAAACTGAAATTTAAATATAAGAAAAAAGAAGTCATTCTTTTTAAAATAAACTAAAAAGAGAGAGAGAGAAACCACTCTATTGTATGAAATTTTAAGTAGAATATTGTCTAAAAGCATAACCGTACAATTAAGCATATACAACATATAAATGAAAAATTTAAAAATACCACCAACTCTAGTTTAGTAGGAAGATCAATACTCCTTTCTATATAAGTGTACGAAGAACATTTTAGCCCTGAAATTTTGGTTTATGACATTTTTGAACTAATAAATAGAAGAAACACATTTTGAACCGTTTTGATACATTAAAGGCAGATTTAAATTCATAAATTAAAGACATAATACATAAATATGTCATTTAACTTGGCTTCAAATGACATTTATGCTCTTCAACTTTGAATGTGCATAAATAGACACTTAAACTTGTATAAAGTTGAACAAATAGACACACATATCCTACATATCATTTTTTGTACTACGTGGCGTCCTACGTGTATTGTGCCATGTAGAACTCACGTGTTTATTTATTTTAAAGTACCTGTTTGTGCATTATGAAAGTTGGAGGTCAAAGTTAAAATTTGAAGCCAAGTTTAGAGTTCAATATATGTATTATGTCTAAATTAAGTGTCAAACTTTTTGTCATTCATTCAATTCTTGGAAGAGCACATTACTAATTAGTAGGGTGTCAAAACTAAGTCTGAGTATAGGTGATTCATTCAATCCATTCATAATTTTAACGGTTGAGTTTACGATAATTTGATTTGATTTCAATCTCGATCTATTCAAAATATTAATTCATTTTAAAAGAATCTTCAATTGAGCCAAAGGGGATTTTTAATTTCAATCCTTTTTAAAATTCTTATTTACATTGGTATAGTATATGTTTCTATATTGAAAGTATAAATTACTATCTATTTTATATATTCTAAGATTCATCAATACATTTGTAACTTTTTGTGTAAATTTTAAACTCCAATTGTGGTTATAAAATTTTAATAATAATAATAATAATAATAATAATAATAATAATAATAATAATATATTTGTTGTAAAATGAATGTCTACACAGTATTCTTTGTGCCCAAGTAAACTTTCTGGCCAAGTAACTCTGTGGCCAAGTAAACTTCGTGGCCAATTAAATTGTGCCCAAGCAAACTTAGTGGCCAAGTAACTTTCTGTCCAAGTTTTTTAACATATATATATCTCCTCTTTGTAATATGAAAGATGAACAACAACAATAAACATTTCAATAATAAAGGAAAGTTACTATTTATCTTGTTTCTCCTATCGCTACTCTTCTTAATTTCAATTCATTATCATTATTTATAATACGTTATCAACACGAGTATCTGACCTATCTAAAAAATATACATAAAATGAGTATCAAAATTGAAGAGATCTTTCGGTATGGTAAGTACGAGGTATGTACTTTACCAAACATTTAATTATGAACAAATTTTATGTCACAATATCATCTTTTCGTATCTTTTATTTGAATCTAACATTTATATGATAACAAGAGTTTTTAAAAAGTTGTTTAGAACTTATTAATATTATGCAAAAGATGTTTATGTTTGTATTACCGTCAGTGTCGTCTGATACGCTCAAACTTACTTCTCAAATAAGAAGTAAAGTGGTCGTGTCAAGTAAATAACACAACTAGTGAGGTTGGGATCGTTCCCACGAGGAAAATAGTCTAGACTTAACTTCAACCTATTATTACTATTGTTTGGTCAATGACTTCCTTGGAAAGTAAAAACATAAAAAGGGAGGTTTCTATCTCTAAATAAGTGAAAATAAATAACGAACTTGAAAGAGACACTTAACAGCTTTTAATGTTGGGTTTTAATCAATTAATCAAAGTAACTAGGGTTTACGTGTTCCCCACAGGCTCATAACTTGATAACTCTAACCATAACAATTCTTTCCTAGTATCTTGCATGCAAAGTGATAAGTTATGTATTTCTAAATCCTTGGTCCGGCATCTAGAAAATCTCACTCCGCACCTTGGTCCAGCTACGTGTGTTGCTATCCTAACCCTTATCCTTACCTCATATTAAGCATCGTATTCGATATTTGACTAAGTTATTACCTCGTACCAATCAATACTAGCCTATTAGATAGTATACACTAAATCTATGTTAATAATTCTTTTCCTATTATCTACCTCCTTGGTCCTGCAAGTAGAATTAAAGCGAGTTCTAACGTTGGCCATTCGTTAAAAAGACTTCTAAACGAAAGAATTATTAATACATGCAAGACACTATTCTGGAATTGTTATTTTAGTTAGGGTTTATCTCATTATTTGCCTATGGTTCCCACAACCCTAGTTATGGAGTTTAGTTACTCATAGCCATAAACACAATATTCCAATATATTAAATAAGAATTCATGTACTTACTTCAATGAGAAAGAATAAAGTTCGAAAATTTTCTTGATTAATCACCAAAAATCACTTGTAAGAATCTCAAAATCTAACACTAATCAACAATCAAAAATTCCAACAGTCCAAAAGTCTAATAATATGGAGCCTAACAATATGGAGTCTAACCTCAAAAACGATGTTTTTCGAACTATTTCTAAAAAAATAAAAACCTAATTAAACAAGGATTCTAATTGCTTAAAATCTACCAAAACGCGTCTGGATCGACGGACCTCGCGATGGACCGTCGTGGTCGCGACGGACCGTCATGGACTCCGTAGTCCCATACTTGTGCAATTTCTTCTGCTGCTCTCTTCATTCCCCTTGACGGCAAGTATGATGGACCGTCATAGGCACAATGGTCCGTCGAGGGTCTTCGTTCTAAAACACTTCAACTCTTGGAATCTGGATACTGGGATCACTTCTCTAAACTTCACGATGAACCTGCAGGACGGACCATCATAGCCGCGACGGACCGTCACAAGCTTCGTAATCCCACACTTGGTCAGACTTCCCCATCTTTCTTCAGCAGCTGCACTACGCTGCCACCTACGGACCGTCATAAGCACGACGGACCGTCATAAGCTCCGTAGGTGGTCTCTTTTGCATTTCTTCGCTTGAAACCTCCGCATTCAGCTTTGGACAGATTTCTTGCAAAACAAAGAGAAAATTATATAAAAATTAGCACAAAAAGGCTTTTGGACACACTAAACTTAAAGAAAAAGTATTAATAATACCGTGAAACCACGGTATATCAACACCCTCAACTTAAATTCGTTGTTTGTCCTCAAGCGACGCACTATGACTCACTACACAATCTTTGTACAATAGTATCCATGTTTTATCCTTTGCAATCATTTGGCTATCAATCCCGATTAATATCATCAAATTTAAGCATGCTATCACTATTAGGCTTGAATTTTGTGGGATCAGAATATGATACAGACTCACCACGCACTAACACCTATCCTCTTCAATTTCTCACCAAGGTGCTAACAATTCTGGTATTACAACTAGTGTCCTCACTTTAAAAAAAATCCTCCTTTTTCACACAATGATTTCAGTTTGAGTATAAGGATTACTTTTCAATACTCACTCTCAGAACAAAGTCACACTCATTCGTACGTTTTGCCATAAGCTTGCCCTTATTTTCACTACCTTAAATTCGTTGTACAACCCTTAGGATACGATAGGACTTTTTAAGCTAGTAACATAGGCTCGGGGTCAGGTAAGGTATATTTTGGTATACTTTAGTGACTTTTTTGCCCTCCTTGACATATCGGCTAAACCTTCCACTGTCTCGTATTTTATCTCGCCCAGTTGCTCATATTCTTTCACCTTGCTATTTTCTCTTCTTTCTTCATTTGTGTAAGTGACTCTCTTCTTTTCTTGCTTGTATTTCTTGTCGATTTTTCTTTTTCTTTACTTTTCTTTTCATCTAATTCTTGAGTCACTTTACTTTTGTTCTTTCTCTCTCTTTGTTCTTTCAACCCCACTTTCCAGAGCATTCCTCATAGTAGCCACCCTCAACTCATGGCTTTGCCATGAATCAAGGTACACCATACTCAAAGTTGGGTCAGGGCCATAACGAAGGTTGTTTATGCATTAGCCACCCTCAACATATGCTTTTGGCATAAGCTGAGGTGCACATGTTCAAGGAGGGACTAGAGCCAACATATTGTTCCCAGAAAAGATCAGTTGGGGTGAAAAAGAAAGGTCTAATTTTAAGCTCAGATTATTTGGATCAAAGAAGGATAACTTTCATTTGGTTTCTTTTATTTAGGCTAGAAATGGGCTATCTTGAATAAGGGCCTATGATCCTTTCCTAATTGTCTGTTACAGCTTACTTTTAGCAGGACTAACCAGGCAAGTTCTAGCTTAGTACCAATAGTGGACTATTCAGATTTCCTCACACTCACTTGACATCTCATCACTATACCAGATTATCAGACACCTAGTTCGAATTGAAGACTTAGGGTAATGAAATGGTGTAACTCTATTTCATGCTTAGAGCAACACAATTATCAGTTACTATGCCTAGTCATGCAACATTTTCCAGTTTTATCAGGATATCATTTTAGCCATCATGCTTCAGAGTTAAATTATGTACAAAAGATATAAACAATGCCAGTTCAACAGAAAAAGTAATTAGTCTTTTGGGGAAAAAGAACACAGGCAAGAAAACCCCAAAAGAGGATAGTGAGTTGGGCTACTCAGACTTCACCCTAACACTCACTTTCCATTTACCCCACCCCCAACAAAAAAGCATGCAATTGTCCCCAATGCATAAAAAAATCTAGATATTAGAGTGGTAGGTGAAGCAAACTTGTGGCGCAAAGCGCCATCGATCAGCAAGCTGGTGGATCCGGTTCCCCGGAACCCACGTCCTCTGCAATCTGGACACCCTCAGTGGTGTCCTCAGCAACAACTGCACCATCAATAGTGCCTCCTGCTATCTCTACAGTGCTTGAGCTAGATGCCCCAGCCGCTAACTGTGATGCTCTGATCTGGTGTGCTGCCTCCTCAGCAAGTGAGGCTCTCCTCGCAGCCTCCATCTCTCGGCGCTCCTTTTTCCTTGCTCGCGCATCATCCTCTGCTCGACCCCTACGCCTCTTGGCAATCTCTCGAAGGGGAGGTGGTGGAATTTCCGAAGTAGCAAACAAGGCCGCCAATACAGTGTCCTCAGCAGGCCCGATAGACTCCGGCACCCTCGCCTCTAGGATCGTGTCGATGTCTGCACGAAGACTGTTGACTGCAGCCTGAAGAGTCGACACATCCACCGGAGTGGCTGGTCGGGCTAACACTCTCAACTCAAAGGCGTCCAGGCGCTGGTTAACCTCAGCAATCTTCCGCTCTGTAAACTGTTGCATTTTCCTCTCTAGATGCTCTTCACACTCAGTGACCGACTTCTGCATCCACGGCTGGATATGATGCAGAAGAGTGGCCATTTGTGCCTCTAGTTTTTGGACCCTAGAAAGCGGGACCAGTGCCGATAGAGGGGTTGTGCGAGAGGAGCTCGGGGCTGTGCTACTACCCGGGATAGACTCGATCGGGGTAGTGTCAGTGGACGCCTGTGTAGCGGTACGGGGGGATAGACTCGACCGGGGTAGTGTCAGTGGACGCCTGTGTAGTGGTACGGGCCTGGGCTACCGTATCCGCAAGATCATCAGCAAGTGGGGGCAGCTCTGGACGGTGCCCTCTGCGTGGAGCCAACTCATTGGCATCGTCTCTGATGAGGACGACGTCAATAGTGCCCTGCGGGGTCTTCAGCTGATCTACGTGCCATATAGTCACACCTGCGGACCTGCAAAGGGCAAAGATCATGCACGGGAAAGGGTAGGTAGTAGTGACCTTGAATACCCTCTCGTGCATGACTGCCTGGAGAAGCCATGCGAAGTCCACCTCGTATCCGGCTATCATCGCCGCCATCAACACTGCTCGATCCCAAGTAACGATGTTATCAGCAGCTGTGGGGGAAAGGCAGTGACAGACAAGCAGCCACAAGAACTTTGCTGTGAACATGAGGTTGGCCTTCTTGATGGCCCCTTTCGGCTCAGTCACCCAATCGGCAACCTCTCCATCTATTGATAGGTGCAGGGCCATCCACCTCTTGGTGGTCTCTCTCAGTGATGGCTCGCGCAAGAACTGGCCATCCTTCACTATCTGCCAGCGGTAGTCAAACTCGGCAGTGATGGGGGTCCGAGTAGCATCAACACTCTCGCCGTATAGAAACCGGCGGATCGCTGGCAGGGAAATGTCAACCTGCACGCCCCTGACTCGGACCTGCTCCAGTGGGGCCTGTGTAGCGGGGGAAGCCCGCCTATCGATCTGTGATCAGAGAGTTGCTACGTAGGATGCGTAGAAATCTCGGACCATTTCCTCGCTGTATCGTCCCAACGGACGTGCTGTCCACTCCAAGCGATGCCTGGTGAAGAGGTTGTGTATCTCAGGCATCGTCGAGAGACTCCTAGTAATTACCCGCCGCTCCAAAGTGAGTGTTCGAGTAATCACTCCTTTATCAGTCAGAAACTTGGCGTCGGAGTAAACTTGAAGCTGGTCGTCGACACACCACCGGTTTCGCTGGTCAGAGGTTGGGGTGGGGACCTGAGCTGGTGCACCGGATGTAGAGTCGGAACTGTCAGCCTCATCAGACGAGGCCGACGTTGCAGCAGTGGGGGGTGCGGGAACCTCAGCAGAGCCAGAAGAATCCTCGGACCATGATACTCCTAAGGAGCCAGACGCTCCTTCCTCATTTGTGGCTGACCCAGAGGGAATGCCGGTTAGTGTGCGCTCCTCATCAGACTGGGAGGCAGTGACTACGCTGCACGCCACATTTTTTGGTGTGGATCTGGGAGCACGTGCAGCACGGGAAGGTGTGGAAGTGCCTGGGGGCACATACTCAGGGTCCCGCTCATCATCAGAGCCGATGATCAAGCGTGCAGACGGAGCAACAGACTTTGATCGCCCGCGTGCGTAGGTTCGGTCTTGCTTGGGTGCCATAGTAGATAGTACCTGCAAAGGATCACTATTAGTACGAGTAATGGAAAACAAGACAAGCGAAACCATACAAAATAAAATAGTGAAAATAATATGTAATTGATGTAGAAACATTGACACACGACGGGCTTGGTGATGGCTCGTCGTGACTATGACGGACCGTCATGAGGTCCGTCGTGTTCTACTTGGACTATATATATATAGAGAACCCTGAAGGAGAGTCTCTGACTAGCATGACGGTGTGTGCAGGACGGACCGTCACAGGTACGACGGTCCATTGTAGATGTCCGTCGTAGGACACTTGGGAAAAAATGTGGAGACCCTAAGGAGAGGGGTCTCATAATATCATGACGGTCATGCAGGATGGACCATCGAATATACGACGGTCCGTTGCATGTGTCCGTTGAAGGACACTTAGAAAAAAATGAGAGACCCTTAGTAGCAGGGTCTTTGACAACCAGAACGGTTGTGCAGGATGAACCGTCGTGAAGACGACGGTCCGTCACATGTGCCCGTTGGGGAACACTTAGGAAAAAAATGAGAGACTCTTAGTAGCAGGGTCTCTGACAACTTGAACGGTTGTGCAGGACGGACCGTCGTGAAGACGACGGTCCGTCACATGTGCCCGTTAGGACAGGGTGCTAGGGCTGTTGCAACGGACCCTACGACGGTCCGTCGTGGGTACGACGGTCCGTCATCGGGGTCTCGTTCTGCATGACAGTGATAGAACTAAGGGTACCCTAAGCATCCCCGATGAACCCACATCGACCTTGTAGTGTTTTGGACCTATATGTGTCTAACCCAACTACCTAGGAAACTAGCAATGCAAAAGCACCTATGTCTAAGGTTGTAAACATGGCAATTTCGACATTTGTAACCTAGGTTAGGCAGAGTCATCTAAAGTAAAAAAAATACACTGAGGAACTAAGCTTAATACTAACTAGTAAACACAAATGCAAGATAAATGAGTATAAATTAGAGACACATACCTTAGAAATGGAGAAAAACAAATGCACAAGTACTCGGTGGTAAGGTATACACCCACAGCAGTAGTTTTCACTAGTAGATTAACACTTTATGGCTTGGGAGAATTGTGAGGGGGGCAATGATCGGAGAGAGGGAATGTGGAAGTTGAAAAGAGAGAGTAATGGGAGAAATAATGAAGTAATGGGGTGAAATGAGGGGTTGGGGAGTTTAAAGGGTCTGAATTTGAAAAAGAGTCCAGCTGTGTCGGGTCAGGTATACCTCATTAATCACGCGACGGTTCCCCAACGACAGTCCGTCACGGTTGTGACGACCCATCGTTGGTTCCGTCGTATGTGCCCTAGTTTCAAAACAACAGAAAAACATACCTGGTACGACGGATGAATACGACGGTCCTTTGCAGACGCAACGGTCCGTCGATTTGTCCGTCAGTGACTGCTGCAGAGTAATTTTCTGCAGAATTTTCTAGTGATGTGCCTGCAAATTTAGAACCCATTAATAGAAAAATGGTACCATTAAAATGACGATAAGTATTGGGTTGCCTCTCAACAAGCGCCTGATTTAATGTCGCGGCACGACTGAGGACACTCGATTACTTAGACTTCATCAAGATGGTATGCCTCTATCACTTCATTTGCCGATTCAGCATGCCCGAAATAGATTTTTATGCGTTGTCCATTCACCTTGAACCGCACACCCTCCTTAGTTTCCAACTCAACTGCTCCATGAGGGAATAGTTGGGTAACCAAGTACGGACCAGTCCATTTGGACTTGATCTTGCCCGGAAATAAGAGCAACCTGGAATTGAATAAAAGCATCAAATCCCCGACCATAAATTCTCGCTTTTCAATTTTGTTGTCATGATACTTCTTCATCTTTTCTTTGTATAGTGCTGAGCTCTCATGAGCTTTTAGACGAAATTCATCGAGTTCATTCAACCCATTTAACTGTTGCTCTGCAGCTTCGCTCCAATCCATTTTTAACTTCTTCATAGCCCACATGGCTTTATGCTCTAGCTCAACCGGAAGATGACAAGCTTTCCCATATACAAGCTGGTATGGAGACATACCTATGGCAGTCTTATATGTTGTCCGGTAGGCCCAAAGAGCATCATCAAGTCTCCTTGACCAATCCGTTCTACTAGCATTCACTGTTTTTGACAAATATCTGTTTTATTTCCCGATTCGACACTTCAACTTGCCCACTAGTTTGAGGGTGGTAAGGAGTGGCCACATTATGGCAAACCCTGTATTTCTCCAATAACCCCTTGAACAATCTGTTGCAGAACTGGGAGCCCCCATCACTAATAATGGCCCTTGGGGTGCCAAAACGAGAGCATATATTCTTTTTCAAGAATGCAGTGACACTCTTCCCTTCATTGTTTGTGAGGGCTATGGCTTCGACCCATTTAGATACATAATCGACTGCTACTAGAATGTACTTCATTCCATGAAAACTCATAAAAGGGACCATAAAGTCAATACCCCAAACATCAAATAACTCAATCACAAGAATGGGGTTTAGAGGGAGCTCTTGCTTTCTTGAAATACCACCATCTCGTTGACATCTGTCATATGCTTTAGCAAACCCATGAGCATCTTGATGAAGAGTTGGCCAATAGTAACCACATTGTAATATCTTATGCGCGGTTCGGATACCACTGTGATGTCCACCAACAGGTGAGGAATGGCATGCCTCCAACACACTCAACATTTCACATTCTGGCACAGAACGCTGAATAAGCCCGTCGGCACAACTCTTAACAAGTATGGTTCATCCCAAAAGAACTCCTTCACATCGTACATGAACTTTTTCCTTTGATGAAAGGACAAGTCTGATGGAACAATATCACTAGCCAGATAGTTCGCAAAATCTGCGAACCATGGGATCAAGTCTTGTGAAACAGCTAATACATGTTCATCGGGGAAAGTATCATCAATATCAGTCTTATCCCCTAACTTTCTCATGGCTTCATCCTCTAGATGAGACAAGTGATCAGCAACTTGATTTTCAGTTCCTTTTCTATTAATCACTTCAAAGTCAAATTATTGTAGCAGTAATACCCAACGAATCAGCCTGGGTTTCGCATCCTTCTTCGCCATCAAATATCTCAATGCTGAGTGGTCAGTATGCACTATAACTCTAGTACCTAGAAAATAGGAGCGAAATTTCTCAAAAGCAAAGACTACTGCAAGGAGTTCTTGCTCAGTCATTGTGTAGTTCTTTGAGCTTCATTTAGGGCTTTACTAGCATAGTAAATGGGGTGAAGGATTTTGTTTTTTTCTGTCCCAGTACTACACCAAGAGCCACCCCACTAACATCGCACATCACCTCAAATGGACTGTTCTAATCCGGAGAGATAATGATAGGCGCAGACACCAACTTTTCTTTGAGCTCACCGAATGCTTTAAGACAGGATTCATCAAAACAAAATTTACAATCTTTCTCTAGCAGTTTGCATAACGGGTGTGCAAGCTTTGAAAAGTCTTTGATGAATCTCTGGTAAAAACCTGCATGCCCAAGAAAGCTTCTCACACCTTTCACAGAGATTGGTGGGGGGAGTCTCTCTATTACCTCGACTTTAGCTCGATCAACCTCTATGCCCTTTTCTGAAATGCGATGACCCAACACAATACTCTCTTTCACCATGAAATGACACTTTTCCCAGTTTAGCACTAAATTGCAGTCTTCACATCTCTTGAGGACCTCAGATAAAATGGTCAAACACCGCTCGAATGAATCACCAACCATAGAAAAATCATCCATAAAAACTTCTATAGTATCCTCCACCATGTCAGAAAATATCGACATCATACATCTCTGAAATGTTGCGGGTGCATTGCACAACCCACACGGCATTCTTCTGAACGCAAAGGTCCCATATGGACAAGTAAAAGTGGTTTTCTCTTGATCTTCTGGTGCAATAGAAATCTGATTATATCCCGAATATCCATCAAGAACACAGTACCACCCTTTTCCGGCAAGTCTACCCAAATCTGATCCATGAAGGGCATAGGAAAATGGTCTTTTTCAGTCCATGCATTTAGTTTGCGGTAATCCATACACACCCTCCATCCAGTAACCGGTCTCATTGGAACAAGTTCATTCTTTTCGTTGGGGACTACAGTCATTCCCCCTTTCTTAGGTACACACTGAACCGGGCATACCCAAATACTATCGGCGATTGGATAGATTACTCCGGCATCCAACCACTTGATGATTTCCTTCTTCACAACCTCTTGCATAGGAGGATTCAAGCGTCTCTGGTGCTCAATACTCGGCTTATGATCAGGCATGAGTTGGATTTTATGAGATCAAATGCCAGCAGGGATCCCAATAATGCCCGCAATAGTCCACCCAATAGCTCTTTTGAACCTTTTTAGTACCTTCACCAAACTCTGAACCTGTTGTTCATCCAGGTCTGATGCAATGATTATCGGCATAGTGTCACCATTTCCTAAGAATTCATACCTAAGATGAGGTGGGAGAGATTTTAATTCAACTTTTGGAGCCTCCTCTATAGATGGTTTCGCGGGTGGGGACTCGCGATTTTTCATATCAAGCTCAAATTTCTTCGGTTTAAACCGAACATCACCTCGGTCAAGATCCGCGACTAATGACTCATACTCTTCAATGCAATCACTATCAAAGTTCATTATCACTGCCGCTAATGCTTCGACACCTAGACGTTCTTCTATTTGTGTCTTAGATGTTTCACCCATGTTGTAGGATATAGAAGATGCCGATTGGAGCTCACCACTCTTCCTCATGGACCTACAAATATTAAAGGTCACTTCCTCATTGTTCAACTGAAATTTCATTTGCCCCTTTTCCATGTCTACTAAGGCTCTACCTGTAGCTAGGAATGGCCTCCCAAGGATAATAGGCACTTCAAAATCAACCTCACAATCAAGAATAACAAAATCAGCCGAAAAGATGAATGACTCCACTTTTACTAGCACATCATGAAGTATCCCTATGGGCCGTTTTACTGTTCGATCAGCCATCAGTAGCCGCATCGCAGTGGGCTTTGGGCCACCCAAGCCCAACTTCTTGTAAATCGATAGGGGCATGAGATTTATGCTTTCCCCCAGATCACATAATGCTTTCACAAAATGTAATAGCCCGATTGTACAAGGAATAGTGAACGTACCCGAATCTTCTTTCTTTTGGACCAGAGATCTTGTAGCAATAGCACTACAATGCTGCATTCAATCATCATCCTCAAAAGTGACCGATCTTTTCTTTGTGACTAGGTCTTTCATAAACTTGGCGTAACCGGGCATTTGTTCTAAACCTTCTACCAAAGGGACATTGATAGAAAGTTGCTTTAACATTGTTATAAAATGCCGATATTTGCCATCCTCAGTTTTTTTTAATAATCTTTGAGGAAATGGGGGTGGTGGCCTAGGCATAGGAATTATCTTTTTAGGCACTTCAGCATCTTTCTCAGTGTTATCCTCTGATTCAGCATCCACATCTACCACTTTATCAGTATCTTTTGTCACCTTTTTCTCAGTAGATTGCATAGGTGGGTCAATGGTTTGCTTGCCACCGCGAGTAGTAATTGTCATACAATGTCCATCATTTTTTTGGATTTTGGACAGTGTTGCTAGGAAGAGTGCCCGGTTTCCGTGTGTTCACAGTTGCAGATAATTGGGCCAATTGTAACTCAAGTTGCTTAATCGATATTGCATGTGTATCAACTTTTTGCCCAATACCCGCTAAATCATTCCTCAACTCTTTATTGTGCTCATCACTAGCATCGAACCTCCTCATCATTTTATGCAACATATCCTCAACTCGCGACATACTACCTCCACCATCCCTAGGAGTAACTTCACGATTTTGAGGAGAAACATAGGGTCCATTCCTGTCGTTTCTATTACCATAGTTACCTCTGTTTAAGTTGTTGTTGCGATTGTAGTTTCCATCTCGGACATAATGACCCTCACGATTGTAGTTACCATAGTTCCGACCTTGGTTCCCTTGACCTTGGCGCCAATTCTCCTGATTAGAGCCTTGGGCACTTGGTCGGAAACCCCCCATCTGTTCATTTACTGCATAGGAATCCTCCTCATAATAACACTCATCGTTTGGAGGTGGTGGTTTAGCCAAGTAGTTGACTGGATTTATCTTTTCTGCACCCCTAGTGACATGTTTAAGTACCAACCCAAGCTCGGTTCTCATCTGAGCCATTTCTTCACGAATCTCATCTGTGGCTGGGTTGTGAGTGGATTGCACTGCGAAGGTGTTTCTCCCTGTATCAGACTTCTTAATACTCCAAGCTTTGTTGTTTCGGGAGATTTTCTCTAATTTCTCAGCGATCTTAGCATAAGGACACTCCCCATAAGATCCACCAGCTATAGTGTCCAACACCGCTTTATTGTTATCATCTTGTCCCCGATAGAAGTATTCCTTCAGTGACTCATCATCTATACGGTGGTTTGGAACACTTCTCAAGAATGAGGTGAATCGATCCCAAGAACTACTAACTGACTCTCCTGGTAGTGCCACAAAGTTGTTCACTCTGTTTTTGTGGTTTAGTTTCTTGGAGACCGGATAGTAGCGTGCTAAGAAAACATCCCTTAATTGGTTCCAAGTGAATATTGAGTTGTATGGGAGCTCAGTGAACCATATAGCAGCCTCTCCCTTCAGTGAGAGAGGAAACACTCTGAGCCCTATTACATCTAGATCCAAATCAGGCCTCCCTACACAACTTTTACACACTGCCCTTACCTTAGCTATATGGGCATGTGGATCCTCAGAAGGTAGCCCTGAAAACAAACCTCTGACAGTGAGCATTTGCATCAGGCTACTAGTTACCACAAAAGTGTGGCCTGTGGGTAGAGGGGGCAAGACAAGTGGCACATCCGAGTCTGCTATGTTATCATACCCTCTGTAGTATGTTTGGGGCCGTGGAGCGGGATTTTGTCCCCTCTGTTGATGTTCACCCGGAGCATCGGATAACATCTGACCATGAACATCCACCGGAGCTGGGATGTTTTAGTTCGGATCATCATCATTTATTCCCAAGTTCCGATTCATGTTGCGCAGTGTACGCTCTAGCTCGTGATCATAAGGAAACAATGGTTCTCTTCCTCTCCGTGTATTTGGCATACAAGGAGGATAGTTCTGAAAAGAAATCAAAATAATAAAACAAAGTAAAATCAAGAAAATATCAACTAAACTATAGTAATAAGTTCAAGTTAATCTAAAAGCTAATTTCCCCGGCAACGGCGCCAAAATTTGATACGCTCAAACTTACTTCTAAAATAAGAAGTAAAGCGGTCGTGTCAAGTAAATAACCCAACTAGTGAGGTTGGGATCGTTCCCACGAGGAAAATAGTCTAGACTTAACTTCAACCTATTATTACTATTGTTTGGTCAATGACTTCCTTGGAAAGTAAAAACATAAAAAGGGGGGTTTCTATCTCTAAATAAGTGAAAATAAATAACGAACTTGAAAGAGACACTTAACAGCTTTTAATGTTGGGTTTTAATCAATTAATCAAAGTAACTAGGGTTTACGTGTTCCCCACAGGTTCATAACTTGATAACTCTAACTATAACAATTCTTTCCTAGTATCTTGCATGCAAAGTGATAAGTTATGTATTTCTAAATCCTTGGTCCGGCATATAGAAAAACTCACTCCGTACCTTGGTCCAGCTACTTGTGTTGCTATCCTAACCCTTATCCTTACCTCATATTAAGCATCGTATTCGATATTTGACTAAGTTATTACCTCGTACCAATCAATACTAGCCTATTAGATAGTATACACTAAATCTATGTTAATAATTCTTTTCCTATTATCTACCTCCTTGGTCCGGCAAGTAGCATTAAGGCGAGTTCTAATGTTGGCCATCCGTTAAAAAGACTTCTAAACGAAAGAATTATTAATACATGCAAGACACTATTCTAGAATTGTTATTTTAGTTAGGGTATATCTCATTATTTGCCTATGGTTCCCACAACCCTAGTTATGGAGTTTAGTTACCCATAGCCATAAACACAATATTCAAATATATTAAATAAGAATTCATGTACTTACTTCAATGAGAAAGAATAAAGTTCGAAAATTTTCTTGATTAATCACCAAAAATCACTTGTAAGAATCTCAAAATCTAACACTAATCAACAATCAAAAATTCCAACAATCCAAAAGTCTAATAATATGGAGCCTAACAATATGGAGTCTAACCTCAAAAACGAGGTTTTTCGAACTATTTTTAAAAAAATAAAAACCTAATTAAACAAGGATTCTAATTGCTGGAAATCTGCCAAAATGCGGCTGGGTCGACGGACCTCGCGACGGACCGTCGTGATCGCGACGAACCGTCATGGACTCCGTCGTCCCATACTTGTGCAATTTCTTCTGCTGCTCTCTTCATTCCCCTCGACGGCAAGTATGACGGACCATCATAGGCACAACGGTCCGTTGAGGGTCTTCGTTCTAAAACACTTCAACTCTTGGAATCTGGGTACTGGGATCACTTCTCTGAACTTCACGACGAACCTGCAGGACGGACCATCATAGCTACGACGGACCGTCACAAGCTTCGTTATCCCACACTTGGTCAGACTTCCCCATCTTCCTTCAGCAGCTGCACTACGCTGCCACCTACGGACCGTCACAAGCACGACGGACCGTCATAAGCTCCGTAGGTGGTCTCTTCTGCATTTCTTCGCTCAAAACCTCCGCATTCAGCTTTGGACAGATTTCCTGCAAAACAAAGAGAAACTTATATAAAAATTAGCACAAAAAGGCTTTTGGACACACTAAACTTAAAGAAAAAGTATTAATAATACCGTGAAACCACGGTATATCATCATCGTTATATATTGGTGTAAATAAATGTTTGTATGGTATGAATTTTGTTATAATGAATTTTACAATGTATAATTAACTGAAATAAGCTTTTCAGTTAACAATAGTTATGACATATTCACTTTCAAATTTATGATTCTTTCACTCTCTTTAGAAGTATATTTCCTCCCTATGCTTTATTTTGGCTCAAATAAACAAAAAAAATAATAGTAACAATAGTAAAATGATGGAAAAACTACAAAATATGGCAAACATTAATATACATTTAAAATAAATAACTACAATTCATTTTTTAATGTCATATGGATATAATTACACAATAAATAGCAAAGTTAATTATATATAAAAATATTAGAAAAGTTATTGATATTAAATAGGAAAGTTATTGTTACACATAATTTATTATGTCTAGGCATGTTTTATGTGATTGGTTCCCCATGTTTACCCTCACTAATACTTTCTCTTTCATCAATCTTGGTTTATCACAAAATTTATATATTTTTCTCCCAAATTTTTTTCAATTTAAGATCTTTTTGATGATTTTAGGAGCAATTTTTGTAATTTGAATTCATCAGATATGACTTGATTGATTTTCTCATCTTTATGAAGATCATAGTTGTATACATATATGTTGCATCTATTTTCATGGGCTTTCAATGACTTGTTTCTATATTACAATGACTATAGTTATAAAAATAAAAAAAGTAGTACAAGTATAATTAGATACATTAATGCAATATTTTATAAACAAATACATGAGTCAACACCAAACCTCAAGTATTATAAGAAAACTTGACCAAAAAGAGATTAATGTTTGTTGATTTTTTTCATTTTTTTATACAACCGAATACTTGCACACTTTTGCTACCTACACATTCTATTATTTTTCATTTTTTTTGTTTATGTATTTGTCAAATATATTCATCTTTTATATTCAACAACAATGTTCATATGTATACTATATTAGTGCATTCATTTTTTATTTAACAACAATGTATTAATTTATTAAATTATCGTGCTCATATGCTAAATTGTTATATTTTATCTTGTTTAATATATTAATACATTAAGTTTTTATAAATACTTGTATTCTTGATATATTAATACTTTAAATTTTATAAATAAAGATACTAATTTGAATTCATACAATTAATACAGTTTCCTTATTTAGTTCATTGTAATTAAAATTGTATCAATGTATAAATAGAAAAATAAAATATATACAATAATATAACTAGAAAAAGAGTTAAAATGTAGTCATTTTTTATAAATATAGTACATATAGCTATTGAACTTTAATAACCCTATAAATATAGTTATTTTTATAAATTGCTCTATTTTTAATTTCATCTCAACCCGCTCATTTGACACCCATAATAAAAATAATTAAATTCATATTTTTATCACTATGGCTCACTTAGAGCCTCCACGATGTTGGTGACTAACACAATGGCTTTCTTGTTCACATAAATCACGTGTTAGAGTTAAAATATGATATGCTTTCAGACCCCTTTTTCTAATCTTGTTGTAGATAATATCTTTAAGGGGGAAATTGTATTTTAAAATGCTTGGATACTTTTGTCATTGGAAAAGTAGCGCGATCGACATTATTTACACCAAATTTTGATACGATATTTTTTAAACCAATATTTTAAAATAATTTCATTAAATAGTTCAAAATACATGTTTGCAATTTTAATGTAATTTACTGATAATTGTCCTTATTTCTCAAAATTTTAAGATTTTTATTGATTAATTTTGTTTGTATTGTTTGTGTTACAATCGGTTGAATATGTTCAAATATTTGTTTGATTTGATTAATTCACTATTTTTTGTTAAATTGCATTTTTTATATATCATTGGTTACATTTGTTCCCTTTTTTTTATATATATAAATATATTCATTTTATTTGTTACTTTTGTTAATATTCATTTTAATATTTTTGTGTAGTCTAGAAATTCATTCAAATATGAATAAGATTGCATGTACATATAATTTATCAACCGGTTATTTTGGTCTACGATTTTAAGATAATGGTATTGTACTGTTGGTGGTAGGGGTGTACAAAATAGAACTAAAACCTAATTAAACCGCAATCCGAGAAAAAAACCCGACTATTGTTTGATTTGACTTGGTGTAGTATTGAAAAAAACTCACTACATTTGGATTGATTTGATTTTAACTAAAAAAAATTCAACCCGAGACCAAATCGACCCGACGTTATATATATATTTATAAAATTTTATTTTATACATAAAAATGTTTACTTTGATATAATTTTTAAATATGTATTATACTTTTTCATAATTTTTATCTTTTAATATATGATTTCAAGTTTGAAACTTAGAATTCTGAATGGTTCAATAAAGAGTAGCCAACAGATGTTGGTATTATAATAAAACTTAAATCAAAATCAAATTAATAATAATACAAAAAGAAAATCAATTCAACACCATGAATGACAATAATATTAAATATTTGTTCTTTGGCTTTACATTGCTTTAGAAAATTCAAATACATAATCTGATTTTAATTTTCTCTAATATTTAGTCATGTAACTAATACTGAGTAAACTTATTTTAGTATTTTTAAATTTTGATCATTTTAATTATGACTTGTTAATTTGCAATATTTGTTTTACACGATTTCATTATTATTATTATTTGTTGGATATTTTAGTATCATTACTCATATCATATTTTGTGTTATTTTATTTTTAAAAAAAAAACACCTTATATAGTTGTATTTTGATAGGATAAAGAAATATTTGAAGTAAAAGTAAATTATATGTTTGTATGAATATTTTATCAAAAAAATCCAAAAAAAAAACTCAAAATTCAAAAAATCCAAAAAAATCCATAAAAACCCAAGGTTGAAATTCCAAGTTTAGTTGATTTGGTTTATAAATTTAAAAGTTCGACACATAATTTAATTTGACATTTAAAAAGTCTAAACCAACCCGGCCGTATACACCAGTAATTAATGGTTTTTAATTTCCTATTTAAACAATAGCTTGGTCATTAAGTTAGGGAGTGGATAAAATTTTAGATAAAAATTGTGTTTAAGAAATTCTTTTATGATTATTTATTTTCGATGACAATCTAATCGAAGCTCCGCAGAAATTCAACGAGTCCACCCACAAAGCAACCCCCAAGACCTCCTCACACTCACTGTTGGCCCTTACCTTCATAAAACATCTGCAGATCTGCTCTATTTTAATCCTTTTTTATCGTTTAAAATATCATTTAATCTATTGTGCTATAGTATTATGAGGTTATTTTGCTTTTGATTGTTGGAGCTCAAACTCCAATCACTCTTATTTCTTTTGTTACCCGATGACAATTTTTCTAGTAGAAATTTTTTGTTTTCCTATTTAATTTTGCCTTTTAAGGGGTAGATTGGTACAAAGATCAACAATATAGGGATTAATGATGTAGAGATTAGTTATGCATGGAATGGTAATGTAGAAATAAGTAATGGAGCAATTATTTTATCAAGTGTTTGATTCATTAATTTTGTCTAGTTTTGTGTGTTGTTTAAAACTCTATAAACACAAAAAAAAAAAATTCAATTATACACTTGAGTTATTATGGAACTTTCTATTTTATATAATTGGATGAATGTAGATAATTGACGGATAATATTATTTTTATAAATTTTTGACTAGCTAGGAAAATAAAAATTTTATTGTCATGTTCACTATTTTCTCACTTAAATTATTTGAGATAAACAATTATCATCTTAATAATTGGAGTTAATATCTCAAAAGGTCACAGAACTATAATAATTTATAGCGAAAAATTTATTGAACTTTGTTTTGTATCAATAAATTGAAAAAAAAAACTCTTTATCATAAAATAAAATAAATAAATATAGAAAAATAAATTAAACTATTTATATACGCAAGACTACTTATGTAATATTTAATGGATTTTCGTTAAGAGACAATATTTGACTTATGAATTGTTCTTAAATTCATACATCAACATTAGCATATTAGTTGGATTATAATATTTTATATTAATAATAAGTAGATTAAATAACTCATATTTTAGAAACAAAAAATTATGTCTACACAATAAATTTGTAAGTCAATTTATTCAAATAAATGTATAGTTAGTATAAATATAAAATATAAAATTTATTCAATAAACAAAATGACTAAAAGGATTTGAGGGGATATTTCTATCTTTACCTAGATTAGTCTCTTGGTATTTGAATTAATAGCACCAAATGGAAGATATTAGTTATACACCCTTTAATACCATGTAAGTTATATAACTAATCCGTGAATTGATTATTCATAAATCCAAAATTTCTACTAAACATAGTACTAAATAGTACCACCCATAAATTCTACTTAACATAGTACTAAACAATATCATCCATAACACTTGGACTATTTCTCCTAATACTGTCTACTCAGTTTTATTGTTCTATGATGACCTTAGTTTTTGTGTTTACTGTATTTTATTTATTGTTGTTTTTTCTTTATTTTTATCTTATGTCTTTATTTAGATGTAACTTGTGAACTTCTCTAAAAAAACAAAATCGTAAGGAGAAGTTTCGTTTTATATTTAGTTACAGTTTATATGGTTTTGTGTTGATAATTGTCTGAAGTTTGTTCCAATGAATTTATATTATTTTAATAATGCCAAATCTTAATTAATTTTATATTCTCTCTTTCGTTAAATTTTGCTGATTGCTATTATTATTGATTGTATTAGTGGAAGGTGTTAGGTTGTGGAGCCTGATTAATATTTAGGTTGTACTGTTTATTCTTTATTTATTTTCTGTAACTGTTCTTACTCGGAATTAATTAATATATACTTCACCGTCGTGAAAGTTTACTCACGGGGTGTTACTACGAACAATTAATTTCTCTCTTTCTCTCTCTATATCTCTCATCTCTCTCTCGAAAGTTGTTGTGTTCTTCATTCATCAAGTGTGTGTGTGTAGATTCGATCCTAACAGAAGGTTTATATGGTCAATGAAAAAATCTCTCTGTCGGTTTTTGAGGTCTCGCATTTTAAAATATGAAAACTTATTTTAAGTTCGTATATATTTTAAATTAAAATAAATCGATGAAAAAATTATCGTCGATTTCCAAGGTCTCCCATGTTTATAAAATGGATTTTTTTATGTAATTTGTATAACTTACATAAATTTCATATTGTAAAGAGTAAATTACATCGTACCCCTATTATTTTTCTAATTACAATAAATCCCTTAAAATTTATATCTTCCGGATACGTTATAAGTCGTGATACATATATTACTGCTTACAAATTGATACACTAGTAGTTTGATGTATATGTAATGTGTAGATGCCAAAATTATTCTTTCCATTCTTCCAAAAATATTCTCACTTTTTTGAATCAAACTTTTCATAAATGATACATTTGATATAAGTTTGGTATTAAGTATCAAAACTAATTAAGGTTATGTATCAAAACTAGTATTTGAACATGATACACCGTGCATGATAAAATTGTAATTTATCGTGTTTGAAACAAAGGCATTATACATTAATTAAGAAACAAAATTAACTAGATACATTAAAAATCTAGTTAATGTATTTCAAATTATACTCGTAAGATAATTTAATAATTTAGACACGATACATTGTACATTATAAAATTGTAATGTATTATAATGTTGAAATGAAGGCATTATATATCAACTTAAGAAACAAACACAACTCTAGATATTAAAAATCTGAATTCATATATATCAGATAACAAGAAAAAATAAAATAAAATAAATAAATAAATCAACAATTTGATATGTTTCGATCTTTCCTTCTCAACATTCACTTTAGAACTTTAGAAGACGAATGTACACTCTTCTTCTCCTTATCCTTCTCATCATTCACTCTTATATCTTTTTTTTTTTATTGTTAACAATAACGTTATTCATGGATATCGATTCATAGTCCTTATCAGAGCCACCACTAGATCGTTTTTTTTTTTGCCTTTTGGACATTTTTTCACAATCGATTCTTCCTTCTTCAACTAATTAGGCCCAATATTGAAATATGGGTCTTCATCCATATGTATCAACGATTTTGAAGATGAAAAACAAAAACAAAATTTGAACATTGAAGTTACTGAAAGAGATCTACCTTTGGAATAAGTTGAAATCATCAATCGATTGGAAATAGAAAAGATTTGAAATTCAAAAATGGATCAATGGTGTAACTATGGAGAGATTTGGGTGTGAAAAAGGGAGAAAAAGATTTGTGTCAATTATGTTTCCGATAGTTTTGTGTTGTGCTAAATAATAACAGATTTATAAAAAAAATTAGAACTGGTAAGAAATAATGAAATTATGGAACAAAAAGTGAATATAGAAATTTTTTCCATTTTTTTAAAGTTATTATTTGATTCATTTTTATGAGTTGTTACTAGTTGTCACGATCCGAGATCAACCCCTAGTCGTAACCGGCGTATTCAACCTCAAAGAGGTCTTATACAAGCCTCTTAGCATCATTCATCACATAAGTATGAAAATGTACTGTGAAATTAAAAATTTTCACAATAAAGTCAATAAGGAAACTCTGTTATAAAACTTAAGAAAAACCAAGTCTCATCACAAGTCATCTTAGACACATCTCATTATCATAGGTACACGACTTACATAAAAATAAAGATACAAGTCTTATACAAATGTTTTTAATAAAGGAAAACTAGTAACAAGGAGTCTTGTCCTCGACATATGAGGACATACTCAAATCTTGAGAGAAATCTACTTTCCAAGCTTCAACTCTAAGATCACCTCTCTTGCCAACACCTACACTTAGGGCATCTCCAACCATGCACTCTATTTCACTCTCTGAATATAGAGTTCTCTATTTTTTCGGACAACCAACTCCAACCCAATTCCTCTATGTAACTCTCTAAAAAAAACTCTTTTTCTCTCTTCAATATTATATTATTATTTTTATTTCATTCTTATTTTCTTATTTCATAATATAAATCCTTCTTTCTTTTTTTCTCAAAATAATCATTTTTATATAATTTTCATAGAAAATAAATTTTTGTTTTTACAAATACTTTTTTTAATATAAAATTATATTTTATTCTAAATTTTAAGTAACATGCCTTAAAAGCAAATATTATATAATATACAAATAAATGAACAATTCAAATAAAAGTGAAATAATTAATGAAATACGATTATACAAGCATTACATTTTTACTCAACTTTCAAAATTATTACGTTGCTCACATAAATGCTCTATTAACGCATTATGGAGTTCAAAATGAGCATTTTTGTCCATATTTTTTTTCTATTTCTAGCTAAAAGTTGTTTAAATCGAAGATATTCATCTACCACCATTTTTGTCGTTGTAATTGGAAACTCTACGACATCTTGAATTGATGCATTAAGATTATGTTCATCCTCAATTTTCATGTTGTGCAATACAATACATGTAGTCATTATATCATGTAGCACTTCCTCTTTTTTTTTTGCTTTTTATCCTACGATAATTGCAAAACGTGATTGCAAACCTCCGAATGTACGTTGAACATCTTTTTGGCTCAATTATTGTTTCAACGCGTAATATTTCTTCTTTTGAGAATGTAAAGTACAAATATTTTGAACAATTGTAGACCATTTAAGATTGTGCATTCTTTATAGTGATAATAAATAATAAAATCAAATTATATTAAATTGATAAAAATATTTAAAAAATGAATATTATTAATTCGGAATCTATGTAGAATATATTAAATAATACACATTTTTTAAAAAATATCATATTACGTTTAAATAGAATTTCAAATTTAGAGATTTAACTCATAACCTTATATGAACAATTATGTTAAATACAAAATAATAAAAATAATAATAAAATAATAAAAAAGTGAAATAGAGAGTGTGAATAGTAGTTCTCCAAATTTGGAGAACTACTATTCAACGATATATAGAGAGAGAATAAAGAGTGAAATGGAGGGTGATTGGAGAGACCATTCTCTATTTTACTCTCCAAATATAGAGAACAAAGAGTAAAATAGAGTGGGGTTGGAGATGGTCTTAGTAGAAAAATATAGGAAAATATGAAATTAGTATAATTAAGCACTAAGTATGACAATCATGCAAAAACATGCTTTAAAGAGGACATTTTAGTTGAAATATGTTTTTCATGCTATTTTGAATAAAACTTCATGAACCTAGTGTAAAAGACATCATACAAGTCAATCACCAATATACGAGGTAATACTCCCATAAACCACAACATATGACCATATTCATTAAGTAACCCATTTAACCATTAGAACATCTATCCAAGGTTGTCCCAGACCCATCTAGGTAAGACATGAAGAGACCACCCATACCACCTTTTCAATACACCCTTAAGTGTTCCTTAAGACTATCAAAGATAAGGATATTTCCTTTCCAACATAACTCAACAAGTCAACATTCAATACTAGAGATACTAGAGGAAACATTCATACATTTAAGAACTTCACATAAAGACCATCCCTTAGGATAACTCTAAGTTACACTAGTGCAGTGTGAAAGTAGCATCCCATTCTACTACTCCCACTTAGTGCTCCTTTGGAACCACCCTAGACTAGGCACATCACATTCAACAAGTCACATAACTTTCATCAACATTAGACATAAAATCAACATACTTCATTAACATTAGACTTAAAATCAACTTACTTCATTAACATCATATAGAAACTCATTCATTCATTAACAGTACAAGGAGACATCAAGACTCCCTTCAAATGCCTACTTGCGCAACGCATAGATGGTGTCCCATTCCACCACCAACCTAAGTAGTACACCCTTAGGAATACCTAGTACATTACATTGTTTTGTGGGGCTAAGATTTTACTGACATAGACCATGAGAGCTTAACATGGAATCCTGATATTAACCCTTACCGGATGAGGGATCCCACTTGCCTAAGGTAGGATCATTCTTTTAGGCTAGCTAGTCTTACGCAGGCGCATAGTTAAGGGATAAGAAAATTGCTTCTAGATACTACACCTCTACTAACGGAGAGTACCCGTATCAAGAAGTTGTTACTAAGTACCCGACCTCTACCCACGAAAGAGTACTCACCTCTATCATATTCTTTCAGTGCTAAGCATTAATCTCCATGGAGTATTAGACTTTCATTACATTCATTATCTATAGGTTAAGAGATTGCTACTAAGTACTCTACCTCTACTCACAGAAAAAATATCATCCCAACCTGTCATTCATTTATTGAAAAACTCTTAGAAATATTGAAATTGCTTCTAGACACTGCACCTCTAATCACGGGAAAATGTTCATCCCAACATCCCCCATTCATTCATTAGAGCTCTTAGAAAACCTTTCAATATACCCATCTTCATTACATTTTCATTAGCTTCATTCATTCTTTCATGTGTGTGTGAAAGTCTTTCACATAACCACTATCGTTCATGAAATTGTCTTCTAAACATGCTCATACTACATTCATCATAATCCACACACAACATACTTCACATTCACATTATACTCCCATAGTCATACTATATCTTCAAGAATCACATGCATAACTTTATATTACATCTTTATACATATGCATTATAACATTACTCTACTTCACATTCAATGCCTTCAAGGCCATAAGCACAATAGACATACATATTCATATACAATAGCTAAACACCGCCACCATAAGTGGTCCATACCACACAAGAGCAATTCAATAAGAATGAGAACAATTTAGGTCAACTTATCCTTCATCCAAGCCATGATCACCCTTTCTTAGTTTTCAACAATTCATCATATTTAGATATGGATAGTGACAGATAACAATAGGAACCAACAATACTACTCAATTTTAGGTGCAATTTTATCAACATGAAACCACGATCACAAAATCCACTTCATAAGTCAATTAAGGAGATTTGGACAAAACATGGGTTATTCAAGGAATTTCATTAAAAAATCATCTTTAAAAACTTGATTCAACATTAATACATCAATATCATGACTTAGAAAATATTTTAACAATGAACTCATGCATGGAAGATAAATTGAGAAAATTGATCATGATGCACCTTTGAAAACCTTTGAATTGGACTCCTTGAATGAGAGGTTATTCAAGAATGAAGGATCACCATACCTTAGTATTAAGAAGCCCACGAAAATTGAAGAAAAAATCACTTAAAACCCCTTCTCATAGCTTGAATTTGACCTAGACCTTAAATGGTGTTCTTGGGAGATCTCTTCGGGATGGAAGAGTTTGAGTTTGGTGATTGATCCTAAACACGACCATCTATATGCTAGGGCCACCTCCCATCATTTTAAACACCAAACGACAGACCAAAACATGAACAACACACTAGAACACACTAGCACACAAAAGACTAGTTTTTGAATGTCTTGTCGTTCCTTGGCGTTTGACTTTGAAATCACTCAAGCTTGCCCTTAGATATTATTTCTCATTAATTTAACAAGTTATGAACTTAAGAAACTCATGTGAAGCTCTAGTTTATCCTAATTCATTTTGAGGGCGTTTCACTAGTGATCCTCACTGAGTTGGAGTCGTGGGACATATTTTATTTAAAACTTATGTTTCGTACTTAGTATATTCAACAAAGTTTTGAGATTCAATAAATTATTTTTAAAACGTTTCTTTTAATTTGATTCTTGTGTATGTTTGAGTTAGTCTTCCGCTTGTAGTCAGTCATGATAAGGGTTCACTTGAGGACCAATAATAGTTTTCGAGTGCCGACCACGTTCAGCGTATAGATTCAAATCGTGACAATTTAAACAGTTAAACTCTCTTAAAACGAAGTGTATCACATAAATTGAAACAAAAAGTATCGCCCAAATTGAAAAGAAAGAAACACTATTTACCAAGGACAAGGACAAGGACAACATTTAACGTGTACACCCACCAAGTTGTCTTTGTTTTCGTGTCTCTGCTCTCCTTCTCTAGCTAACTATTCTCATTGTATGCCTCAACACGTGATTTGTGAGTAGAACAATATTTGGCAGCTTTATATAACCAAAAAAAAAAAAACATAATTTCTGTTTTAAAACAAAGTAGAAAACAACAATAAACTATATTGTATACATCGAACCACCAAACTTCCTTATAGATTCCCTCGCATCTAGACATAGGAAAGAAAGCTTATTCCTAATACCCAAGTTCCTCCTCAAAACACAAAAATAAAATTATATTGTACAAAAAGGAAAATAAAATCTGGGCTCATAAAGTATTAAAAAGAATATTCATGATTTATTTGCATACTATATTATTATTATTATTATTTCTAGCTATAGAAGCTCCCACCCCTTTTACATCTCAAATTCACAATTTTTAAATGGAATGTGTTTAAAATCTGAACAACTTTTTCTAATGATTAATACTATATTGATTTTTTAATTTTGTTTGAAATTAGTTCAGTTTGAAGAAGTCAGAGACTTTTTGTGGTTTGTACTTTCAACTACTTCTCTTAAAAGTTTTGGATCTAAAGAGGAGAACATATATATATATATATATATATATATATATATATATATATATATATATATATATATATATCTTGTGCTTGAATTGCCAAAGGAGAACTAGTTTGACTTAAGTTGTCCAAAATGTAGGCTTGACAAGATTTAGAAAGTTAGAAAGCATTGAAGTTTTTAAGCATGATATAAACATAAAAATTGCCACTTACTTTTATCATAAGTAATTAAAATAGTAAAAGAATACAATTAAATAAAGAGACAGACATGTTTTGAGTTTTGAATTAGAGAGAAAAGAAATGATTATCATATATGTCTTAAATGGAGACTCCTCTATTCAACATTTCCATAGATTGAAGTCTTTGCATCTTCAATTCCTCCCGAAACTTGTTTATAAAATCATCTGCTTTCTTATCAACTGCATCTTCTTCCTCATCCCTAAACAACTTCCTCCCTCCACCACCACCACGACGATGATGATTCCCTACTTTTTTCTCCTCCTCAGCGCACGTGACAGATTTGCTTCTTGTCACGTGACATTTCAAATCTTCTACTTGTTGTTCATCGAGAGATGGAAATGGTGGGGTGGGTTTTTGGGAAGAGAAAGAGAAATTGATAGAACGGACTCGCTGAAGCAAAGAGGGACTGTTTTGGGGGAAATTATAATGAGTAGTTAAAGGGGAATAAATAAATGGATCTGGGAATAAAGAAAAGTTTACAGACCTCACACGCTGTAGCAGAGATGGAGTTGTAGGGAGTTGATCTTCACTGGCCTCTTGTTTCTTGTCATTACTAGTATTTCTGAAGGTGGAAGTAATGAGAAGAGTAGCAATGGCGAGATTCAACACGCAGAAGAGAACAGTGGGCGTAAACCAGCTCAATACATATTCAATCATCACACCCATTTTTTAGGCAAAAGGGGAAGATTAGAGAGAGTTAGGGTTACAAGTGAAGGACATTTTCTATTTATAGAGTCAAGTGAATTGAAGGGAAGTAGTAATTGGGGAGTGAGGAAGGAAGAACCTGTTTGGATGGGTTAAAAGTCACTTTTAATTTATTAAAGTAGGACAAATATCAAAGTAATTTATTTTAATAAAAATTAGGTAAATGACATATTGTAAATGACAAATTACATTTTATCCCTATAATATTAATATTTATCAAAAATTCCTTCTTTTTGAGAAATTCGAATACTTCATAAAACAAAATGATACGGATACTTTAATTTTTTTTATGTTAACTGTTACGGCGCAAAAAAAAAGGTAACAATTTTCCCATGATTTACGTTAATTTTTAACAAGTTTACCGTCAAATCTGCATAAAAACGTACTAATTTATTGCATTATTCAATTTCATAATATTAAAAAATTCAGATTCTGAATCAGAAAAAAAAAACAATTTTGTGTAAAAAAATCTCTAGAACGCTTATTCTGAACTTTTAAAGATGAATATTTCGATCGTGTTGTGACATTCTGAAATATGGAAAAGTGATATTATATATGAGCGATACAAAAGTGATGTGGTTGGTGAAAATATTTTGTTCATGAACCTTATTTCAGCAATTGCGGTTGAGCTGAGTATTGACAAATAGAAAAAAAATATAGAGATTAGATATGTTGTTGAAGGGAATTCGTCTCCATTGTGTATCCGGACTGATATGGGTGTAAAATTGTATATAGAAATTAAGAAACATGAGTCTCGGTTCGAAACTTATTCTTTACGGATTGATACTTCAGATAAAGGTGTTGAAGAGATAATAAATTTCGATGCAATAACATGTGACATCATGTGTGTTGAGGGTGAAAAAAGCGACGTAAAGGCTCTCAATATTGTTAAATCATCAATTGATAATGCATATTACATACCGAAAATGGATGTTGATAAGTATATATCAGACACCAATAATTCAGTTGTGGAAGAGAATCAAATGTATAAGTATAAGTCAACTCTGAAGGCGGTAATGAAAAATTACAAAATAAAGAATAGTTTCAACTTTAAAGTTAAAAGATCTGATAATAAAAGGAATGTTTTCAATTTATATGTTAATATTTTTAATGATATATAATTTGTTTGTAATATATTTAGTATGATACATTAATAATATATGTTGCGTGTAGTTTTCTATGTAATATGATTTGATCCTAATGATGTTTTTCACATTTTGAATGTTAAAACCAGTAAATGTAATATTTCTGATCAATTTACAGCATAAGTTATCAATATGTCAATTTCTTTCAACCAACACACTACATTCTAATACAATTCTTATATGAATATGTTATAATCTAGTATAATCTGCACCCCTACATGTTAATTAACAATTACTAATTCTTCATAACTTACGAGTTACCAATAATAATATGAATGGAACCAAAATCAGCCAGTACCGTAACTAATTCTCCCAACTACAATCCAATCTTAATTTAATAAACAATAATTTAAATAAACCAGAAAGTTAACCATTGCCCCCATTACTTTAGTTTTTCGTTAATTTCCCCACTAAATATTGCATCATATGCACATATAACACCTATTCCTTTAACCCTTAACAATTCTTATCATTATCCTAAAGTGGGTCACTTGGATATTTGTTCTCGATGATTGTCAGGCCACGTAGCCAAAAGAAATCACAATTTCTATCAAAATTTTCAACCAATTATTCAATCTAATGCGACAAAAAATAATACCCACAATTTTTCTTACGATTCAACGACAATTCATCCCTATATTACTACAGTTGCAGTACATAATTCTCTTACATCACGACTCGGATACTAATCACAATTCAACTACACATATAATACATGTAACAAGAAAATTTAAGAGAAATCTCACCTGAAATTATTTCTAGAGTTGGTTGTTCTCAATCGCGCAGCGCATCCCCCCTTTTTTTTTTTTAATTTTCTTCCTTTCTACAGATCAGTTACTACCCTAATTATTATATAACCAATTAGAAAAATAGTAAAAGTGATCCACCTTACTTCTAATATTACTTTTCTTAACCACCAACTAAATAACTATTAAAAGCTACCCCACTAATTTCATAATTATAATTTTTAATAGTCTAAAATATTCACTTAGAATATATCGAAAAGTATTTTATGAAACATAAGGTTTTAACGCACGAAACAACCCAAAGGGTCGTTATCGGAAAGTATTTTATGAAACATAAGGTTTTAACACACGAAACGACCCAAAGGGTCATTACATATACAAAATTCTAAAGAAAAAAAAACTATAAAAACAAAACAAACTAATTGAAAGTTGTTCTTCCTTTAAATAAAATACATAACTAGTTAGCATACCTTTATGATGAATACAAATTAAGAACAAATACAAGATTCATAAATTATGCAACATGAAATTTTGGATGAATACAAATATTAAAATTATATATAATGGTTTGAATACAAATTGAGAAATAATACAAAATGCTAAAAGAAATTATAAATACAAAACAAACTAATAGGAAATTGTTCTTCACCTTGGTCTTCATCATGTTTTTCGAAAAAAATTGTCTAAAAGACTAAAAATCTAAAATACATAAATATTTGATCATTATCTAACAAAACTCACATTTTACTATTCTGACATATTAAAACAAAATCACAAGAAAATTGAAAAGAATTGTTTAAAAGACTGAAAATCTCAAACACATAAATATTTGATGATTATCTAACCAAATTCACATAAGAATCTTAAAAGTTGATGTAAAACTTTTAACATATAAAATTCAAAATACAGGATAATCAGTGGTTTTAAAAACAAAATCAACATAAATATCACTAAATAATTGAAATTACCTTTCACAATTGAGATATTTCTTGAGTTAAGTTAGAGATTTGTTGAGCAAATTAGGAGAACCATGTTATTCTTACAATAACTTGTATTTATAAAGTTAATAAACATAAACAGAAACAGAAATAAGATGAAGCAGAAAATAATATAGAATACAAGAATTAATCCGAGTCCACAGAAACTACTGTGTGTCCTTAAGAAATTTTATTCCCTCACTGTACCCAAGTTTATGGATTAATTTCTCCCAAGATAAAACGGATTAAACCTGTTAAAGAAATAGTGGTACCTCAAACTTTTTTAACTTCAACGAACTTAAGAACAGCAACAAGTCACACAGACTCAGTCGATCGACACTTTGATTTTATTTGAGAGAAAAATAAATGCAGAGAAAGAAAAATTTTCAGTGATTAAAAAATCAAAAATTGACTTCCTTTTATAGCCATTTTCAATAAGGAACATGTCTGTTCAGTGAAATATGTTCAGACCCATTTTATGCAGAAAGTTGTGTCTTTTGGAAAAAAATAACAACTTTTCGAAAAATTGTGTCTGTTAGGAAAATAACTACTTTTTGGAAAGTAACGACTTTTCGGAAAAGTAGCGACTTTTCGGAAAAGTAACGACTTTTCGGAATGTTACCGTTACCCGCAAATTTATAAGAGATAATATTAACATGATTTATTTGATTTAACAAAAATTGATTAAATAAATTTTGTCCAAAAAATTTATCAATCAATCACATCATTTGCCAAATCCAAATCCAAAGAAATGACTTTTCATTTGCACTTTGCAAATGACTTTTCATTTTTCCTCCAAAGTAGTTCCCTCACTTTTGATATTCTCTCTTTTCTTTTCCCATTCACACTTGCTAAAATCCAACAATCCCCCACATGAATGGGGAAGGCTATTGTTAAAACATATGCATGAAAAAACTTGTGTGTCTTGTAGGTAAATGTTAATCGCATCTGGATAAGTAGGTTTCCCTTTAAACTTTCCGTACTGAACATATATCGGATATACTCGGTCAATCGGTAGATTTGATATCTTTGAACCGTCGAGCTTTGATGTATACCTAGACAATATATGTCACATAATCAACCCTTGAACTGTTCTTAGTTCTCATTGTTTTGTTCGCTTCAGCCATGAACACATCTTAGATAGTAAGTGCTTAAAGAACTGGCCTTACCGGATTCTCCTTGAAGCGGCTTGCACTTCACACTTACATAGGTGATTTCTAAATGTGTTATCCTATAGATACACCATTTGATATTCCCTGTATCAAACTTAGAAACCATTAAAAAGTGCTTATGTCTTTATCCTGGTTACTAAACATTGTCTCATCATGAGAATGGACCATAAAATAATAATAATATTTTTTTTCTTTGACAATGTTGAACCGTCATCAATGACTTTGTTTTATCTCCTTGAACCTAGATCTTGGGATCTCAAGTCTTCTAGGTAGAGTTACCGCCACGATGACTTGTTCTCGGCCATAGTCCCCTTCCCGTCGATGATTTCTCAACTCCTGCTCTATTTAGGCCTTTTGTAAGTGGATCCGACACATTACCTTTTGACTTCACATAGTCAATTGTGATAATTCCACTAGAGAGTAGTTGTCTCACAGAGTTATGTCTTCGTCTTATGTGACGAGACTTGCCGTTATACATAATGCTTCCAGCCCTTCCTATTGCAGCTTGACTATCACAATGTATGCATATAGGAGCCATTGGTTTGGGCCAAAATGGAATATCTTCTAAGAAATTCCGGAGCCATTCAGCTTCTTCACCTGCCTTGTCTAAAACAATGAATTCAGACTCCATTGTACAGCGAGCTATACATGTTTTTTGGATGATCTCCAAGATATTGCTCCTCCACAAATAGTAAAAACGTATCCACTTGTGGATTTTGTTTCAGTTGATCCAGTAATCTAATTTGCATCACTATATACTTCAAGAACGGCTGGATATCTGTTGTAATGTAAAGCATAGTTTTGAGTTTCAGCTAAGTATCCCAAAACTCTCTTCATTGCCAACCAATGATTATGATTAGGATTACTTGTGTATTGACTCAGTTTACTGATAGCGCAAACTATGTTTGGTCGTGTACAATTCATGACATACATTAAGTTTCCCAATACGCTAAAATAGTCCAATTGAAACTGACTTTCGCCTTTATTCTTTGCAAGATGAAGATTTACATCAATTGGAGTCTTTGCCCTTTTAAAATTCAAAAAATTGAATTTTTCAAGTATCTTTTGAATATAATGAGTTTGAGACAATGCTAGACCGTTAGGAGTTTTAAGAATTTTAATTCCTAATATCACATCAGTAACTCCTAAATCTTTCATATCAAACTTACAAGCAAGCATACGCTTTGTAGCTTTTATATTAGCAATGTATTTGCTCATTATAAGCATATCATCTACATATAGGCATAAAATAACTTCCTGATTTGGAGTATCTTTAATGTAAACACATTTATCACATTCATTGATCTTAAATCCATTTGAAAACATGGTTTGATCAAACTTAGCATGCCATTGTTTTGGTGCTTGTTTTAGTCCATAAAGTGACTTAATAAGTTTGCACACTTTCTTTTCTTTACCAGGAACTACAAAACCCTCAGGCTGTTCTATGTAAATTTCCTCTTCAAGCTCTCCATTTAAGAAGGCTGTTTTTACATCCATTTGATGAGTTTCAAGACCGTATACTGCAGCTAGTGCAATTAACATTCGAATTGATGTAATCCTAGTCACTAGTGAGTATGTGTCAAAATAATCAAGACCTTCTTTTTGTCTAAAACCTTTGACAACAAGTCTTGCTTTATATTTGTCAATAGTTCCATCGTCTTTCATCTTTCTTTTAAAGATCCATTTTGAACCCACGGGTTTGTTCCCTGGAGGAAGATCAACCAACTCCCAAGTATGATTGCTTAAGATTGATTTAATTTCACTATTAACAGCCTCCTTCTAAGAGGTTGAGTCACTAGACAACATTGCTTCCTTGAATGTTTGAGGCTCACTTTCAAGAAGAAATGTTACAAAATCTGATCCAAATGAAGTAGATGTCTTTTGATGTTTACTGCGTCTTGGACTTTCTTCATTTTGTTCATTCTCTTTTGGTTCTTCTCTGGGTTGTTTAGATCCCCCACTAGATGACTCAAGTCTAGTTTTATACGGATAGATATGTTCAAAAAATTCAGCACTATCTGATTCCATTACCATATTATCATGAATAGTCGGATGTTCGGAATTATGAACCAAAAATCTACATGCCTTACTATTTGTCGCATATCCAATGAATACACAATCCACAGTCTTAGGTCCTATTTTTACCCTCTTAGGTATAGGAACTTGGACTTTGGCTAGACACCCCCACACTATGAAATATTTCAAATTGGGTTTTCTACCTTTCCATTTCTCATATGGAATTACATTTGTTTTTGAGTGAGGCACTCTATTAAGTATCTGATTTGCTGTAAGGATAGCTTCACCCCCACAAGTTCTGTGGTAAACCTGAACTTATAAGTAATGCATTCATCATTTCTTTTAAAGTTCGATTTTTTCTTTCTGCAATTCCATTAGACTAAGGAGTGTAGGGAGCAGTAGTTTGATGGATTATTCCATTTTCTAAACATATTTCTGCAAATGTCACTTCTGATCATTTTGATCTTTTTATCTAACTGATTTTCAACTTCAGTTTCATATTGCCTAAATTCATCTATTGCTTCATCCTTACTATTTAGCAAATAGACATAACAATATCTAGTTCAATTGTTAATAAATGTTATGACATATTTTTTTCCCACCACGTGATGGTGTTGACTTCATGTCACAAATATCAGTGTGAATCAATTCTAAAGGATTTGAATTCCTTTCAACAGATTTATAAGAATGCTTAGCATACTTAGATTCAACACAAATTTGACATTTTGATTTATTGCACTCAAATTTTGGCAAAATATTTAAGTTAATCAGTTTTCGCAAGGTTTTGTTATTAACGTGTCCCAAACGTTCATGCCATAAACATTTAGACTCAAGCAAGTAAGAAGAAGCAAAATCTTTGTTCATATCAACTGCAATTACATTGAGTTTGAAAAGGTCATCACCTACATACATATCATTTTTGCTTACTGCTACTTTATCAGAAACAAATACACATTTAAATCCATTCTTGGTCAGAACTGAAATTGAAACTAAATTCTTTCTCAATTCTGGAACATATGAGACCCTATTCAAAGTCACCACCTTGCCTGATGTCATCTTTAATAGGACTTTGCCAGTTCCTTCCACCTTTGCAACAACGGAGTTTTCCATAAACAATTTTTCATCTGTAAGTGCTGGAGTATATGATGAAAATAATTCTTTGTGGGCACAAATATGGCACGAGGCACCAGAACCTATCCACCATTCTCTTGGATTTCCAACCAAGTTACATTCTGAAAGCATTGGACAGAGATCGTCCATTTCTCCTTTGGATTCAGCCAAGTTTGCTTGATCCTTCTTTTTCTTGTCCTTCTTAGGACCCCGACATTCATTAGCCCTATGACCATGTTTACCACAATTAAAGCAGTTTCCATTGAATTTCTTCTTAGGGGGATTGCTTTTTGGACCAGATGCTTTCTTTCTTTTCTTTAATTTTGTGGAATCTTTTTCAACAAAATTTACTCTAGATATTGAAGAATTACCACGTGACCTCTTTTTTGCAGCCTTATTATCCTCTTCGATTCTCAATCTTACTATGAGATCTTCAACAGTCATCTCCTTGCGTTTGTGTTTCAAGTAGTTTTTAAAGTCCTTCCACTATGGAGGTAAGTTTTCAATAATTGCAGCCACTTGAAAAGCATCATTCACAATCAATCCTACATTAAAGGTTTTGTGAGTATTAAGGGAAAACTTAATATTTCTAACATAGGCATTAAATAAATTTATACCTTCAGCAAGGAGATCATGGATTATGACCTGCAATTCTTGAACTTGGGTGACGACAGTCTTACTGTCTATCATCTTAAAGTCCAGAAATTTTGCCACTTCATTCCGGCATCTTCTGTTTTGTACTTCTTTTCTAAAGCATCCCAGAGTTCTTTTGAGGTTTTTGCATTGCTGTACACATTGTACAGATCATCTTGCAGACCACTCAAAATATAATTTTTACACAAAAAATTTGAGTGTGTCCATGCTTTTGTTACCAAGAATCGTTCATTAGCCGGAGTTTCATCTGACAGAACAGGAACATTCTCATTGATGAACTTCTGCAGACTCAACGTAGTGAAATAGAAGAACATCTTTTGCTGCCATCTCTTAAAGTCGACTCCAGAAAACCTTGCAGGTTTCTCAGCCGGTGCTAAGGCAGCATTTGAACGATTATGTGCAACCGTTGTTGTTGCAGCACTTACTATTCCAGCATTTGTTTGACTTGAATAGTCATTTTTTCTATCATAAATGGCAGATAAATTAAGTATTTAAAATACTAACAGTAAAGAACAAATCTTTACACAAACTGTTTCTGATTTAACGATAATGTTTTTATGTTCTTTTAATCGTTAATCGAATGAATTATAAAAATTCAAGCAGAGTAGAAAAACATAAAGGTTTTAATCTCCAGAAACCTCAAATACAGAAACTGTTAAATTTCTTAAGATTGTTATTCTTACAATAACTTGTATTTATAAAGTTAATAAACATAAACAGAATTAGAAATAAGATGAAGCAGAAAATAATATAGAATACAAGAATTAATCTGAGTCCACAGAAACTACTGTGTGTCCTTAAGAAATTTAATCCCCTCATTGTACCCAAGGTTATTGATTAATTTCTCCCAAGATAAAATGGATTAAACCTATTAAAGAAATAGCGGTACCTCAAACTTCTTTAACTTCAACGAACTTAAGAACAGCAATAAGTCACACAGACTCAGTCGATCGACACTTTGATTTTATTTGAGAGAAAAATAAATGCAGAGAAAGAAAAATTTTCAGTGATTAAAAAATAAAAAATTGACTTCCTTTTATAGCCATTTTCAGCAAGGAACATGTCTGTTCAGTGAAATCTGTTCAGACCCATTTTATCCAGAAAGTTGTGTCTTTTGGAAAAAAATAACAACTTTTGAAAAATTGTGTCTGTTAGGAAAATAACTACTTTTTTGGAAAGTAATGACTTTTCGAAAAAGTAACGACTTTTCGGAATGTTACCGTTACCCGCAAATTTATAAGAGATAATATTAACAAGATTTATTTGATTTAACAAAAATTGATTAAATAAATTTTGTCCAAAAAATTTATCAATCAATCACATCATTTGCCAAATCCAAATCCAAATCCAAAGAAATGACTTTTCATTTGCACTTTGCAAATGACTTTTCATTTTTTCCTCCAAAGTAGTTCCCTCACTTTTGATATTCTCTCTTTTCTTTTCCCATTTACACTTGCTAAAACCCAACAAACCATTCATAATTTATTTTCTTGACCTGCCAAGAAATTCATAATTTCCTTTTTTATCTGTTGTTGATTTAGAATTTGGTCCAATAATGGACTATTTTGGGGTAAAATAAGTAATGGTATTTTAATACAATTATTTGGTAAAATATGATATTTTGACAATTTAAATAAATTTTTTAAACTATTATTTTTTGACTAATAATTTTAGGTATGTTGACTAGATTGTTAATCTCAATTACAACGTAACCATTGAATTACAATTGTAACAGATTAGTTGAGATAATAGCTAAATAAATTAGTGAATTCGGCTAACAACAAAACAAGACGAATTAATATTGATTAATTAACGAGCTTCTTAATTTTAGAGAAATAAAATAATTAACTTAATTATAAAATAAATATTTTAAACTATAAATTATTATATCGTTAAATTGATTAACCAAATATTTAGCAAAATCTTTTGAGACAATTTTCCAATATTCATAAACTATATTAATTATATATAAAATTATATAAAATATATATATATATATATATATATATATATATATATAATACTTAAAAATTATAAAAATGATAAAACTAATTAAAATTAACTTGAAAAATATTTTCACGTTTATAAAAATTATTTATTTAAAATTGTTTGTGTCACGACCCAAAAATGGGTGTGATGGCACTCGTCTTATCCCACCAAGACAAGTCCGCCTAAAACCAAATATCTAACAAAGTGCGGAAGTAATGACAATTCAACAACAATTTCTATTATGAAACCAAGTCATATTAATTCAATTCCCAAAACCAGGTTGTCACGTGCACAAGCCTCTAATGTAAATATTAGAATTGAAATAAAATAGGAGTCTAAAATGAAGTTGTCTTTCAAGTAAAAACAAAATCATAAACTGGAGCAGGAAAGTTCGTTGAGATGACAAGCAGCTACCTCACAATCCTCCACAAGATGCCTCGGAAACGAAAAGAATGACAGGTATCACGAAGATCCAGGCTCGTATCCTACAAAATTTTGTAGAAGCAAGGGGTGAGTACCAACCACGCGGTACTCAACAAGCAAACCTTTAAACACAAGTTAAATGAACAAAATACGGGCACTTCTTACACCATATCTAAACCTCCACACTACAGTCTAACAGTTTACAGTTTACCAAACACACAACTTAATAACCACACTCTATCAGTTTACACATTCTCAATAACAACTCAATATTCAACAGTCACAAGTTTCAAAGAGAAACACTCACAAGATCAGCAAAACACGTGTTCAAGTTCATCAACAATAAAATGTGTAATGCCATGAGATGCAATGTCAAGTATAGTGATACATGTCTTCCCTAACGATACACACCCGCTGTCTCTCAGTACGGGACCCATGAGGGACATATCTGTCCATGCATCTGTCGCGACGCATGACACAACCCTCGATAATAGTAACCATCGCGGTGCGCGATACGTCCCTCGAAATATAATACCCATCGCGGCGCGCGATACGACCCTCAAAATAGTACATCCTCTTATCACTTAACTCTTATCACAATCATGTCTCAGATACAATGCAAATGACATGCTCAAATGAGAAATGAGGAGATAACCGTTTTTATATCAAAGCACAATTTGCAGCAAGGAATACAACACTAACAAATAAGCAACAAGTCTCCAAATCATTCTCAACACCACACAAGGAAATACACTAATTTCATACGCTTAACAAGAGTTTAGAAATCCACTTGCCTTAGTCAAGCGAATAATTATTCTTGGACTTGAGCCTTCCCCTTCCGTTGAGCTTCCGAACCAATGGAATCTATTCAAGTATATATTTACAATAAGATTTCAGAACTAACAACACTCACACTTTTATGTGTTTAACCTTGACCAAAGAATTCACCCCAAATTTATAAACAAGTTTGAAATTCTTGATGTCAATTAACTTTTCAACTACCATATTTTTCAAGTTTCAAGGCTAAGGTTAAATCTCATATTTCCTAAATTTCAAGTGTGGGGTTAAGTAATAATTTCTCCAAACACTACAATACTATGGTTAACATATACTATAAGAAAATTGTGAAACCAAAAATTAATATAAAAAACACTAACCTTTACTACATCATACGACATAAAATTCACAATCCAAAACTATCAATTGATTATCCTAATTAATTATCAATCACGTGACCATCATTACATAATAATTAGCCACTGTTGTGTTCCTTTTCCAATTCCAAACATATGTACACAAAGTGGTCCACTTTTTTTAAAAAAAAAACAAAAAAACTAACAATATGCAAACCAGTGTGCATGATGAAGAAGGCAGAAAATGTTCATGGATTTTCTCTTTGACGATCATGATTAATTCCCCATTTTCGAATACCGAATTGTAAATGGGCCGATGCTATAAGAAATTCAACTGCTTGCTGATCAACACCTTTCACATTTAATTATAATAATAATAATATAATAATAATAATAGTAGTGAGTCAGTATGCACAAACTTGCCTATATTATTGCTATATACATGCATATGTGTGCAGAAACTAACGAGCACCTAAAGGCAAAAGAAACTTACTCGGAGCAGTTCGTAAGCCGTAGCCGTCAAAACCCTTCGCCCTTTCTTCTTGTTCCCTTTTTTTTTGGAATTAATTAAGTGCTAAAAGTGATAGGTTTTACCTACATATTTTATTAAATATATGCTAAAGGGTATAAGGTCTTAAAATTTTTATCACTTAAGCCCATTAACTATTAATTTAATCAATTATCTATAATTATTCATCCATTAATTAACTCAAGTAAAGCAAATATTCCAAATTTCCAAAAATGACCTCGCGGGTCATTACAATATCCACCACTAAAAATCATGTTCGTCCTCGAACATGAAGTGAAAGAAAGTACCTGAAGCTTCAAAAAGCTGAGGGTATCTGGAACGCATGTCAGACTCTGTCTCCCAAGTTGCCTCTCTCACCGATCGGTGCTTCCACTGCACCTTCACTGAAGCAATCTCCTTGGTCCTAAGTTTTCGAATTTGCCTATCCAATATAGCTATAGGCTCCTCCACATATGTCAAGTCTGGACCCAGCTCCACAGAATCGAGTGAAATCACATGAGATTCATCCGGAATATACTTCCGAAGCATAGAGACATGAAAAACAGGATGAACTGTCGACAAACTAGGTGGCAAGGCCAACTTATAGGACACCTCTCCCACTCGGCTCAAAATCTCATAAGGTCCAATGAACCTAGGGCTAAGCTTGCCCATCTTTCCAAACCTCATCACACCCTTCATGGGTGATACTCGTAGCCAAACATGATCACCCTCCATAAACACCAAGGCTCTAACTCTCCGGTCTGCATAACTCTTCTGTCGACTCTGGACTGTCAACAGTCTATACTGAATCATACGGACTTGTTCCATAACATCTCTAAGCAAGTCTGTATCCAAAGAGTCCATCTCCGCCGAATCAAACCAACCAATAGGAGATCTACACCGTCTACCACACAATGCTTCAAATGGGGCCATTTGGATACTAGAGTGATAATTGTTATTATAGGCGAACTCCGCTAAGGGTAAATGTCGATCCCATCTTGCACCAAAATCGATCACACATCCGCTCAGATTGACCATCTGTCTGGGGGTGAAATGACGTACTCATATTTAACTGAGTACCCAGACCATGTTGTAATGCCTTCTAGAAGTGAGAAGTAAATAGTGAACCTCGATCTGATATGATAGAAAAAGGAACTCCATGTAGTTGCACAATCTGGCTAATATATAGTTCGGCTAATTTTTCTGCTGTATACTTTACTTAAACCGGGATGAAGTGGAAAGACTTGGTCAGCCTATCAACAACAATCCAAATAGAGTCATAACCACCCACTGTGGTAGGCAAACCCACAACAAAGTCCATAGTAATCCGCTCCCATTTCCAAGTAGGAATAGGCATCCTATGAGATACACCCCCGGGCCGCTGGTGATCACACTTGACTTGCTGGCAAGTCAAACACCTCGAAACAAAGTCTGAAATATCTCTCTTCATCCCACACCACCAGTAATGCTGACTCAGATCATGATACATCTTCGCCGCTCCCGGATGGATGGAATACCGAGTACAATGGGCCTCCTCAAGAATCAATCTAATCAAATCGCCTGTCCTGGGCACACAAATTCTGCCTCCGATCCGCAAGACACCATCAGAATCAAGGACAGCCTCCTTAGCTTCCCCTCTCAATACTTTGTCTCGAATGAGACATAATTTTTCATCATCAAATTGGTGTGCACGGATTTGCTCGACTACAGAAGACTAGGCCTCAATAAAAGCAATCATCCCATCACTCTGTTCTGAAATCTGCAAGCGGACAAGACTGTTAGCTAATATCTGCACATCTCTAGCCAATGGTCTCTCCTAAATACTAAGCGCTGCAAGACTCCCCATGCTAGGAGTCTTCCTACTCAGAGCATCGGCCACAACATTGACCTTTCCTGGATGATACAGAATGGTCACATCATAGTCCTTCAGCAACTCAAGTCATCTCCGTTGCCTCAAGTTCAAATCCCTCTGGCTAAAGATATAATGAAGACTCCGATGATCAGTGAAGATCTCACAATGCAGTCCATACAAATAATGACGCCATAACTTAAGTACAAATACCACAGCCGCTAACTCCAGATCATGAGTAGGGTAGTTCTTCTCATGGGACTTCAATTGCCTAGAAGCATAAGCAATCACTTTCCCATTCTGCATTAACAAACCACCCAAACCAACTCCTGAAGCATCCCAATACACAGTAAAGTCTACACCTTCCTCAGGTAGAGTCAACACAGGAGCAGAAGTCAACAAAATCTTGAGCTTTTGAAGCACTCCTCACACTCATCGGACCACTGAAAACCCACATCCTGTCGAGTCAATCTAGTCAATGGAGCTACAATAGTAGAGAAACTCTGAACAAATCGTCGATAATAGCCTGCAAATCCCACAAAACTCCTAATCTCAGTAGGTGAAGTAGGTCGCGTCCAGCCTCTAACTGCCTCAATTTTGGCCGGATCTACTCTAATACCCTCCTTGGACACCAGGTGTCCCAAGAATGTCACAGAAGTAAGCCAGAACTCACACTTTGAGAACTTGGCATACAACTTCTCTTCTCTCAACCTCTGAAGTACAATCCGCAGGTGTCGGACATGGTCCTCCTCAGTCTTAGAGTAAACCAAGATGTCATCGATGAAAATAATCACAAAAGAATCAAGGTATGGTCGAAACACCCCATTCATAACCTCCATGAATGTTGCAGGGGCATTAGTCAATCCGAAGGACATCGCTAGAAACTCATAATGCCCATACCGGGTCCGAAAAGCTCTCTTAGGGATATCTGATGCCCTAATCTTCAATTGATGATACCCAGACCTCAAATCAATCTTAGAGAACAATGATGCTCCCTGTAACTGATCAAATAAGTCATCAATACGCGGAAGAGGATACTTATTCTTAACTGTTACCTTGTTCAACTGTCTTTAATCAATGCACATTCTCATAGTCCCATCCTTCTTCTTCACAAACAATACAGAGGCACCCCAAGGTGATACACTAGGGCGAATAAAACCCTTACTCAATAAATCTTGCAACTGATCCTTCAATTCTTTCAACTCTGCTGGGGCCATACGATATGGAGGTATAGAAATAGGCTTAGTGCCCGACTCTAAATCAATAGCAAAATCGATATCCCTATCGGGAGGAACACCTGGAAGATCAAAAGGAAATACATCGAGAAACTCCTGAATCACGGGAACAGAGTCCATGGAAGGTGGTTCAACACTAGTATCCCGAATAAAAGCTAAGTAAGACAAACACCCCCTCTCCACCAATCTCTGAGCACGGATAAAAGAGATGACCTTTCTAGGATAAGAACCACTAACACTCTTCCACTCAACCCTCGGAACACCAGGCATTGCTAAAGTCACAGTCTTAGCATTACAATCAAGGACAGCATGATAAGAAGAAAGCCAATCCATACCCAAGATAACATCAAAGTCCACCATCCCCAGAATGATTAAGTCTAACCAAGTGTCATACCCAGCCAAAGAAACAAGACAGGATCGATACACTCGATCCACCACTAAGGGCTTACCCACGGGTGTAGAAACACGAATAGGTACAGTCATGCTATCACATATCATATCAAATTTAGCAGCAAAATACGTAGACATATAAGAGAATGTAGAACCTGGATCAAACAACACAGACGCAGGTCGATGGCATACTGGGATGATACCTGTAATAACTGCATCAGAGGTCTCCACCTCAGGCCTCCCGGGGAAAGCATAGCATTGTCCTCCTCGTCCACCTCCACCCTGGGTGGTACCTTTACCCTCACTCTGCTGAGCTGCAACACCACTACTAGAAACTCTATCACCTCTACCTGACTGAACTCTACCACGACCTCTACCCTGTGGTGCTGGTGGTCTAGTCTGGAATGAAGAATTAGGTCGAGGCCCACCTCGACCCCTTTGTGAAGTACACTGCCACATTAGATGATCGGGATCTCCACAAGTAAAACAAAATCTCTGACCTGGGAACTGTTGTGTGGACCCTAAAAACCCACTATAATTTCCTCGCCCTATAGGTCGCTGTTGTGAACCGTACGAGCCTGACCTAGGCCATAAGAACCCCTAGATGTCTGGCCACCCTCAAATGTCGGCATGGATGCATGAATGGGTCCCCGCTGCTGAAAAGAACCACTCACTCTCTGTGATCCCCTACCTCCAGATGAGGCACCATGAAACTGGCCTGATATACGGGCCCTTTTAGGGTCACCAAACTCTTCTCTCTCCATCAATTCCGCCTCTTTGGCGGCACTCACAATGTACTGGAAAGAAGCCCCCTCCCTAGATGTACGAAACACAGCTGAACTGATAGAGAAAGTCAATCCCCTCACAAATCTGCGGATCCTCTCTGTCTCATTTGGAATAATGGCCAACGCATGCCTAGACAACTGGCAAAAACGCGCCTCATACTCTGTAACCGATAAACCATCCTATCTCAGACTCTCAAACCTCAAGCGACTCTCCTCTCTCACGCTCTATGGGATAAAATGATCTTGGAATGCACTAGCAAACTGCTCCCAAGTCACCGGAGGAGATCCAACTGGAAAACTCCCCGAATAAGTCCTCCACCACTATCTCGCTGGCCCACGAAGCTGGAGTGTAGCATATCGAACCCCATGTTACTCAGCTAATCCAACCACCTCTAATAACTCTCGACAGGTAGTTAGAAACTCATGAGCATCCTCGCTCTTCCCATCCTGAAACTGAGGTGGGTCAATCTTTTGAAATTTCTCATACCTACGCTGCTCATCCTCTGTCAGAACAACCACCGGTGCAATTTGACCCGAACTGCTGGTCCAACATCATTCTGAACCGCGGCTACTGGTAGTTGCCCCACCGCATCCTGAACAACTAGAGTTTGTTGCTGCTCTTGGGTCTGAGCCCCCTCTCTAGTACGAGAGTCATGTGTTGTGGTAGTCGCACCACCACCCTAAGAAAATCCCTCTAGCACACTTAACACCCTCAATAGTGTATCTTGAAGCAAAGGTGTGACTACAGGATCTGAAGGAACCTAGTCATCAATCTAAGGTTCTGTAGAGACCTCTCTAGCACGACCTCTCACTGGTGCTGCTCACCGTCCACGACCTCTGGCTACTGTCGTACTACTAGCACGACCTCTAGCTCGAGATCTACCCCTACCCCTAGCTGGGGCCTCAACAACTGCCTCGGGAAGTGCCTCCCCTCTACCATCAGTAACATTAGTTCTAGTCCTCGTCATTTGTCAAAATAGTATACAACAACTCAGTACTAAAGAAGGTGACTACGCACGATGAGAAAGAATGAACAAAAAGAAGTTTCCTAGTAATCCTCTTAGCCTCTCGGAGATAAGTACAGACGTCTCCGTACTGATCCTTGAGACTCTACGTAGACTCGTCTTGTATACACGTGAGACCTATGAACCTGGGGCTCTGATACCATTTTGTCACGACCCAAAAATGGGTGTGATGGCACTCGTCTTATCCCACCAAGACAAGTCCGCCTAAAACCAAATATCTAACAAAGTGCGGAAGTAATGACAATTCAACAACAATTTCTATTATGAAACCAAGTCATATTAATTCAATTCCCGAAACCAGGTTGTCACGTGCACAATCCTCTAATGTAAATATTAGAATTGAAATAAAATAGGAGTCTAAAATGAAGTTGTCTTTCAAGTAAAAACAAAATCATAAACTGGAGTAGGAAAGTTCGCTGAGATGACAAGCAACTACCTCACAATCCTCCACAAGATGCCTCGGAAACGAAAAGAATGACAGGTATCACGAAGATCCAGGCTCGTATCCTACAAAATTTTGTAGAAGCAAGGGGTGAGTACCAACCACGCGGTACTCAACAAGCAAACCTCTAAACACAAGTTAAGTGAACAAAATACAGGCACTTCTTACACCATATCTAAACCTCCACGCTACAGTCTAACAGTTTACAGTTTACAGTTTACCAAACACACAACTCAATAACCACACTCTATCAGTTTACACATTCTCAATAACAACTCAATATTCAACAGTCACAAGTTTCACAAAGAAACACTCACAAGATCAGCAAAACACGTGTTCAAGTTCATCAATAATAAAATGTGTAATGCCATGAGATGCAATGTCAAGTATAGTGATGCATGTCTTCCCTAACAATACATACCCGCTGTCTCTCAGTCCGGGACCCATGGGGGACATATCTGTCCATGCATCTGTCGCGGTGCACGACACGACCCTCGATAATAGTAACCATCGCGGTGCGCGATACGTCCCTCAAAATATAATACCCATCGCGGCGCGTGATACGACCCTCGAAATAGTACATCCTCTTATCACTTAACTCTTATCACAATCATGTCTCAGATACAATGCAAATGACATGCTCAAATGAGAAATGAGGAGATACCCGTTTTTATAACAAAGCACAATTTGCAGCAAGGAATACAACACTAACAAATAAGCAACAAGTCTCCAAATCATTCTCAACACCACACAAGGAAATACCCAAATTTCATACGCTTAACAAGAGTTTAGAAATCCACTTACCTTAGTCAATCGAATAATTATTCTTGGACTTGAGCCTTCCCCTTCCGTTGAGCTTCCGAACCAATGGAATCTATTCAAGTATATATTTACAATAAGGTTTCAGAACTAACAACACTCACACTTTTATATGTTTAACCTTGACCTAAGAATTCACCCCAAATTTATAATCAAGTTTGAAATTCTTGATGTCAATTAACTTTTCAACTACCATATTTTTCAAGTTTCAAGGCTAAGGTTAAATCTCATATTTCCTAAATTTCAAGTGTGGGGTTAAGTAATAATTTCTCCAAACACTACGATACTATGGTTAACATATACTATAAGAAAATTGTGAAAACAAAAATTAATGTCATATACACTAACCTTTACTACATCATACGACATAAAATTCACAACCCAAAACTATCAATTGATTATCCTAATTAATTATCAATCACGTGACCATCATTACATAATAATTGGCCACTGTTGTGTTCCTTTTCCAATTCCAAACATATGTACACAAAGTGGTCCACTTTTTTTAAAAAAAAAAAAAACAAAAAAAACTAACAATATGCAAACCAGTGTGCATGATGAAGAAGGAAGAAAATGTTCATGGATTTTCTCTTTGACGATCATGATTAATTCCCCATTTTCGAATACCGAATTGTAAATGGGCCGATGATATAAGAAATTCAACTTCTTGCTGAAGAACACGTTTCACATTTAATTATAATAATAATAGTAGTAGTGATTCAGTATGCACAAACTTGACTATATTATTTCTATATACATGCATATGTGTGCAGTAACTAACGAGCACCTAAAGGCAAAAGAAACTTACTCGGAGCAGTTCGTAAGCCGTAGCCGTCAAAACCCTTCGCCCTTTCTTCTTGTTCCCTTTTTTTTTGGAATTAATTAAGTACTAAAAGTGATAGGTTTTACCTACATATTTTATTAAATATATGCTAAAGGGTATAAGGTCTTAAAATTTTTATCACTTTAGCCCATTTACTATTAATTTAACCAATTATCTACAATTATTCATCCATTAATTAACTCAAGTTAAGCAAATATTCCAAATTTTCAAAAATGACCTCGCGGGTCATTACAGTTTGTAATTTAAGAAGCCTAGTGATTAATCTATATTTTGATGATGCAAAATTGGATGTCATGTGTCAACACATGACACAATCTGATGAGAAATCTGGAAGTGAATGAGTTGTGGGAAAAGACTCCCCATGATTTTCTTGGCATTATCAAGTCTCAACTAGTTGGTAAAGACTATGTCAATTTTACAGCTGTATGTTCTTTCTTCTTGCACACATTGGACATTACTAGTCCGCCAGATTAATGTGAGTGCTTTATGATCGGGGTTGAATTTGTTTGCTCTTCCCTGCCGTCTACATAACAAAGGGGGAGAAACAGTTTGACACTATCATGATCAATTAAATAATTATTTTTTTTGTACGAAAATAATTATTTTATTCATATCCTACAATCCAACTGTAATGGGTTTTTGTTAGTCCTGTCTATAGTTTTTCTATTAATAGTCTAAAATCTTTACTAGAAAGTTGTGCATCAAACTTAGTTTTTATTCATTTTATTTGATAATAGAAGGCTTAATGGGCATGATAGGATCGCTATTCAATTAAATTGATAATTATTTATAAGTAAAATAGATTCATATATTCCTTAAATGGATCAAAATTATAAAAAATTTATCCACTAATCTATTGATATCTCTTCTCCCTCTCACTTTCCTACACATACACACTTTCCTTCACATTTTTGTCTTTGAAATTTTCTGATTTGTTTTTCGAAGAAACGTGAATATTGTATCAATCTTGATGACGGTAATAACTAATGCGTTTGCTTTACATGTTAGAAAGTTATTGGGTTGGGGCTGAGCAGTGCGCCCAGTCAGACTCCAGTAAATGGATGTTGGGACAGTACGTTTGCAATGCGCCTAATCAGACCCCGAGTAAATGGAGATTGGGGCAACACACTTGCAATGCGCCCAATTTAACCTTAGAAATGGAGGCCGAAGCAGTGCATCATCTGTGTGCCCAATCATCACGTCATCTTTTTCTTGTTCTATACTTGGTTATTATTATTTAGGGAACAAGCGTGTCGATACAATGAATATTCTATTTGTGGAGAATAAAGATAAAATAATAATGAGAAAACTGAAAAAGGATCTCATATAATTTTTGAGCTATATGTGTACACAGTAAAGCTTCATTGGTATCATCTTCACAAGAACCTAAAACTATGAATATATATATATATACACACACACACACACACACACGGATAAAGTATCATAAAACTCAGCAGGTAGAAAGCATGAAATGATTTTGGTACATTTCACATGCCCAAAATGAATCATAAACTATCAAGAAAACAACTGTTAGATCATGTAGCACAAGGCACATTCAAGATGAAACTACTAAAATATCTATATTCGTCATAAGCAAGAATAGAAACTTCATTATACTGTAACAATATGTAATGTGACGGAGCAACGGGACTATATACGATTCTCGAATCCAAATCTTACCAAAAACTAGTATACCTCCACCATTTTCATTTCTTTTCAAGCAATATGAAAATAGTTTAGGAGTCCTCCCACGAAAAGACATTTGAAATATTATTGAAAGTTCTTGTTGACCAAACCTAAAATTTTCAACTGTCGTCTTGATACCTAGATACAAAATTTTATCAGTTATGAGATTCAGACCTTCTTTATTTTGCATCTCAATGATAAAACAAATTTGAGTTCATCAAACAGTCATTATAACAAGTTTGATTGTATATTACATGAACAATGTTTTTTTTTTCTTTTCAAAATGCCTTTTCAGTTCATTTGCTTACTTGATTTCTAATTATTAAAGATAAAGACTCCTTGTTAGTTCTTCGTCCTAATATGAACAAAAAGAGGCCAAGAGAGATTTTTTAGTTATCTTTGTGGCTTCTCGTTTCTATAGAAGAGAAGTCTAAATGTACCAAACAAACAAATTAAGGTTCCAATGGAGTGGTAAGTACCTATATTTTCATCCTTAGCTAGAGATCTTAGGTTCGGGTTTAAATATAAAATCACCTTTGGAGTAGTAATACCTTAATTTTCATCTCTAACTAGAGATCTCAGATCGAGTTCAAATATAAAATCACCTTTAGAGTATTAAGTACTTTCTTTTTATTCTTAACTAGAGATCTCAGGTTCGAATTCATATAAAATCACCTTTGTGAACCTCAGGCGGAGCCAGGATTTGATGTTTATGGGTTCTAAATTTTAGTTTGATATAACGATTCTTAAATTACATATATATATATATATATGTATGTGTATATATATATATATATATACATACATACATACATATATATACATACATACATATATATATACATATATACATACATACATATATATATACATATATATATACATATACATATATATATATATACATACATACATACATACATATATATATATATATATATCATTACAATTGCAGTCGACAAGTTGTTATGTTTTGAAAACATAAATGATGCATCATTTGGTACACTTTCAAATATTTCATTTATTAATATGAAGATTTGAGTTATTTATTTCAAAGTACTAAAAATATTATTTGGTAAAAGGTAGATAAGTGTTATATTTTAGTAAAAATTTTGAACATTTTTTTCTATAATCTCAAATATTATTTTAAATAAAATTAAAATTATTAAATTACCATTAATATTTTCGGACCTAAAGGGAAGGTTTTACTTGCTTCACCATTGAGGCACTCTTACTTGAAAGTTGAATTTTTGAGAAGCAAACAATACCTTAATAAATATAATAAATTATTAATAAGTAGAACAACCCTAATATAAAAATTAAAAATAAGATCTTTGAGTATACTTTTATATAATGTAAAGAAAAATTAAAAAAAAAAGAGAAAAGGGAGATTTGAAAAGGAACTGAGGAGTAAATAGTACTTACCGAGGCAAAGGTCTGCACTTTGACAACAAGCTATAGCAATGAAGTCGGAAGTGAAAAATAGAACCCTAACTTTTTTTCAAAAAAAAATTGGGTTTAACATTTTATTGAATGTTTCAAGAGAAATCTACAGTGAGATGTTGTTTTAGAGTATAAAATTATATTTTTGTTACTTATAATTATCTATATTGAAATTAATAGTTAGATGTTGTTTTGGAGTATGATACTACTTTTTTATTATTTTTAATTTTCAATTTTCTATTTTATAGTTTGAAAAAAAAAACTAGAAAATCTATATATTAATTATCAATTTTTTGTTTTATAGTTTGAAAAAAAAACTAGAAAATCCATATAGAAAAAATTGAATTAAAGGAAGGTAAAAGGTATGTCCAAAACACTTTTTTTTTTGTTTAAAAATGAAAAAATCCGAAAAAGTTCAATTAAAAAAATTAAGTAGTTGTTAGGGAGATTCGAACCCCCATCCAAATAAACCTGTGTTGCTCGTGCACGCTTCTCATTTACCACTGCGCCACTCATCTTTGTTTGGTATGGATTCGCACACATCATTCACATATATTTGTACATGATATTTTAGTACGTATATAGGGTTTAAGTAAAATCGTGTGGGTTCGTCCGAACCCCCATTTAACTCTATAGATCTCCCCTGACCTCAATACGAATAAAATAAACCCCATATGTAACACTCAAAAATCTAAGACGTGCTCTAGTGCCTAACATGACTGTCATAAGGTTTAGACATTGTTTTAAGGTCTATTTTGATGAATATAAGTCATTTAGGAAGTCTAGAAATTAAAATGTCCAAGAATGTCCATGACGTCCGAAAACTAGTTCATTGAGGTACTAGCGTGCCTTAGCCTATTTGACTAGCTTTTAGGAGTCGAAAAATGATGAAAATTAGTGGAAGGGTGTTTAACATGTATTAGAGTTAATTTGTATTCGAAACGTCCGGGCACGACTCTCCAAGGACCAACCAAGGGCCCTTGAGGAGGACCCTTGCATTTTGGGTCAAAGGACTGCCCAAGGCAGCGTGCAAAGACGAGTGCCATCGACGGTGTGTATGTCAATCAACGGGTCATCGATGGCCACCCTCGATTGACACTTAGACAAAATCTTGTAAGGGTCATTTTGCATAGTCTCTGAACTTACCAATGAATGTGCAGCATGGAAGTGACAGTAGTTGTCGATTGACCATGATCCGTCGATCGTGGTGTCGTCTGTGATGAATGGTTTTCACTGCACATTTTCACTTCAGTTAATTAATTAGTTGTATTATTTAGGAGGTTAATTAGGGGTTAGGGTAGGTCTAATTAAGTTAGTTAACCCCCTATATAAAGCCCTTACTTAATTAGACTAACCAAAACTCTCTTCCTTCTCTCTTCTTTCTCTTTCCCAAAGAAAAACCCCATTAAAGACCAAGCTAGAGGTGGGTAAAAGGTATTCAAAGGGTCAATTTACTCCATCAATCTTCATCAATTAGTAAGGTATGAAATCTCTTTCACCTTTGAGACCTTTTTCCTCAAAGGGTTCCATCAAATTGATTTCAAAAGTTGAGTTTTCAAGTGGGTGTTTTCCAATCTCAAAATTGATGTTATGAATTGCTTTGTGTATGATATATTTTGGATATTATGATAGATTAACATGTATTAAAACTCAATTATGTTATATTTTGATGAATTGGTCTAGTTTGTAGAAGATGACCTATTCCCCTTAACCCTAGGTTATAATCTTGATGTGAGTTATATAATGTTGGTTCAATTAACTGGGTTATTGGTTGAATTACTACTAAATGATGTTATTGTATCAATTATAAATAGATTAAGATTAATTTGATTCCTATCATGCTAGTTCTTGAGAAACTGATCTAGATTATGAAGTGTATCATGGAATGGACCTAAGCCTCTTATCTTAAGCTTTAGTGACTCAATTGACTTTGTTATCATGTAGGTTATTGGTATGTGATGATACCATACCAATGTTGGGTTGAGGTAAAGGTTTACGGTAAGACATTGATGATGAATTATGAAGGAGACTTGGTAAGTCTTGTGATCCCTATTCTTTACTTTAATTATGATTAATTGTGATTAAGTCATGATGTTGTATTGGAGTATGCCTTGTATTAGGATTGATAGGGTTGGTATGATGTTGAATTGAAATGTCTTGACTATGGTTTGTGAGGTGTTGGCTAAGATGTAAATGTTATAAGGATGGTGATGATTTACCCATGTGCCTTATCATGATGTGAATATGTTAATGTGCTAACTTCACCGATATGAATTGTAATGAAAGGACAATACTCATGCAATTCTTACTGATCTTGACGATGATGATGCTTATACAAGGGGTAACTCTATGACCTACATTAAATTATGATGATTAATAAAGATTTTAATGATATTTCAAAAAAGGACTCTAGCTCAGTGCCGAGTGAAGTAGAGTGAGGAGTGTCCCTTCCCACATAGAGAAGGTAAGATCACTAATGTACTCTTGAGATTGGAGACTAAAATGCATGTAGCATAAAGAGGGTCCCAACTATATCTCCTAGTACTTGAACTATGTTGCCCACATAACAATACTAGCTAGTGGATCTACGTAGTTTCTATGTTAATGTTTTGGTAATACCTTGGCAAGTAGTCCGCTTTCCTTCGGTACCATGACACCGGATTCCACATTAGCTCATGTGGTCTATGACGGTTAAGGCAAGATGTTCCCCAAAGGTAAAATGAATTAAAGAAATGAACTTTAACTAAGATAACCTAATGGGTTTAGCTTAGTCTAGGTAAGGGCATGTGACTTTACCTAAACATTGCACTAGTTAGCCTTGAATGAAATCTTGGGAGGATGTTCTTATGTATGAATATGCTTATAATGGTACATGATATGTATATTATGAACTTGCACATTGTTGATACTATATGTGGATTGATGTCACTTATGAGTATGTGTTGGTCTACATTGTTGAAGTATGATGATATGTACTCATAAATGCTATGCTATGTGAAGTAGGAGGTTGGTCATGATTCTTGTTGAGTTACTTGATTGAGTAAGGTTAAGAGGGTTTGATTGGTCATTGCATTTGTTGACTTGATAGGGGTTCATGGGTAATTGTCTTGCTTTGGTTATGTTATAATGAACTCTTATTCATGCTTGTTGCTATTATGACTTGATGATAGAGTTACTTGACTATGTATTCAATTATATGATATACATGGTGACTTGACTAGACTTGATGTTGTTGGTCTTCTGATGTACATGGCTATGACTTAATGAAAATGTTTTATTGATTGAAATGGTCTTGCTGAATGTGCATAAAAGTTTTCAAAGTAAATTGCATACTTAATGAAATGTCTCTTTTTAGCATAACTAAATATTATATGGTTGGCATATGGTCTCATACTTAGTACAAGTGGTGTACTAACCCCATTTCTTTCTTTTCCCCAAACATTTTAGGTTCCAGTTGTTGAAGGACTTTTTGGAGACGACTTTGAAGAAGACTTGGAGTTCTTAATCATCCAAGTTGGGTATGTCCTCACTTTCTGAGGGCAATGCCACTATCAAGCCTATGATGTTGCTTTATTTTTAAGACTCTTATGTTCTTTGCTTTTCATTTGGATACTAAATATTGTATGACCTATATGTGGTCTTATTATATTGATGTATGGGCTAGACCCAATTTGATGTACTCTTATTAGATGGTTATGAGATGAGACAACTATTTGAGATTATGTTATGTTATATATATTTATGTGCAATAAAAGTATAAGACTAAGTAATCTTCCTATACGAAGGGTCTATGTATACTCAATATATATCTATTATATGTACGTAGAAGTCTATGTAAACCTTAACGTAGAAGTAGTAAAAAGTTTTAAAATTCCGCTAATTTTGACCTATGAATGCAATGATGTAAGCTAAGAGGCTAGTCTTAGTCCTCAAAGAGGACAACGATGCCGATTACGTCTAGAGTATATTCCCGGATCTGACATTAACCTCTCGGGCAAACCAACTTATTGTTCAATTTATCCTACATAAATTATATACTTTATTTTGTTTATGAATATGGTATAAATTAATAAACTAATTAAATTATTACTTGACATTTACTTTTAAATAATCTACTACTACTTTTAAATAATCATTAGAAACATATTACAATTTCATTTTTTTAATGTTGTTGGAAAGAACTTTATCGTGCTAGGTCATCGTAACATGTTATATAATGTGAAATATTTATTTTGTGTTGCTGAGACGTGTGTCTAAATAATTATTTGCCTTCAAAGTGAGCTGAGAAGACGAGTGTAAAAGAAATAACAAAAAAATTTAAAAGTCAAAATTCATAGCGGTATCTTTCCAAAAAAAATACGAAATAAGGAATTCGAAGCAGCGTATGCACAATATTCTTCCAAAGGGTTCACAAATTTATTGTTTAAATGATAATCAAATTAACGAAAATAAGTGAATGAATGAAAGTTTTGTTAGGACAAAAAATAAGTAGGTGTAATTGCGGAAGCTAGCAAAGCAAACCTCGAAAGACCACAAGTAAGAAGACAACGAGAAATATACCAAAAGACACAAAGATTTAACGTGGTTCGGTCAATCGACCTACGTCCACAAAGGAGGTGAGCAATACACTATAAATATGAGAGTACAAAATACAGAGAGAAACAACCTCAACCAATTCACTCAGAATACATGAGAGGTTCACACAACTGATGACGTATCAAACTTGTGACCCATAAATTCTTCTCCTAACCAAAACACTCTAAGCCCTTAAGACTACATTGTGAATGCTAATTAAGTTAGAAGGAACATGTCTCTATTTTTAGAGACTTAAACTTTTTCCTGCTAGAAAAAGGATTAGTCAATCCAAAACCTTTTTCTAAAAGGAAAACCTATTTATGGTAAGAAATCAGGACAAATAAAACCCAACAAATCTCCCCCTTGGCCTGAATTTCTGACAAAATAAATTTGTCCACCTTCTTCACTTAATCTTCAACAACTTGCTTCTCCTCTCTATAATCTCCTTTGCAAAATTTATGTCTCAACACAGAAAACCTCTCTAAAACAATTTCTCCAACAAAAATCTTCAAAACTATCAAAAAAGGTTGCGGCTAGAATTACACCCGTCAAGATGAACACGTCTTTCTAACCTGGTTCAATCATTGATAATTGAACCACTGAACCTGACTCTGTCATTGAATTTGGCTCTGATACCACTTGTTAGGACCGAAAATAAGGAGGTGTAAATGCGGAAGCTAGAAAAGCAAACCCCGAAAGACCACAAGTAAGAAGATAACGAGAAATAACCAAAAGACACAAAGATTTAACGTGGTTCGATCAATCGACCTACGTCCACAAAGGAGATGAGAAATCAACTATAAATATGAGAGTACAAAATACAGAGAGAAACTACCTCAACCAATTCACTCGAAATACATGGGTGGTTCACACAAGTGATAACGTATCAAACTTGTGACCCATAAATTCTCCCCCTAACGAAAACTCTCAAAGCCCTTAAGACTACATTGTGAATTGCTAATTAAGTTAGAAGGAACATGTCTCTATTCATAGAGCCTTACCTTTTGCTACTAGATTAAGGATTAGTCAATCAAAAAAAATTTCCTAAAAGGAAAACCTATTTATGATAAGAAATCAGGACAAATAAAACCCAACAAGTTTTTCTTTTCTATTTTTTCTTTAGAGATATAAAAAAAAGACTTATTTTGACTATTTCACTCAAAAAAACCAAGGAAATAGGAAAGTTTCTTTTTAAATGATATACCACTTGATCTTTTTGGCCAAAACATAATAAAATCCTTTTATATGGTAATTAATTAAATGTCTGAAAATCTTAATTAAATTTCGAGGGGATAATTTAACTTTTTACCCACACTTTAAAACAAAAGTAATTAGAAAAATTAGACCACCAAAAAAATACAATTTGGAAACATAATGAATCCTACTTCTATTAGGATTTGAATTTCAAAAACTTATTATATATGTGCTCTTTAAAGTTTTAGGAAAAAATACTTAGAAAATATTTTTCTTCATTGAATTTTTTGGTTTTTTAAAAAAGTTTCAAGAGATGTTCATAAATAAGAATAAGAAGAATTATATAAGTGCCAAGAAATTACAAAAGAGATGGAAGAACAAAATTTTTATTGTGTATACGGATGAAAAGAAGTTGAAATACGAGGTTTCGAAGAAATATTTATCCTCTTTTTTTTCCAAGCAAGTCGCTGATGATTTTCAAGAAGATATTATAATTCTAGACACAAAAATTTTAATTTTTTTGTAAATAAGTAAACAGTTTATGAATTTGAATATGTTCTTTCAATTAAGCAAGATTCAGTGTATCCTACTTGTTGGTAGTGATTCTTTATTTTTATTCCTTCTTATGGGGAAAAAGCAAAAGCAAAAAATAAGAAATATTTATTTTACTCTATTTAATGAAAGTTTATATGGCTTAGTGTATTTTGTATCACTTTTGGAACGAGTTCAACAATATTTATTGGAGAACTTGTGCAACATGGATTAATATCAATTTAAGATTTGTGAACACGCTTATGCACGATGATCACAAGACAGAAATACAACAAAAATAAAAGTCAACACAGATTTCTACATTGATCAATTTTGTTTAAGACGTAATTGTTCAAATTTCGTCAAAAGACTCATGCAATAAATTGAGAAAACAACATAAATTGTTTGACTTTGTCATAATTAAATTTAAAATTGTAAAGATAGAAAGTAATACTAGTTTATATCGAGAAGAGAAAAAAATATCACAATAAAAAGAGTGTGATGCCAATTTGTGTTGCGTATCACCGAAAATAATATTAAAATTTTGAATATATGTATCTATCTATATATATGTATATATGTATATATGTATGTATGTATGTATCTATATACATATATATATGTATCTATATACATACATACATACACATATATATATATATATAGATACATACATACATACATAATATGTATGCATGTATGTATCTATATAAATATATGTATGTATGTATGTATGTATGTATCTATATAAATATATATATGTATGTATGTACATATGTATCTATATACATATATATATGTATCTATATGCATACATACATACATATATGTATCTATATATGTATATGTATGTATGTAATCTATATATATGTATATCTATGTGTGTGTGTATATATATATATATATGTGTGTATATATATATATATATATATATATATATATATATATATATTATATTGTTATTTATAGACATACTTATATGTTCAACCATTTGTTTAGAAATTTATTCTAATTAGAACAGTGTAATGGAAGAGTTATCAAATCCTTGGTAATTTGCCTTGACTTTGTATTAATAGATACTAAATGTACTATTATATTTGACTCCTTTGTAGTTCAAAAACGTTTGATATACTTGTCCAATAGAAATTTTAGATCCTTACTCGCTTTAATAAATATATTGTCGAGTGAGGTAAGTGATCGAGAAAAACAGTCAAGTTCTCGAAATAGAAATACAAGCAGGTCAAACCAAGAAAAATGATTGATTTCAAATTCTCTAATTTTCAAGTCTTCAGGTACAATTTTACACACTTTTCAAGCTTTTAAGATTTGTAGGGAACCATAGTGTTCTATTTTGGATGATGTTGTATTAGTATTTATAGTTATTCTTTGATAGAAGTTATGCTTTTTGTATGATCTAAATTGCTTCTGTTATTTTTGTATTGTTTGAATTGCAACTTCTGACATATTAGCAATTGGGAGACGATACCAAAATACTATAATTTATCATCTTCATAATTACAATTCTAGAATTGAGAGGATGATCACAAAGTAGGAGACTAATGATGTTTGGAAATGATTTAGGTGATATTCATTTCCTTAATCAGGCGTTATCTGTATTTTTGACAAACATAATATCTTATAAAGAAGTTTTCAGATTTTATTTGATTATGCATGTTGGACACGTTTTGCTTTAAAAAATTCTTGTTCAACTTTTTCTTTATTGAATTGAAAATCTTAAGTTACGAGTTGTAAACTGAAATGAAAGGATAAACGTAGCTATAACATGTTTTTATCTAAGTCAGACACTCAAATTATTAATGTTGGAGGTAAGGATAATGTCAAAGCAAGTCTGATGTATCGTTATCTTTAATTTGCTTGAACTTATAAGGTTCTAATCATTTTGTTAGAAATAGAAGCTATAATGTCTAAGTTCAGTAATTTAAATAGCATTTTCGTTGAGCTTTGAAAAACAAATAGCATACTAAAGTACATGATGTTTAGGAGGAAAAGAAAAAAATTCTATGTGTAATATCTTAAGATGACTTCCTGATAGCCAAAATAAATCTATCCATAAATTACCTTCTTTATGAATTTATTTTTAATAGAAATTGTGGCTTACTTCTATCCCAATATTGTCAAGAGATGGCTTGAGCAGATGTGTACTCTAAAGGTGTTTGTAGTTTACACAAAAACATTAACTTTTAATAGGATGACTTACTTTTTGTTGTCTATATCTTCTGTTTGGGAAAATAGTGAAATTGATGAACTTTCATAGAAACTTTTGTTAACTATTTCTGTTGTATTCACTTTTAAATAATTTTCAGGAACAACATATAGTGAGTTGATGTTCTCCATGGTACATTGGTTTATTCAGAAGTCGTGATACCAATGCAATATATAAACTGTAAATGCAGAATGTTTCGAACAACTTTGAGCATTCTCCCCCCTTTTTTTTTTCTTACTTTTTGATTCTTTTGTTTGGGTACATTTTTTTGAGTTGCGCCGACATTTTGTTAGTCGTACTATATAATGATTTGGTGAGGTTGTGTATAATTTGCAGATGCTAGAGTGACTAGACATTATGTCTCTGCTTACTTGATCATACCTCTCACGAATATATTCACATAACTTGAATAAATTGTTCCCTTACAATTTGTGAATTATATATCTGAATAATTTTCAACATACTTTATTATTTACATAAAATATATCTACTTATATATCGGACTCGTGAGGAAGTTAATATTTTAACGATGGTGAGTGATGATAGGCTAATGGCTATAAAATAATGGTAGAGGTTTCTGCATATTCCATATATGCGGGTTAGGCTAGTTCATGTGTAGTTTGGATTGTTGTTTGTCCTTATGCCACTGATTTCCTCACCAGTGGCTTCCATCTTTATGTATCAATATTTTGTTCTCGCGTTATAAATTATATTTTAATATATTAAGTTAGATAATTAAATATTGAGTATATAGTATAATATGAATGCCTTTATACTTATCATAATGGAAGAAATTAAGATTTACCTAGACTTGCAATTTGAAAAATACAAAAGTTGACATGTTAATTAACATCAAAATTTATGAAAGTGATTATAGTAATATGAGCATATTTAGATTTGTTAATTTAGAGATTATGCATATATTTGATAGATGGGAAAGGTTCGAAAGCATTGAGGAAAAAAAAAGTATTGAAAAGGTAGCTTGTGTGACTTCGGTTCTTCGATGGAGGTAGGTTATGGTTTATTTTATTTGATAGATAGACTCTTAATAGTGATTGATATGTATTCATAGGGCCGTTCACATGAAAGAAAAAAAGGAATCCATTCTTATCTTCTTTCCCTCTCGGGAAAGAGAAAGAGGGTCTTATGGAGGGAGAGGGGAGGGAAAAGGCTTGGGCCTACCTATCTCGATAGGACCCCATAAAAGAACGGGATTTGTTGAGAATTGCCGAGACGAAGGACAACACTTCTGTAGGAATGATATTGCCAAGTCTTCTATGTACTTGATTTTGTGATTGTGTGGCTTGGTTGTGTGGTATGTGATTGGTCTAAAATCCTAAGACCGTGGAACTTATAATCTTGAACCCTCTCGAAGTGATGTCTTGAATAAAGAAGACTTGATGAACTATTATAAATGGATTCAAAAGTGGTGACAATAAATGATAAATTAATGATATTATTGGATCGGAGTGACCTAAATTAATGATATTATTGGATCGGAGTGTCACGTTTCGACACGATATGATTGGATTGGCGTGTCACGTTCTGACACGATATAATTAGATCGGAGTGTCAAATTTTGACATGATATAATTAGATCTGAGTGTCATGTTCTGATACAATATAATTGGATCGGAGTGTCACGTTCCGACACACTATAATTGGATCCGAGTGTCACATTCCGACGCAATATAATAGGATCAGAGTGTCACGTCCCGGCACGGTAACATTAAATGAAAAGATATTAAATTGACTTAATTTACTCAATCCAAAAGAACCCATTTTCCAAATGAGCGTGGTGTGGAGGCATGAGTCCTCATTTGTGTGCTTGATATTGTGATTGATTGCGCACTTATTTTAGTGTTGTTTTCACAAGTTCATGTTGTTTGTTGCTTGCCACCTATTCAATGTCATAATTTATTTTATACTATTGTTCATTGTATATTAGTTTCTATTTTGGGTGATACCTACTCAGCACATATTGCCCCGTACTGAGCCCGACTTGTGTTTTTCTTTATTTTCCTTTTACGGAGTGCAGTGAGTGTATCAATGAATTTGGCTCGCCCTTTACTCTAGCCAGTCTCCAGCATATCAGTTTCCAGGGTGAGATATTCATTCAAGCTTATGTTAGATTCTTTCGGTCATCACATGATGTCCTATGTTTTCAAACATATACCATTTTATTCTTTTATTTTGGTGTATTTTATACTCTTAGACTTAGTATTTGGAGATTAAATTTCATTGATGTGATGACTTTTCAGGTTTTGGGTATTTCTGTTTCTTGTACTAATGAGATTTAAGCTTCCACATTATGGTTAATATTTTGTAAGCTTAATAATAAATAAAAATTGGGGTTGAATTCATTGGTTCACCCACCTAGGAGGTTAATTGTGGGTGTCACTCACGACTTAATTTGCATCGTGACAAACTTGGTATCAGAGCATTAGGCTCGGTAATCTCATCACACAAGGACAATTCTAGTAGAGTCTTGCAGAACGGTAAGGGGACACATTTACTTTTCTTCGAGAAGCTATAGGACTTTAGGAAAACTTCATTTCTTCTTTCTTTCGTGCTACTACTTGAATCCAATTGGTATCTAGGTCATACAAATTGGTATCTGAACTTCTTCACTCTATTTCACATATGGTTAGTACTGGAGCATTAGAAATTGAAATATCAACATCAGAAAGAAAAAAATGTGTCCTTGAAAATAGGTATATTTTCACCATTGACTACAGGGGATGTAATGACTAGTAATCAAAATGATTTTCTTTTATTAAGTTCATAAAGTTGAATTTCCCGTTCTTCATGGGTATTGATTATAAAGAGGCTTATACTTTCATTTATTTTATTGTTTTGACCTGTTTCATAAAATAAATATAGTAGAGAGACTTGGTGTTGAGTTTATGAGAGACTAGTTTCAGAGAGGTTGATTTTCGATTAGTAAAGACACTATCTATAACTTAAGACAACATTTTCTATATACCCCAAACTTTGAACGATAAGAGGAGAGATGATTTTCTGAATATAAAGAAACAAAAAATATGTGTTAGCCTATAAGGTCAAATTTTGTACGTGATCTAGATATGTGATAACATGCAAGAAGTTTCGTAAGGGACAACTAGAAAATAAATATTATTACTTTAGAAAATAGAGTTAGTAGATTTTGCATAGCACGTATGATTAACTAATGATGAAATTATGTTGCACCAGGTGAAGTCATAATCACTACTATAATTTTATAGATTGAGTGTATATTAAAGAAAGTTATGATACCACTATTAGAACAATACCGATGCTTACTTGGTTAGAGTTATGAAGTATGTTACTTTGTCAACGATCTTATCTAAGAAATATAAAAATTGCTTGGGGTTAGGGATATGATTGATTTGATAATGTTTTATAGTTATTCAATGATAGAATTCTGTGAGTTATTCGGGTATGATCTTCCCGATAGGTATGATTTGATGGATCTAACAGAATTTCATGGTGTGGTTCTAGTGTTATATGAAAATGAATACATTGGTTGTCAAGTAGGAATACCAATTACTTAAAGAGTTATCAGTTGTATGACATGTTCAAATAATGAGATTCAGTGTTGCATTCACATTTGAGAAAAATCAACTAATTTGTTACTACGTATGCTTGAATTAAGCATTGTTTTAAGAAAGTTTTCAGTAGTAGATCTTTGTACAATATTAATGCATTAGGTGGTGAATTCTATCTAGAGGGTTGTAGGACTAGTCATTTTATCTTAAGCTCAAAATGAGTTGATTGATACCGAAATGAAAAATTTATGGATAAACAAAGTCAGTGAGTATATTTACGTGAATGCAATTGAAGATTTTAGTTAGAGAGTGCGTAAAATTTGGATTAGTCCTTTGAATCTGATTGATAAAAGTGGATTGAGGTTTCATGTCGATCAAAAAATTGACTTCGTAGTGATCACAAGGGCTAACTAGGTATTGTGGTAAAAAGAGTTCGTGAGGATTGTGGTTCAGATGAAACTATATATTTAGGATTTTTGTTGGTTAAATGAATTTTGTATTGTAATAAAGACTTGCGAGTATCTAAGGGTGTGTAACTATTTATTGAGTAATGTGATTGTATGACAAGTTTTAGGAGGTGTTTAGGCACGACTCGAATAGAATTTAAAGGATCTAGAGTCATAATTAAAATAGGGAAAATGCACAGGTACCCTCTTAACCTATGCGCGAAATCTCAGAGACACACTTATACTATACTAAAGTCCTATTATCCCATGAACTTATTTTATAAGTAACTTTCTACCCCTTTTCAGCCTACGTGGTATTAGCTTGAAAAAAAAGTCAAACAACGTTGGCCCACAAGATAGTTCCACATAAGCCATAAAGGGGTGGAAATTATTAATAAAATAAGTTCAGGCGGATAATAGGACCTTAGTATAGTATAAATGTGTCTCTGAAATTTCGGGCATAGGTTGAGTGCTTGTGCATTATCCCTTTAAGAAAAAGAATCTAGAGTCATAATCAAAATAAGATAAAAGTTGTGGGATATGTAGCCTTCAAAAATAGGTAAGAGCAGGAATATTTTCTCTCATTGCAGGGACTAAAAATGTATCTTCATGGGGATTGAGAATTGGGTTCAGGGACGCATGACTTTATCTATTTTGTTTTGGTTAAGATAATAGTGTCACAAGTTCACCAGATTGGTTAAAAGCTATTGGATAAAACTTAAGAAATGAGTGTATAGACGTTCAACTCAAGTGGGATGAGAAGTTTTGTTGTAGTGTTGAATTTAGTAATGAGTATGGTTGGATTTTTAGTGAAGGATGGTAAGGCCGGTGGAGAGACGATCAATGATAAGCTAAGATACATGAATTCATAAAAGTCCTCAAAGTATAAGCAAATGTAGATAGATAAGGACATTGGATTACACAGTTGGATATACAATTCAAAATTTTCATTATTGGTTTACACAGTGATATGTTTTGTCAAGGTATAAATTTGTAAGGTAATAAATGATTGATTGCATCAGTATAAAGCATGTGAAAGAACTTATGCATGTTTTGGTATAAAGTTTGTTACTTTTTATTGTTAAAGAATCTAAGAAAGGGTTTCCCTCAGAGTTTTGATTTATAGGTTGTTGGTAAAAGGATGATATTGGTAAGCGAGTTAGAGAAACAAGAATCTGATATATTGAAGGGTCGAGATATTTAGAATTTCGCACCATGAGAAGAATTTGAGGAAAATGAAGGAGTAAGAGCTCTCGTATAAACCCATGGGGTGTAGTAGGTTTTACTGATTTTTACATTAGAGTTTAGATATCACTGCAAGATGTGAACTAGTTTTGTACAGTGTACTAGGGGTTAATCATCGACTTTTATAAAGATTGAGTTTAGATTTTGATGACAATCAATGACGTGTGTAAGATTACGGGTTGTTGTGTGGGGCTAAATTGTAGAAATTATTGTACGTCACTTATGGATGCACAATAGTCTACACCTACATTTATATATGGTCACTGAATATGTTGAGGGGACTGAAACTAGGTATAAGAAATTTTTTTTAGAGATGACATTGTGTGTCATTTAATCATTTTATCTCGATGAAAAGGTACTATCAAATTTAAAATTAGTGTTATTAGCCTAGTTTAAGACTCGTATTTGTCATGAAATGCTTAATTAGAAAAAGAGATTTATAGTTTGAACATGTATTTGGTAAGAATACTTAGATACTAATGATGGTGTGGGAGTAAGGTAGATGGTTGAGGTGGTTATGATGTTTTGTTAGTATTAAGAATGTTGACTTCAGTAGATGTGGGTTCAATAAACTTAGTATGTGTGCAATTATAACAAAGACTAAATTGGTGATTGTGGCTAGCTAGGAAAATCAAAGAGATAGAGTCAGATGAATGAAAATGTTTGATATGGACACTATGAAAGGAGTATCTAGAGTTATTCGACCTTAATCATGTATATTATTATGTGACCAACTACTTCATTCTAGTTAATGTTTAGAGTATGATTCATTTTTTATGTCAGTGTGTGTTTTCTCTTTTATAAGTGAGTTTCTAGTAGTGAATTGGGAGTATCGATTATGTGATTGTCCTCCTGGTAGAGTGACATCTTTGGTTGGACTAGTTCATTCTAGTTATGGAAGGGTTGGTGTTATTTGGGATAGTTGAAGTATAGTAGTGATTCTACACACACAACTTTGCTTATGAGAATTTATAGGAGAGCTACCAAGAAAATTTACAGTTGTTCGATAGACTTAAAATTTATCTCAACATCGGTATCATGTTTGGCTTGTGTGATTGAATGTGAGGACCATTGACTCTAGTTTTGTCATTCATAAGGTTTGTCTATAATTGCTACTAATCTAGTATTTTGACAGTGTTGTTAGAGGTTCGGTATGGTTGGGTGTATCACTCGATGGTGGGTACTTGATTATTTCCTTCTTTGGATTGAATGACTTCAGTTCTAATTGATGATCACTTGATGTATAAAGATCACATTTTTTATAGCTAAAGCTCGTGAAAAGTTTATGTTTTGAGGAGGAAATACTGATATAATCTATGATGGTTTGTGCATTATGAGTGTGTGGCGGTACGTTCAAGTTCACTTCTGATTGTAGTCAGTATTGATTTGAGATTTTATCATGGTTATGTGAGAACATGTTGCATATGTTTATATGATTAACTTTGATAATTATTGGGTTTTGTTCTTACTCGAGTTTATATACAACAATAGTTATCATTCAAGTATTGAAATGTCTCCATTTGAGACATTGTATGAGAGAATGTATAGCTCTTTAATTGATTGATTTGATGCTTTGGATATGGGAGAACTTGTGTACTAATATTTTCTTAGGAATTGTTGAGTTAGGTACCCTTTCTTATCCTCACCTTCTTTTGATCATTTGAAGACGGACGATGTGTAAATTGACATCTAATGTAACGATCCATCTGGTCGTTTTGAGTACTAGAGCTTTATATTTTATATAATAGTTTTCAATAGATTCTAAATAGGTATTTTGGACTATTCGTAACTACACATATAGAATTAGTAGAGTAATTTTAATAATTTATTTAATTAGTTGTTAAACAAGATAACACTAAAATAATAGTATATTACTTTCACCATTTTTATAATTAGTCATATAATAATTAGAGTAAGAATAATCAATAGAGAAAAAAAGAAATTAAAAGAGACGCGTGGTGGTAGAGGAATATGTGAAGCTTCAGGTGAGAATTATTTGACCGTAATTCTTCTTAGTACATTAATTGAATGGATAGTTGTTAGTGATCGTGTGGAGGCAATATGTATGAATATGATTCACTAATTGAATGAGCTTTTGGATAAAAGTGAGGAAGTTAATATTTTGACAATGGTGAGTGATGATTGGCGAATAGCAAAAAAATAATGGTGGAGATTTCTGCATATTCCATATATGCAGGTTAGGCTAGTTCATGTGTAGTTTGGATTGTTGTTTGTCCGTATGCTACTGATTTCGTCACAGTAGCTTTCATCTTTAGGTATCAATATTTTGTTCTTCACATAAACTATATTTTAATATATTAAGATTGGTTATTAATATTGAGTTTATGGTATAATATGAATACCTTTAAAGTTATCATAATGGAAAGAATTAGGACTTTGGCCTAGACTTGCAATTTGAGAAATACAAAAATTGACATAATTAGTTTGACATCAAAATTTATGAAAGTAATTATAGTAATATAAGTGTCTATAGATTCATTAACTTTCCAATTATTCATATATATTTGATAAATTGGAAAGGTTTAGAAGTATTGAGAAAATGAAAAGTATTGAAAAAGTGGCTTGCGTGACGTCGGTTCTTCGGTGGAGGTAGGTTATGGTTTATTCTATTTGACAGATAGATTCTTAGTGATTAATATGCTTTTGAATGATATCGTGAAGTCCTCTATGTACTTGATTGTGTGATTGTGTGGCTTGGTTGTGTAGCTTGTGATTAGTTTGAAATCCTGAGATTGTGGAATTTATAATCTTGAACCTTCTTTATCGAAGTGATGTCTTGAATAAAGAAGACTTGATGAAATACTATCAATGAATTGAAAAGTGGTAATAATAAATGATAAATTAATGGTATTATTTGATTGGAGTGTGACGTTTTGACATGATATAATCGGATCGGAGTGTCACGTTCCGACACAGTATAATTGGATCTGAGTGTCATGTTTCAACAGGGTATAATTGGATCGGAGTGTCCTGACACGGTATAATTAGATCGGAGTGTCACATATATATTTAGATCGGAATGTCACGTTTCGACACTATATAATTAGATCGGAGTGTTACATTCTTATATGGTATAATTAGAACAGAGTGTCATGTTCCGACACGGTGTAGTTAAATCGGAGTGTCACATTCTGAAGCGGTATGACTATATTAGAGTGTCACATTCCGATATGGTAACATTAAATGAAAAATATATTTAATTGACTTAACGTATTCAATCTCAAATAACCCATTTCCCAAATTAGCATGGTGTGGAGACATACGTCCCCATTGTATGTTTGATATTGTGATTGATTGCGTACTTACTTTAGTGTTGTTGTCAAATGTTCATATTTGTTGCTAGGCACTTGTTAAGTTCCATAGTTGATTTTATACTATTGCCTCGTACAGAGCGCTACTTGTGTTTTTTTTTTATGGAGTACAGTGAGTGTATCAACGACTGTGATTCGCTCTCAACTTTAGCCAGTCTCTAGCATATCAGGTTCAAGGGTGAGCTATTCATTCAAGATCGTGTTGGATTCTCTCGGTTTCATGATGTCCTATGTTTTCGGACCTATACCATTTTATTGTTTTGTTTTAGATTATTTGATACTCCTAGACTTAATATTTAGAGATTAGATGTCCTTGATGTGATGAATTTCACATTTTAGGTATGACATAGAGTAGACTATAATGAATTTGTGTTCCTTACACTAATGAGATTTAAGCTTCTGCATTATCGTTAGTATTTAGGTTAGTATTTTGTAACCTGAATAATAAAATATGAGTTGGGGTTGAATTCGTTTACCCACCTAGAGTGTTAAGTTTGGCTATCCCTCACGAATCGATTTGGGTCGTGACATATCGTGAGTTGACAAAGTAATGATCTCACTAATTCAAATGATTATATCTTTTAATTTAATTGATGTTTGGTTGATGATTTGATATTGAAATCATAAAATCTTATAATTTATGAGAACGTTCTATCATGTGAAAGTAATTTTAAAGTTACTTCTGTTTGGGCCATGTCGACCTGTGCTTCCAGAAAAAGAAGATTTGTCGTAATATGATGACTAATTGTGATTTAAAAATTCATTAAATTTTCTTGATGGATCGAGAATTTCTGCCTTATTAAAACACATGTTTCAATTTGTAAAAAAGAACCCATAAAGAAATTCTTGAAATTGATTAAATTCTTTTAACATTATTACTAATTAAGTTATTTATTTCTTCTTCTTCTTTTTATTTGAGCTTTTTCCTTTTTGTTAACAGATAATTGATTAGTTGTTTCCAAAAATAGACTTTGTTCTATTAATCAAATACTCTTTTTGAAAAACATGGTCGACTTTCTAATTTCTTCATGTGAAGTACATTCCAATGGTTGAAAAAGAGTTTGTTGTACTCGTAATATAAACAATAGATGTCCACTAAAACGCTTTAACAAAAGATCTCTGATTTAAATTTCGAATATAAAATGACCTTTGATAAAAAATATTTTACTTTAGAATGAAATTTCTTAGCGTGAATTCATATAATTCGACATCTGAAATAGATATCGATCGTGAACTATTAAAACAAATTTATTGATAATAAATCAAGAAAAGATTTGCAAATTATTATGACTTCATGTTGCACCTTATGATTTTTTATTTAATTAATACGTTGAGACATATTTGCCTTTTTGCTTTTGTTTGTCTTTTCACATTACTGTGCCTAATTTTAAAACTTTATTCCTTTTTTCTTGAGATAAATCGTGTTTATTATAGGGGTATTTAAAATAAATTAGTAATTTTTTCTTTAACGTCTCAGTTAATTAACCATCAACAATCAACAATGATAAATTTGCCTAATTATGGTTTGCACATCACACCCTTAGTCGAAAAATATATATGTAAAGTTTTGACTCATATTTGTATAAATTATATGGTCATCTATTTAAGAAATTTGTGAATCATTCTAAAATAAATTTTTAATTATACTTTTATTGAAACTAATCTAGTGGGATATATAAAATAGAAGTGTTAGAATCTATACGATAAAAACCAAGATTAATAAGACTCATGTTTCATTTTATTTCCTATTCACTGATTTTAGATGACCTTATTTGAAGAAATCTGACATTGTAGAATTTTTTTCATTCGATATAATATCTTAACTACTAAAATTAATGATATCCAAAATTAATCTAAAATTAAGGAGCAGTTGCTCAAAAACTAATTGATTGCTCATAAGTTCTCATGGGTCAGAGATATAACATTTTTTTCTTTAATGCTAGAACTCACATAATAATTTCTTTCCCAAAGAGAATAGATGATGAGCACAACTAGTGCACAAATTGGATGTCGGGTTGAATTTACTGGCTCTCCCTTGCCGTCTACGTAACTAAGGTGAGAGAAATAGCTCAACACTATCACTATTCATTTGATAATCTTTTTTCTGATACGGAAATACTTGTTATGTTAAAATCCTACAATTCAATTGTTATGTGAGATTTTATTTGTCTTCAGAGGGTGATCTGGGAAATTTAACGTTTAAGGGAACTGTTGAACGACTTAGTTTGTACTTTTTTTTGTATAAACTTTACTAGTGAGGAACAAAAAGAAATTAAAAAGGATATATGCAGTTGAAGACTCTGATAACGAGTATTTGATTATAATTTATTGTATGGATATTGAACATATCTTACAAGTAAGGAAATACACAGTCACTAATCGAGAGAGATTGTTTGATCTGAATGGAAAGACTACGTTTGTAAACCGCAGTTCTGGGTATTTGAAACAATGTTCTGATGTTGGGTTTGAAAACAAGATATTCTTTCCTATGCTAAATGACGAACACAGTAGCGTATTCTTCTATCTGAAAAAACATAAATATTATTCATATGATTGCTCGACCAATAAAGGGGTTTCCGATGCATATTATCTTCACATTGAAAATACTACCTACTGTGTATGGATTGACCATTATATTTTTTTATTTTTGTGTTTTCTGTAATTATCATTTTGCACCTTTTCTTAGCGGAACATAACATACAATGATTGTTAATATTTTGCCTCTTTTGTTTACGGTCATATATTATAGACTCAACATAACATAAAATGTTTGTTAATATTTGAGCCTTTCTTTACGTTCATATATTACATACTACATAACATACAATGATTGTTAATATTCTGCATCTTTTCGTTAACATTCATATTATACAGACTCAACATCACATACCGTGATTTTTATATATCTATCTAATTGTTTGTCTACTTTTTATTACAACGAATCTTTTTTAATGAAAGTTTTTTATATCCTCCAAAATTTTACAATTTAATTAGCACATAATAAATGGTCAAGATATAATACACATTTATCTTTTTAAAATTATTGTTGTGGATGATGCTTAATTGATTGTTAAAATATATTACCCTATTACTGTATTTACTATTACTACTTATTAATAAGAGTCTACAACATTCCGTCAGTACACATAAGGTGGTCAACATGTGTGCTTGAAGTAAATTTAATTTGAATGAGGTCAATTTAGTCAATTTTCTTATGTTATAGAGCATTGTAGTTGGCTGAAAAGGAACTTCAGTGTAGCTACAATACAATTATTTGTACTTCTTGTCAAAACTGTCCCTATGCGGCTAAGCTTTTCCTATCAATCATGTGTTACATGGTGAAATCAAAGACATCTTCTTCAGACAAGTCATTTTAAGCGGGATCGATATGTCATTCTTATTAAAAAGAGATAATATATAATATTTGTCATTTTATAAAATTAAATATTAATAACACTATAATTTCAATTTATTATTGTGAGTTATTAGTCTTGAATATTTATATATAAACTAAGTGAACAATTCATGTTTATTGATCAAATATAAATTGTCAAAAAAAAAACTTGACTTCAAAAAACAATAAGGATAGAATAGTAAACTCACTTAGTTTATTAATGCACATGAATTTTAAAACAGTGACATATAAATAGGAACAAAGTGAGTATAAATTAATTCTCTATCGGTATCATACAAATAGAGAATTAAGATATATTCTCTTCGTTTCTTTTTATATGACATCTTTACTATAAATAATTGGTCCATAATGTTTGTCATTTCATAAAATCAATGCATAAGTTACAATATTCTTCCTATTTTACTCTTGTGAGCTATTACCTTTCAAAGTATATATTTCAACAACCTAAACAAATTCAGTGAAATATTCATGTTCACTGGTCAAATGAATTAATCAAAATAGATTAATTCATATCCATTGATTGAAAAGTTGACTTCAAAAAAAAATAACACAAGGTACATAGCATAGTAAACTTATTTAATTTCTTTATGCACAGAAAATAAAAAATAGTGACATTAAATAAAAATGTGAGGGAGTATAAATTACAATATTTAATAATTAAGATATTTTTAAAATATATATAAAATTTGGTGGGCTCTTCAAATTTTACTTATGCCATATAAATAAGAACAGAGAAAATAACATATTATTTAAAAATAACGTCGAAATATTATAAATAACAATAATTAACAACTTCAAATATTTTGAAGTGTCACTAGAACCAATGTCGCTAAAGGCTTTAGTACATATACAAATTAAAGAGTGTTAATTGCCGCTAAAAATATACATTTAGCGGTAATTAATTTCATTGCCGCTAGTGATCATTTTTTATGTAGTGTAACGGTAAAAATTGCCCCTAACTATGTGAAATAAACCACTAATTGTTGACACCCAATTTTGACCTCCCCCGATGTAAATTAATTAACGAGCTTCTCAAATTCCAAACTATTTGAAATAATTAGATTTTTAAAGTTTAAAAATATATACAAAATAAAATGGTTTACTTTTATAATTTTTACGAAATATATGATTTACGTAATTTTGTATGCAATTAGCACATTTTAATACATTTCAAAAAATCATCTCAAAAGATTTTAGTAGATAATTTATTAAATCGGTTTATTTAAGTTGTGGTTTTATTTTTGTTTTGAATCACTAGTTTGTAATTAAATTAATGAGTTTATTTTTTGTTTTTGTTTCGTTAAAATTAAGAAGCTCGTTAGTTAATTATACTAACTCATCTCATCTAATTTTTGCCGATTTCAACTCAATTTGGCTGATTTAGTTTCACTTGGCTATGCCAAGACCGAATGTGGGCCTTTGTAATTTTCTTTTAGCACCCAGGTCTTGCCAAATCTCAGACCCAAAGATTGAACTTAAAACCCAGTCGCCCATAGAAAATTTCAACCCAATTTCCCCAAATCACCCCAGCCCATGCCTTTTAAGTTGACCCGGCCCAAACCCTTCTCTTCCTTAGCAGAGAGTCCAAAACAGCCTGCTGTTCCAAGACTTCTCCTAAAAAGTGCCAAACGCAGACAACAACGAGGAAGAATGACACGCGTGAGTAGCAAACGCAAAGGTCCCATTGATGGCGTTACATGGGAGGTATTCACAGCACCAACGACGCTTCATCCGTACGTCCCAACTTCTTCTTCCTCTATCCCATTATGTTCTGGACAGTACTTTAGGCTTCATCTTTTGTGCATTTCCAGCTGCTTGTTTCGTCCCCCTTAGCGCGAGATCTTGCCACATCGACGCCAAGGACGGGAGATCGATCTTAATCGTGCATTCCCCTTTCCCTTTTCAGAATAGAGTGAGAATTTCAGAAAAAGGTTGCTTATCCGATTTAGTGAAGTTTTTTTTTTTTTTTTGAGAATTTGAATTGGAAGAGAACCCCTCACTCATCAGTTCATACTCACCTTCTTTCAGAGTTAGATACGAAAAAAAAAGGGGAAAATTTTTTCTTTGAAAGAATCACAAATATTAATAAAATTTTTCCGAAACAATGAGCTAAAAATTTGAGTGAAATATTGAGAAAATCTTGAGAGTCTAGCTAAGTGTTAAAAAGAGGAAGCCATTTAAATCCGAAGTTCTTGGAGATATTCATTTAATCTCAGTTTGGTTCACTCTATTTCATTCATCCAAGTCTTCTCGGAGTCATTCTTTGGGTGCGGAAGTCGGTACTTTTCAGGCTCGCTATCGTCCTTGTTCTTCTGCCCCTCTGAAGGTAATCTTGCATTTCCCTTTAAGTATCCCTTGTTCTTAATATGTTGTTCATGAGAGTGTAGAGTCGTCTACATGATAGAGTGGGTGATCTATTTTTTTTTTGCCATCTTTGAACTCGTCGCTGGCTATTGTGTAGTAATAGAATCTGTTTGATAAGGCTATTATCGTTGTTTATTTTCGTTTTCAAAACGTTTTGGTGTCTGTCTAGCTTACATTGTTGTTTTGTGTTTCTTCGAGCTCATGGCTATTATGTTGGTCTTAAGATTGAACTTTTAATTTGTTAAACATCATGCTTCTAGTCCATCTCTATTTAGCAAAAATATTCTCTTTTTTTGCTATATATCCTTAAGCGTCAAAGAAGTCGTTTTATCCTCTCTCTATGAGTCCTATTTTATGGATTTCTGCCTTGCTCCGTGTGTGTGTTTAGCCATCACTATTTCGTTCTAAAAGGGGATTGAAACCTCCAACAGGCTGTTGTTTGGATGTCAACTCGTTCAATTTTTTTTCCTTATTCCGAAAATGAATCTCAAATGTGATGTAGGTTTAGTATGTCTGACATGTTCAGTTTATTGAATATGTTAATATTTTCCTCTAAATGACTCGGCTAATTGTTGTGTTCAAAGTGCATGCCTCTTAACATAATGAACTAGCATCACCAAGCTCTTCACTTATGGAGTTAGTTCGATTTCCTCATTCCGATAATTTCACTTAAAGTACATGTGCAAGTTGCTTATACATGAAAATTTGTGATTGCCAATGTTTGCCATTTATTAAGTTGGTTTGTTTTGGTTTCCAATATAGCCACTGTTCATTTTTTTGCCTAAATTTTTTTTTGTTTTATGCTTTCTTCGATCATTATTTTGTTTTAGTTTCTCAAAAGACCTTTTGTTATGTTTTTCATATTGATTTGTTTCATTAGTTCTACTTTGATACGGATACTAATTCTCTTTTTTTTTTTACCAATTTGTTGTATGAACCTCCTCCGAGTTCATAACGGAGTTCTTTAGTTGCATTCTCATATTCGAGCCATGAAGGCTCAAAAATCTCTTGTCATCTTCGAGTGAGCCAGATTGTTGTTGTGTAAAGCAAAAAACCTTAAATGGAGGCTGGAAATGGAGCTTGCAAGCTCCAAAAAGCTAAAATAAGTGTTTGTATGCTGTTTATATAGCGATATATGGTCAAAACACCATGATACTTGTGTGGAAATCGATATTATAGGTGGAAATAAATAAAATCAAAGGTGTGCAGGTTGAATACAGAATATTGTGCTGAAAATTATTTTTTTGCAGCCCCAAAGGGCCTAAAACGCAGTGATATACCAGCTGGAATATAGCACAGATGGGTGCAAAAAGTGAAAATGCAGGTGAAACGTGCAGGGACATCGAATTCAAATAAAAGACAGGCTCGGAATTCCAAAAAACCAATATACGTGATGTATACGTCAAATATACACTTGGTGTATATCATGGAAATGGGGACAAAAAGGGCCTAAAGCTTAAAGAATTTTGGGCCCAAGTCCATTTGTGATAATTTTAGAATTAGGATAGGTGGTCTAAATGCCCAATTTAATGGAATTTGGGTAATTGATCCAAGTTCAAATACTCCCCTCATTTTCCCTCTTTATTTATGTATTATTAAATTGACTTAAACTTTGGTTGAATTTTACTAATTTCCTACAGATAAAATTTATATATATATATATATATATATATATATATATATATATATATATATAGTTACTTTCCCCTAAAATATAGTTAATTAAAAATGAAAATGATAATAAGTAAATAAAAGAACTTTATTTTTTAGTCAAAACCTAATTTTTTTTTATGAAAAATCATTTTTAGTCAAATTGCCGGTCAACCGCGAGTTAGGGGGCAATCCGAGTGCCTAACACCTTCTCGGAATGTATATTTGAACTTCGAACCCTTTTCCATCGATTTTTATCTTTTTTAAAATTTTTTGAAAGTAAATTTTATGTCTTCTTGATTTTTACTAAAAAATCAAGTGGCGGCTCTGTTAATTTGAAAGATCGATTTTTCTTAAATCGTAAGATTTATTGATTTTTTCGAAACTTAGTCAGTTTTTTACTTTACATATATATTTTTAATAAAACAGAAATGGCCACTCCGCTGGGGATTAATTAAGTTCTAACCAAAAGGATTTGACTATTTTGACTAATTGCTATCATTAAATTGCTTATATGTGATTAATTTGTTTAAATTAGAAATTGGCATTGCATTTAATGGCATATTCTGTTATATATTATATAGTATATTAAAGGATGGTTTGCGAAATTGCAACCGGTTTTTTTTATACTCACCTTCTTCCAGAGTTAGAGGCAATTTATTGGTTTGTTATACGTCCAACGGTTGTTGCAAGTTTCAGCCCAAATTATCTGTTTGGGTTCCCGGTCTTTTTCAAAAGTCAATCCTAGTCAACTAGCGTAGAGCCGAACCAAAATCTCGAATTCAGGAGCATTTGAACTAGGACGATCCAACACCCAAGGCATGTTAGGCCCATTAGAAGACCACCATGAGTCCAAAACGGCTTACGGCCTAAACGAACGTTCATAGTTATGTGTTTAAATTTGAAGGATGCATATGTTGTTTGAAAAATCATTGTCTAGTGGGGTAAGAATTAGATCATAATTTATACTAGTTGAAGAAAGTTTCACAAGCTACTATCCCAAGACGTTGGCATCTGGAGACGATATATTCAACATCGAAGGTTTCATGGAAGCATAGTATAGGATTGTACCCCTGCGTGGGACTGATTTTGTATCCCGTTTTCCCCAATATGTATACCCATTCATCTTTATTTAAATTTGTATAAATTTGAGTTTTAGGGGAATGAAATATTTCAAATGACATATACATCCTTCAATTCGTTAGGCCTACCCTTGGCATAAAAGGGTCACAAGCATGATTAAGACGTGATATATGTGTGTTTAAATGCTTATGTGCTATGTTTTTATGAATGAAGATATCGGAAATCCACTCCTATCCAGAAATTTCCAGAAGAAATATACAGAAGTCACTACCACAAATGTCTGACCAAAACCGTCTGAGTCTTAAATTTCTCACTCAAAAGACAAATCTCATCTCCGAATCCTAAGCATTACTCTACTGTCTCAGAAAGGCAAAATTGCCGCTATGGACAAGGGAAAGGGTATCCAAGCAAAACCAAGTGAAGAAGAGAGGACCAATAGGCAGAAGCAGCGCAGAAAATGTTTATATGAATTATTATTTCCTCCTGAGATCCTCAAAGAGGAAATCAATGAAGAAAGTTACGAGGAGGAAAGTTATGAGGAGTTACTTGCCCGCCCACCTTCTTTCGAGGGACATCTGGCAAAGCAAAATTTCTCTTGAGGCATATCTGCATGAAGGCCGGAAGAAGATGAAGATCATCTCGTGCGCTCTCGTTTTTGAACACTATAGGTCTAAGGGCCTGCTAAGACCCGTTAAGAAAACGTCCCCCCAAGTGGGATTAAGAGATCTCCACAAGACATGTGAATGTCATTCCACGGAGAAAGGGCATACAATAGATGAGTGTATTGGGTTAAAAAACGCAGTCCGTTATTTATTCAGTATGGATAGTACTCCTAACACTTGGGGTGACGACGTCAATCTTGCATGTGATGAACCACGTCTTGACATACCGGTCACAGAGCGAATCAGATTCTTTCATTGCTCATTCACACCTTTCAAGAAAACAATGAGGGAAATCTACTTGGATTTGGTTCAAAATGGTTTCTTTACCCATTACTACAAGAATATGGACATGCAATACTCTATTCAGCACGAAATCCGAAAGTGTTGTCCCTAATATCATCACACCACAGACCACAACATTGAAAAAATGTCTCGACTTTTGCCACGACCTCGAATCCCTCATCAACATGAGAAAGATTCAAGTTGAGACCGTTCCCCGTGGATAAGATGAGGATGACGAAGAGAAGAAAGTGACTGAGATGGAGTCATTAGCATATCTTTAAAGCTTTGTTGTTTTTCCATTTCCTTGTAATCCCAACGAATGAATGAATGAAAATATTTCCCTTTTGTACTCGAATTATGTTGGGCCTGACTTCTCCTTGTGAGATACGTAGGCAGCCTTCCAAGTCCTGGCCCCTGTCTTTAAAAATTTTTATTCTCCCCCTTTATGTTACGAGAAGATATGACCATATCAACGGACGTCAAAGAGCAGATGCAAGAAGACCTTAGCTCAACGTGATTTAGCCTTTCTGAGACAATGTCAAAACTAAAACAAGCAAACTCCTGCTTGTTAAAAAATGTGTTTCTGTCCTTACTCGTGAGTTTAAGATATCCTCAAACAAAGAAACTTGTGTGTTTATCTGCTCTCTGTGTGATATTTTCTGTTTTGTATTTTGAATCTACACTGACAAACCTGCCTTTGAGTTATTTTCCTTCCTAGGTACTTTGAAACTTATCCGTGTCGATAAAAAGCTGGCAGATCATCCCTATCTCACTAGATCGAAAGGTCCCGCAGATTTCTTCCCTAGACAAAGCTCAGACGAAAGAAAGACAGTCATGGGAAACAGTAACGAAGAAGTAAGTCTTACCGACGTTGTGATGGCTCAACCCACCATAGAGAACCAGAATGAATTGATTCTGCAATTGATGAAGCAAATTGCTGAAATAAGAGTTGAAATGCAAAAGAGACAGGATCTGCCTCAGACAGGTTTTGCTGCTAACGTTGCTGAGGGGAGACCTCCAATCTACTTCCCATCTTAAAATATGGATCCAGCACAGAACCAACCATCTACACCTTCTCAGAATCCGTCGGTTATAGATTTGACTACCCAAAATCCCCAATATGCTTTCGCATCCTACCAAACTCTACCTACTCCTCAAAACACCCACCCCTAAATGTCACCCATCCTCAAAACACCCACCATCAAACCGCTCCACCATCACAAAATCAAAACCAAAATACTTTCGATCTCCAAACACCCCACCACCACTTAAATTAGAATACCAATCCTCAGACTTACCCACAGAATTATCAAACTGCTCAAAATGCCCAGAGTCCCTCCACAGCTCCACCCTTATCTAAAAGAACCACTTTCCAAATTCCCGTCCATGTTGAGCATGAAGTGCACAATTTTGAGCTAGACAAGTACGAGGAACAGGTAAGAGAATGGAGGGCAAAGGTAGAGGCAAAGGTCGATATAAAAGAAGAGATCAAGAAAGCCATGAAGGATCTTCAAAGTGTCCCTGATATCCCGGGCTTAGTTATGAAGACTTATGTATTCATCCAAATTTGGACCTTCTAGAAGGGTTCAAAATTCCAAAATTTGATACTTTCGGAGAAGTGGGGAACCCTATGGCTCCTTTGAGAGCCTACCGCGACAAGCTTGTTGGAGTTGGTAGGGATGAAACTTTATTGATGTGTCTCTTCAGCCAAAGCCCGTGCGGAGAAGCTCTTGAATGGTTTACCTTGCACGAAACCAGGCAATAGCCTAGCTGGAATGCATTGGCCAAAGATTTTATCGATCAATTCACTTACAACGTAGAAATTGTTCCAAATCGATATTGTTTGGATAAGAAGAAACAAAAATCAACCGAGAGTTATAGGGAGTTTACCTATAGGTGGAGAAAAGAAGCGGCAAGGGTAAAACCGCCCATGTCTGGAAAAAAATCATTGAAGATTTCATGCAGGTGCAAGAGTCCGAATATTACGACCGAATCATGCTGCTTGTGGGAGTGAAATTTGCCGAGATAGTCAAGATTGATGAGACTATCGAAGATGGTTTAAAATCAGGAAAGATAGCCCGTGTAGCCACATCGCCTGGATCTTCAGGGTTGTTGAAAAAGAAGAGAGAATACGTGGCTGTTGTTTCATATGAGGGCAAAAAAAACCCAAGAAGATCTTAGTACTCCCACTCCCAAGGTCGTTCTCGACCTTCTCAAAACTCTTATCAGGCTAGTCAGAAAAATAATCCACCTCCCATTTACCAAAGTCCATATCCCATTTACCAAAATCTACCTCCAATTTACCAAAATCCATCTCCCATATACAAAAACCATCCTTCATATTACGAAATTCCATCTCCTTATTATCAAGGTGTTGCTTCCAACTGCGCTAACGTGTAGTCGAGCTTTAGAGAACCCCCTCTTCTTTATCAAGTCCAAGCTCCACTATACCAAAATCCCCATCCGAATTATCAAGCTCCATCGCCAAACTACAAAACAAATCCATATCCTAGAAGCCAAGTTCCCCGTCCAAATACAAGAAGTTATCAACAGGTGCCTCCTCCCCAACAAGGCAGTTATGATCCTCCTTGACCCAGATTAGGGAAGAAGCCTTAAAGGAACTTCACTACGCTCGCTGAAAGACGAACAAAGGTGTACGAGCGACTGACTACGACCGGGTATATCCATCTAATGAGGCCCAAACCGGTGGATACCAGTTCTAAGATCTATTGGCCTGATCAAAGGTGTGCTTATCATTCCAACAGTATTGGACATGATACTGAAGATTGTATTAACCTTAAGCATAAGAATCAAGATCTGATCGACCAAGAGGTGGTCTCTATTCAAACAGCCGTGCCTAATGTCAACACCAACCCTTTGTCGAATCATGGAGGCGTCAATATCAACATGATAGAGACATACGATGATTGATGTGTGACTAAGGTGATAACTCAATTTGTGTGCATGACGATCTAGAAAATGTTGTGGCCTCATTAAGTGTCAAAGAGAAAAAAGAGTTTGTGATCCTGACACCTGCAAAAGTTGTTGCCTTGGTGCCATAAAAAACTCTTATTAAGACAAAATTTGTGATTGAGATTGCTGTTGCACAAGGCATGACCCGATCCGGAAGATGTTATACTCCTGAGGAGCTTGCTCTTGGAGGTCAAAAGAAGGATCAAGCTAAAAGGCCAATAAGCTGGAGAAGAAAACAACCGAAAGATTATTCTATTGTCAAGCATTTGGAGAGGACTCCAGCCCAGATTTCTGTATGGGCCTTGCTGATGAGTTCTCAATCGAACAGGTAGGCTTTGATGAAGGATATTCATGATACATTTGTGTCCGCTGGAACAAGCAGCGATAATGTGGCCGCTATGATTAACCAAGTCATCCGAGGGAATCAGATTAGTTTCTGAGACGATGAGTTGCCTTTTAAAGGGAGGTCACACAACAAGGCATTGGACATCATTGTCGTATGCCGCGACAAAGTCATAAATTGCATCCTGGTGGACGATGGATCAGGTCTGAACATTTTCCTGTTGTCAACATTAAGGCAACTAAAGTTTGACTTGGGAAAGCTGGAACAAAACCAAGTCAATGTAAAAGCCTTGGACAGAGTACAGAAAGATACGTTGGGAGCGGTGAATATGTACATCCAAATGGGTCCAGCAGAATTAAGTGCACAGTTTCAAGTCTTGGACATCGATATCGGCTTAACATTCTTCTGGGAAGACCTTTTATTCACATGGCTAGAGCTGCGCCTTCTATCCTGCATCAAATGATGAAATTCGTTTGGAAAAACGAAGAGCTAGTCATTTATGGAGAAGGTATTCATTCTTGCAGACAGGCGCCGATTATCGATGAAGTGTCTCGAGGTACTGATTTATACATGGTGGAGTTGGTAAATACCACCGGTTAAGTCTTGGCCCCAGAACCTCTCACGCCTTCTGTGTATAAGATGATTGCTCCCGTGATGTTGCAAAGTGGATTAGAACCAAGTTTCAGATTGGGAAGGAATCCCTTAGGAATTGTTCAGCCCATTCAAGTTTCCGTCAAAGGAGCAAGGTATGGCTTGGGGTACGTCCCCACAAATGATGATCAGAAGACAAAGAAGAAGAAGGATCAAGCATTGTCCAAGCCAATCCCTCATCTATATTAATCCTTTCCAGTCTGTGAATATGCCAAGCAAGAGGAACTTTGGGAAGGAATTTGTGGCCTTTTTGAAGAGATTGATGCTATCATTGAAGAAGAGGTTGAGCTGAAAGGATTCCGTGATGCTGAGCTAGGAGAGATGCTGTAGAACTGGACCTCCACCCCCATCTTAATCGCTCAAACTCTTTGGTAGTAGGGCATCGTTTTATGCATATTTAAATCAGTGGTAGTCCTGAAGAGGCCCGAGACCTACCATTTTGCATTTTTCATAACTGTTTGAATTTTTAATTTTCCATCGTGATGTTTCAAAAGGCAACTTGACCCTATGCTATGGACAAAGTTTGCACCGTTTTCCAATTTGAATGGAAGCCTCTTTTATTTTAAAATTTGTTTATTTACTCATTTATTATACTTTTCTTTCTTAACTTTGTTTGTTTATGGTTTCAGTAATGTAAGTTTTAAACTTGCCAATGTCGTGTCTTATCATGAGCTGAGTGAACAAAATGAGGCAAGTGATGACGAGGTTGATGATTAAGATGAAGAAAGTGAGGAACCAGAATATATTACCAAGAATTTTCGGCAGTTTGAAAACCAGCATAAGACGAATCTAGAGGAAATGGAAAGGGTAAATCCGGGAGACCTAGAGTGCGTTAAAGAGGTTAAGATCAACATTCACTTAAATGAAACTCAAAGAAAAGACCTAATTCATTTACTCACCGAGTACATTAACGTGTTCGTCTTGGAAGTCAGCGACATGCTAGGGTTGAGTACCAATGTTGTGTCTCACAAATTGCCGATTAATCCAGGGTTCAGTCCGGTGAAGCAAAAAACTAGGAAATTCAAGCCTGAGTTAAGTTTAAAGATTAAAGAAGAGATCACCAAGCAGATAGAGTCTCGATTGATGGAAGTGACACAATACCCGACTTGGTTGGCCAATGTTGTTCCGGTCGCCAAAAAAGACGAGAAGATCAGCATTTGTGTCGACTACAGAGATCTCAACAAAGCCATCCCTAAGCATAATTTTCCATTCCCGAACATTCACATTCTGATTGATAACTATGCTAAACATGAAATATAGTCATTTGTGGATTGTTATGTAGGTTATGATTAGATTTTGATGGATGAAGAAGACGCAGAATAGACACCTTTTATCACCCCTTGTGGTGTATATCATTACAGAGTGATGCCATTTGGACTCAAGAGTGTTAGTTATACCTATATGAGGGTTATGCAACCATATTTCATGAAATGATTCATAAGTAGATTGAGGTGTATGTGGATGATGTTATAATCAAATCCAGCGAGTGTTCGGACCACTTTAAACATTTGAAGAAGATCTTTGATCATCTGCGTCGGTATAACTTGAAGTTGAATCCCCCTAAATGTGATTTTAGAGTACAAGCCAACAAGTTGTTGGGATTTATAGTCAGTAGAAGAGGTATTGATCTGGATCCTTCCAAGATTAAGGCGATTTAAGAGTTACCTCCGCATAGGACTAAGAAGGAGGTGATCCTATCTTCAAGCTGTTGAAGGAAGACGCTACGACAAAGTGGACTGAAGAGTATCAGACTGCTTTTTATGCTATCAAGAACTATTTTTCCAATCCGTCGGTATTGGTCCCTCCGCGAGAAGGGAGTCTATTGTTGTTGTATTTGTCCATCTCTGATAGTGTATTTGGATACTTACTTGGTCAACATAACGAGACAGGAAAAATGGAGAAGGCTATCTATTATATAAGCAAGAAGTTTACTCCATACGAGTCTCGTTACACTTTGTTAGAGAGGACGTGTTGTGCTTTGACTTGGCTTGCACATAAGTTGAAACATTGTCTGTCTTCTTATACTACATACCTCATTTCCAGAATGGACCCGTTGAAGTATATCTTCCAAAAGGCGAGTGGAAAATGTTGTTGAGTGAGTTTGATATTGTGTATGTAACTCAGAAGGCGATAAAAGCACAGGCTTTGGCTGATCATCTTGCAGAAAATCCCGTTGATGAAGAGTATGAACCGATCAAGACTTATTTTCACGATGAAAAATTGTCATTTGTGGGTAAAGATATTTCTGAAGCATATCTAGGTTGGAGACTATTCTTTGATGGAGCGACAAATCACCAAGGGAAAGGTATTGGGGTGGTCTTAGTGTCGGATCTGGTCAGCACTATCCCATGGCAGCTAAGCTCCGATTTAATTACACGAACAACATGGTTGAGTATGAAGCTTGTGTTCTTGGTTTGAAAATGGACACTGTCATGAATGTCCAAGAGTTGCTAGTTATTGGATATTCAGACTTGTTTATTTATCAAGTTCAAGGAGAATGGGTTGTGAAGAATCCAAAGATTATACCTTACGTACAATATGTGCAGAAGTTGTGCAATGGGTTTCGTAAGATCGAATTCAGACATACTCCCAGAATACCAAATGAGTTGGCCGATGCTCTCGCCACCATCGCTTCAATGATTAAACATCCGGATACAGATTACATTAATCCGTTGGATATAGAACTGAAGGAACGTCCGGTCCATTGTTCACATGTTGAAGCGGAACCAGACGGTTTGCCTTGGTATTTTGATATAAAGAAGTATTTGGAGTCCAGAACTTATCCAGAAGATGCTACATCCAACCAGAAAAAGTCGATACTCCGCATGGCCCTCAACTTTTTCTTAAGTGGAGAAGTCCTTTATATGAGGACCCCAGATTTGGGTCTTCTCAGATGTGTTGATGCTGTTGAAGTTGTGAAGCTTATTGAACATATACATGTTGGAGTTTGTGGTACGCATATGAATGTGCTTACTTTGGAAAGAAATATCCTTCGAGCCGAGTATTTTTGGATGACTATGGAGAACGATTGTTTCAAGTTTGTGCAAAAATGCCATAAATGTCAAGTGCACGGTGATTTGATCCGAGTGCCACCTCACAAACTTAAGGCTATGAGCTCACCTTGGCCGTTTGTAGCTTGGGGTATAGATGTCATCGGTCTGATAGAGCCAGCCGCTTCTAATGGACACATTTTTATTTTGGTTGCCATTAATTATTTCACCAAGTGGGTGGAATCAACTTCTTACATGTCGGTAACCAAGAAAGTTGTGGCTGATTTTGTTCGCAACAATTTGATATGCAGGTTCGGAGTACCAGAATCAATCACTATAGATAATTGTGCAAATCTTAATAGTCACTTGATGAGACATATATGTGAGCAATTTAAGATCACGCACCGGAATTCAACCTTTTATCGTCCCCAATTGAATGGAGCTGTAGAGGTCGCCGATAAGAATATCAAGAAGATTCTGAGAAAAATGATTGACAATTACCGAGGTTGGCACGAGATGTTTCCATACGCTTTATTGGGTTATCGGGCGACTGTCCATTCATCGACTGGAGTTACCCCATACTTGCTAGTATATGGAACACAAGCAGTCATACCGGCTGAAGTGGAGATACCATCTTTGAGAATTATCCAAGAAGCTGAGTTGAGTAATGCTGAATGCGTCAGCAAGAGAACTGATCAGTTAACTTTGATTGACGAGAAGATAATGATTGTCATTTGTCATGGTCAATTATGTTGACAGAGAATGATTCGTGCTTTCCACAAGAGAGTCAGAGCTAGAACTTTTGAAATTGGTCAGTTGGTCCTTAAGCACATTTTCCCTTATCAAGACGAGTACAAAGGAAAATTCGCACCAAATTGGTAAGGTCCTTACATGGTTCGCAAAGTATTATCTGGAGGTGCTTTGGTCCTGTCGGAGATGTATGGCACCGCGTGACAAAAACCGATCAACTCAGATACTGTCAAGAGATATTATGTGTAAAGTTTTAGTTTTTATTCCTATCATTTACTTGTAATTGTTCTATCTGCTTGTATTTGCTTGGTTTAAATTTTGTCCCTCTTGTAACGAACTACGTCTGACCTGAATTCTCAAGAATGAGATACGTAGGCGGCCTATGTCGGTCTCGGTCACCCCATTTATTCCCTTTAATTATTTCATTGTATTTGAACTAAGTTCGACCTGAATTCTCAAGAATGAGATACGTAGGCGGCCTGTATCGCCCTCGGTCGGTTTCTTTGTAAATTTCTCTTTCGTTAACCTTTAAGGGGGAACTATGTTTGACCTGATTCCTGCCTCAACGGGATACGTAGGCGCCACAAGGGTTCGGTCATATCTCTTGTAAGATTTCTATTCCTCTTTACAATAGAAACAGGGACAAATTTTTTGAGAGGGACTCGAAAATTCTCGAGAAGAAGATTCTTCCTCAGCAAGTCAAGACTGAAGATATTTTGAGATTTGTAACTAGGACATAATTTTTGAGATATGACAGAATTTTTGAGAATATCTCAAAAATTCCACGATCTACTCAGTTTCAGTGGAAAGATAAGCAAGACAGTTAACTGAGAGAGAAATTTTGAGGATGGCCTTAAAATTTTAGCATGGGTTTATCTACAAGTCCAGAGTGACTCTAAAAACTCCCCAATGAATAATCAGATAAACCTCCACGCTTCAGGCTCAAAGAAGTTTGTTAAGCCTGATATAACATGACTTAGAAGTGACCTTTTTCAGATACTATTTCTCGAAAATTTATTTCTCTTAAATTTTTCCTTTAACGTTTTATTTGTTTTGGCATAAAATATTTTGTCTTATCTATCAAGATTCAGGAGATCGAGAAATCAACCATAGATAGCAGGAGAAGGAGCAGACAACTGAAGAAATCGACACAGATCAATTCATTTTTAAAACTAACAATTATTATGTGGATGCAGGTTTATAGATTTGCTATGAAATCAGCAAATTCTTTCGATTTATGAATATGAAGAAGTCAAAGGAGGAAAAAAACTATCCAAAAATCAATAGTTTTCCTAGAAGCAAGAATCATTATATATCGCTTATGTTGGAGACTTGAGAATATGAATTGTTTATTTCAATCAATTTCCAACAACATGACATTTATTAAGAACGTCGAGCTAGATTCGAAGGTAAATCAAGCGAAATATCAAGAAAGAGTTTCGGTTTCCATAAAGGACGTCATTTGCACCATAATGTCGGATATGATATTATGCATAACCCGGAGGGGTCAGTTATTTTATTGGCGATCAAGACGATATACTATCTTGAAGTAGTCTTTTTACCATTATCATCATGATTATCCAGAAAGAAACCAGAAGATCATTATGTTTTTCGATTGAAGCACTATTTTCATTTAGTACCAAGGATGACATCAAGAGTTAATATCTGTGCATCACAGGAAGATATTCATGTCCTGTGGAAGATCATGCATCGCCAGTCAATATCCATGCATCGCGAAAGATCATGCTTCGCGAGTCAATATCCATGCATCGCAAAAGATCATGCATTGCAAGTCAATATCCATGAATCTGGAAAATCATGCATCGCAAGTCAATATTCATGCATCGCGAGTTAATATTCAAGCATCGCGAGAAGATTGCATACCTGGAAGAAATTTGTGCATTGCGAGAAGATTTCATACCTCACAGAAATTTATGCATCACGAGAAGATTTCATACCTCGTAGAATATTATGCATCGCGAGAAGATTTTATATCTCATAGAAATTTATGCATCACGAGAAGATTCCATGCCTTTTTGAAATTTATGCATCGCGAGAAGATTTCATACCTCGCAGAAATTTTTGCATCGCGAGAAGATTTCATACCTCGCAGAAGTTTATGCACCATGAGAAGATTCCATGCCTCATTGAAATTTATGCATCGCAAGAGGATTTCATGCCTCGTAAAAAAGTTATGCATCATGAGAATATTTCATACTTCGCAGAAATTTACGCATCGGGGGAAAATATTAATGCCCCGCAAGAAGTCATGCACTGCCAGAAAAGGAAATCGTGCATCCCAAGAGAAATATTTATCCATCGGCATCAACTGCATTCTTTTATTTTGATAAAAGTAAACATCAAGAAGAGCATACAAGACGACATCAAGAGAAATACGAGCACACCTCATCAACTTTCCTTTATGTTGACATCAAATGAAGAATACATTGAAGATTATATTGCCAACACAAGACATAAGCTTTATTTGCTTTACGTCAAACCAATCGAGTTGGCGTCAAATGTCGAGGAGAACAATTAAGTTTAGACATGGTAAAAGACATTGTCTCCCATATTAATTACATTTTTATGTTGACGAGTTTTATCTCAACCTTTTTCGAGAGCATTCGAAAGGATGAATTCTCCAAAAGATACCACATGTGCGGACGACATAAAAAAGGATGCAGCACAACGTGGAAATTTTTTAAGCAGCGAACTGAGACATAGTCCAGAGAGGATTGTCAAAATTTTAGGACGCGAGCAGAGGAGTGGCTTCCACCACAATCAAACCAAACCCCTATCGGAAGGCATGTGGGTTTTTCTTTGGGTTTTGTCAGTTTCAGTTTCCCATCCAGAAACCTTGATATCTGCCGGAAGCAAGCTTCCAATCTGAGTGATAATGCGCCAAGAGCCTTGAAAATTATATCCGTGTAAACTCTTAATTATGGGTGTGAAGCGCGCCACATTCACGGCTAAGAAGTTACAAGCCTCCTTTTCATACTCGTTTAATTTTGCCACTTGTCCAGAGCCAAAGGTTATCTAGAATAATAGATTTCCTTTTCAACCAATCTATTCGAACCACAAATAGCCTGATTCCTAAACTATAAGTATATGTAGGCGAGCTCGGTGATGAAAACTCGGCTGTATTCCAACATTCACTCTTAAATCTTATTCTTGAGCATTTCCGTCCCTTCATAATTCGGTATCGAAATGACCCTTGAATTCTTTCAACTCGTGCGTTAAATCAAGCGTGTAGAACTACAAGTGGTTTGAATTCTCATTCAGCCTGAGATATGTAGGAAACCCATTTCCAGGGCTCGGCCATAATTCCTAAAGTCCATACCAAATATTGTCAGAAAAATTAATTTGTGGTCGGTCAAAATCGAATTGGTCAATTTCATTTTTCTTGAACTTCTTGCATCAGTCCAAGTCAAAAAAGGGACAGTTGACACCCAATTTTGACCTCCCCTGATGTAAATTAACTAACGAGCTTCTCAAATTCTAAACTATTTGAAATAAATAGATTTATGAAGTTACAAAATTTACACAAAATAAAATGGTTTACTTTTATAATTTTTACGAAATATATGATTTATGTAATTTTATATGCAATTAGCACATTTTATATACATTTCAAAAAATCATCTCAAAAGATTTTAGTAGATAATTTATTAAATTGGTTTATTTTAAGTTATGGTTTTATTTTTGTTTTGAATCACTAGTTTGTAATTAAATTAATGATTTTATTTTTTATTTTTATTTTGTTAAAATTAAGAAGCCCGTTAGTTAATTATAATAACTCATCTCATCTAATTTTAGCTGATTTCAACTCAATTTGGCTGATTTAGTTTCACTTGGCTATGCCAAGACCGAATGTGGGCCTTTGTAATTTTCTTTTAGCACCCAGGTCTTGCCAAATCTCAGGCCCAAAGATTGAACTTAAAACCCAGTCCACCATAGAAAATTTCAACCCAATTTCCCCAAATCACCCCAGCCCATGCCTTTTCAGTTGACCCGGCCCAAACCCTTCTCTTCCTTAGCAGAGAGTCCAGAACAATCTGCTGTTCCAAGACTTTTCCCAAAGTGCCAAACGCGGACAACAACAAGGAAGAACGACACACGTGAGTAGAAAACGCGAAGGTCCCATTGATGGTGTTACATGGGAGGTATTAACAATACCAACCGCGCGTGATCCGCACGTCCCAACGTCTTCTTCCTCTATCCCATTCTGCTTTGGACAGTACTTTCGGCTGCAACTTTTGTGCGTTTCCAGCTACTTCCTTCGTCCCCCTTAGCGCGAGATCATGCCACATCGATACCAAGGACGGGAGATCGATTTTAATCGTCCATTCCGCTTTCCCTTTTCAGAATAGAGTTAGAATTTCAGAAAAAGGTTGTTTATCAAATTTAGTGAATTTTTTTTTTGAGAATTTGAATTGGAAGAGATTCCCTCTCTCATCAATTAGTGATCCGTTTCCCCCAATTTTTTTATTTAAAAGCATTAGAAATATCAATAAATTTTTTCTGAAATAGTGAGCTAAAAAGTTGAGTGAAATACTAATTGTTAAGAAGAGGAAACCATTTAAATCCGAAGTTCTTGGAGATATTCCTTTAATCTCAGTTTGGTTCACTTTATTTCATTCATCCAAGTCTTCTCGGTGTCATTCTTAGGGTGCAGAAGTCGGTACTCTTTCAGGTTCACTATTGTCCTTGTTCTGCTGCCCCTCTGAAGGTAATCTTCCATTTCCCTTTTAAGTATCCCTTGCTCTTAATATGTTGTTGATGAGAGTGTAGAGTAGTCGTCTACATGATAGAGTGGGTGATCTATTTTTTTCTATCTTCGGACTCGTCGCTGGCTATTGTGTAGTAATAGAATCTGTTTTTTAAGCTATTATTGTCATTTATTTCCGTTTTCAAAATGATTTGGTGTCTATCTAGCTTACATTGTTGTTTTGTGTTTCTTCGAGCTAATGGCTATTATGCTTGCCTTAAGATTGGACTTTTCATTTGTTAAACATCATGCTTCTAGTCCATCTCTGTTTAGCTAAATATTTTCTCGTTTTGCTATATATCCTTAAGTATCAAAGAAGTCGTTTTATCCTCTCTCTATGGGTCTCCTATTTTATGGATTTCTGCTTGCTCCGTGTGTGCGTTTAGCTATGACTATTTCGTTCTAAAAGGGGATTGAAACCTGCAGCAGGCTGCTTGTCCTAGTGTCAAGTCGTTCAAATGTTTTTCCTTGTTCTGAAAATGAATCTCAAATGTGATGTAGGTTTAGTATGGCTGACATGTTTAGTTTATCGAGTATGTTAATATTTTCCTCTAAATGACTCGACTATTTGTTGTGTTCAAAGAGCATGCCCCTTAACATAATGAACTAGCATAACCAAGCTCTTCACTTATGGAGTTAGTTCGATATCCTCATTCCGATAATTTCACTTAAAGTACGCATGCAAGTTGCTTCTACATGAAAATCTATGATTGCCATTGTTTGCCATTTATTAATTTGGTTTGTTTTGGTTTCCCATATAGCCACTGTTCATTCTTTTGCCTAATCTTTTTTGGTTTTATGCTTTCTTCTTTCATTGTTTTGTTTGTTTCTCAAAAGACCTTTTGTTATGTTTTCGTCTTGATTTGTTCCATTAGTTTTACTTTGATACGGATACTAATTCTCTCTTTTTTACCAATTTGTTGTATGAACCTCCTCCGAGTTCATAACGGAGTTCTTTAGTTGCATTCTTATATTCGAGCCATGAAGGCTCAAATCTCTTGTCGCCTTCGAGTCAGCCAGATTGCTATTGTGTAGAGCAAAAACCTTAAAACAAAGGCTGGAAATGGAGCTTGCAAGTTCCAAAAAGCTAAAATAAGTGTTGATATGCTGTTGTATATAGCGATATATGGTCCAAAACACCATGATACGTGTGTGGAAATTGATATTACATGTGTAAATAAGGAAAACTCAAAGGTGTGCAGGTTGAATACATCAGATACTGCTGGAAATTCATTTTTGCAGCCCCAAAGGGCCTAAAACGCAGTGATATATCATCTGTATACACTGATATACAGCTGGAATATAGCACAGATGGGTGCGAAACGTGAAAATGCAGGTGAAACGTGCAGGGACATCGAATTCAAATAAAATACAGGCTAGGGATTCCAAGAATCGGTAGTATACGTGATGTATACATCAAATATACACTTGGTGTATATCATGGAAAATGTGGACAAAAAGGGCCTAAATCTTAAAGAATTTTGGGCCCAAGTCCATTTGTGATAACTAAATAAAAGAACTTTATCTTTTAGTCAAAACATGAAAAATTATATGAAAGTCATTTTTAGTCAAATCGCTAGTCAACCGCGAGTTAGCGGGCATTCCGAGGGCCTAGCACCTTCTCGGAATGTATATTTGAACTTCGAACCCCTTTCAATCCGTTTTTATCTGTTTTTAAATCTTTTGAAAAATAAATTTTAACTTTCTTGAAATTACTAAAAAATCAAGTGGCGGCTCTGTTAATTTGAAAGGTCGATTTCTCTTAAATCATAAGATTAATTTTTTTTGAAACTTAGTCATTTTCACTTTACATATATATTTTTAATAAAACAGAAACCCTTCATTACATTTTGGGATAAAAAATGCCCTAATTTTTTCCTTAGAGACCACATATACCCTCAAGAGTTAACACCCATACTTTTATTGACTTGGCAAGCCATGTGGGACTAATCCTTTCACCTAAGCATCGACAACTAGGATTCACTACAAAAGAACTAGACTTTTAGTGGCGACATCAGTCGCCACAGAAGCCCAAAAATCGTCACCTAAAAATTTTTAACATTAAATTCAAATTTTGTGTTTTTTTCTTCATTGTTTTTAACAAAACAAAAATTATATTGATTAAGTAGGAGTTTGAAGATACTGTATGTTTTATTTTTATGTCATATGTAAATGTATAAAATGTACAACAATGAATTATATAGTAGGATATGTGAATCGAGAAGTAACTTTTATGATTTTTCATAATAATATTGGTTGTTTTAAATATTGATATTGCAAGTTATTTATTTTAGAAAATTAGGTTGCAATTGAAAATTAATTATCATATTTTTTTTGTTTAAAAATAGATTTTACTAGCGAATGGTTGTTGGAACCTTAGTCGTCACTAAAAATCACTCATAACACCTTTAGTGACAATATTTTGGTATTTTGTGACAACTTTATCGCCACTAAAGGTTAAGTTCTTTTTAGTGAATCTTAGTTGACAACGCTTAGGTGGAAGAATTAGTCCCATGTGACATGCCAAGTCACTAAAAAATTGGGGTGTCAACTCTTGAAGATATTTATGGTCTCTAAAAATAACGACGGGGTATTTTTGATCCCAAAAATAATGGAGGATATAAGTGATCTATTTTGCATAGTTTACGAGCAAATTGACGCTTTTCCGTTTTACTTATTGTTAAAAGGCATTGATTATAAGAAAAAACATTGCTAACTAATGAAAAATTAAACAAAAAAGATTGAGAATGATTAATCATTCTCTTTTCGATCCAAATGCATGACCTTGGTTGAACTAAGTTAAAAATATTTGTACTTCAGTAAGCATTGTTGGTAGAGTAACCAAAAGAATAATATTTGTGATTGTCCAAACAATAGAAAACATCCTTGTTGTTGTCGTGAAACATTTGAAAGAAACTCTTTCTTTTATAATTATATTTAACTTACACAAGGATATATATATATATATATATATATATATATATATATATATATATATATATATATATATATATATATATGTATGTATGTATTGATTACGATACAAAGATAACAAAGTCTAAACAAAGTAGGATATCAGAAGAAACCAAGACATAGTCGAACTCGTCTATGTTATCGTCATCATTCCCGCTCAAGTTGAGCAGGGTGCTAAACCAGTGTCTACTTGAACTTCAATTGATGAAATCGTGACTTCAACAATGGCTTAGTCAATAGATCAGCTATCTGGTCATGTGTGTTGACATAACAAACCACAAGAGTTTTAGCGCGAACCTTGTCTTGAACAAATGAAAATCAATCTCCACGTGTTTTGTTCGATAATGAAAAATGGGATTGGCAGTCAAGTATGTAGAACTGAAATTATCACACCAAAGAGTAGGAGTAAAGGAGGTGAAACAACCAATCTCACGAAGAAGGAACTCAACCCAACTGAGTTCAGAAGTTGCAGCTGCCAGGGCCCTATACTCAGCCTCAGTACTCGATCTAGGGACAGCATGCGGCTTTCTTGAAGACTATGAGATCAAGTTGTTGCCAAGATATATGGCAAAGCTAGTAGTTGACTTTCGATCATCCACATCGCCACCCCAATCAAAATCTGTGAAACCATGAAGTAGGGTGGTTGAGGTACGTGATAAGAATAGACCATGAGCAGGTGTAGATTCGATGTATTGCAAAAATATGCTTCACTCCACCCAATGATTGTCCATACGACAATGCATAAATTGTGAAACTTTATATACTGTGTATGCTATGTAGGGACGAGTGAATGTCAAGTATTCTAGGGCACCAACTATACTACGACACAATGTAGGATCACTGAAAGGAATTCCACCAGAAGAGGAAAGCTTCGCAGCTGGGGAAATGGGAGTAGTAACAAGATTATACGAGTTCATTTTTGCTCGGCGAAGAAGATCAGTGACATACTTGTGTTGCGATAAGAATAATCCTTCCTTCATCTAATTTGCTGTAATACCCAAAAAATAGGACAAGGTGCCTAAATCCCGGACGGTAAACTGAGATTGAAGTCGAGCAACCAAAGCCTTGATAAGTTGATATGCACAGGGTTATTTCCCATTACTAAAATATCATCCACATATACTTAGCAAAAATGTTTGTCACCTGGAGTGGACATATAAAACAGAGAGCTATTAGTCTTAGAACCCATGAACCCAAGTGAAAGAAGAGCATCAATGAGATGCTTGTTCCACATTTGAGGCGCCTGTTTGAGACCATAAAGAGAGCGCTTAAGTAGGCAGAAATGATCGGGATGAGAGGGGTCAATAGCAGGAGGCTGATGCATATATACCACCTCATCTAAGTGTCCATGAAGAAAAGCATTGGAGATGTACAGTTGCGTTATATGCCAACCGTTAGTCACTGGTAACGAGAGTAACAAATGAACAGTAGTTGTTTTAACAACTGGACTAAACGTATCCATAAAATCAACCCCAGTCCATTGATGATATCCATTTTCAACGAGATAGGCCTTGTAACGTTCTAAGGAACCATCAACTTTCAATTTTATTTTAAATATCCAGCGACAAACCAATGATATTTTGCGACGGAGATGGAGGAACAAGTTGTCATTTGCAATTTTGTATTAAAGTGTTATACTCCTCAGCCATAGCACTACACCAATGTTTAGTCTTAATAGCCTGAGTATAACATGTAGGTTCCTCAAATGAAGGAGTAATAGCAGACATGAAAATGGTTGTTGCGGCTTCAACCAACCTGTTTGAGACTGAGTAACCATTCGTCGAGCAGGTGCTGAAGGCAACTGCAACGGAATACATTCAAAGGCACTAACTAGCAAGTCACATTTAGATAGGTAAACATATTGAGAAATTTCATTAACTGAGTGGTGATTCGGTAAAGGTTGAAACGTTCCAAATGTAATTGGAAGGGTTGTAGGTGTAGGACCAACTTGACTGAATGGTGAATGTGGCTGGGAGGTAGGCAAAACTGGAGGTGGTGGCGGAATTGTTGGAGATGTAATTGGAAGTTAGAATGCGAGAGGATTGTTGGTGGCATTGGTTGATGTTTCGGTCACCATAACATCTAGTGATGAAAAAGGAAACACACTTTCATAAAAAATAAATGTCGAGATACAAAAACTTTGGAGGAAATAGGATGAAAACATTTATATATCCTTTATAAATTTTACTATATCCCAAGAACACACAAGATTTTGAACGAGGTGATAATTTGTCCTTCGTATACGGACGAAGCCAAAGAAAGCAAAGACAACCAAACACACACAATAGAGAATAATCTGGTTCAATTCGAAATAGTACTGGAAAAGGAGATCGATTTTGCAATCTAGGCGTAGGTAATCTATTAATGGTGTAGACTGCAGTTTCAAAAGCATTAGTCCAAAAGCGAGAGGGAACATTAGCATGATATAGTAATGCTCTACCAGCTTTCACGACATGCCTATCATAGCCATTTTGTTCGGGTGTATAAGGACAAAAAGAACGTTTTGTAATTCAATTATCACGTAAGTAACTTTTTGAAGCTCGAGACTCACCACCCTAATCAACTTGAAAAGATTTAATTGGACAACCAAAATATTTTTCAATCAAGGTAGGAAATTGAATAAACACAGCGAGGACTTCAGACTTAAAGTGAAGAAGATATATCCAAGTATATTTACTAAAGTGATCGAAAAGATCACATAATAACGATAACCATCATTAGAAACAACTGGGGAAGGACCCCAAACATCTGAACAAATTAAATCAAGAGGCCTGGAGGCCTGAAAACTAGACTCACTAAAAGGGACCTTGTGACTTTTGCTAACAGCACATGTAGCGCATAAACTAGAATATTTACTAGAATTTAAAAAATTGATCATAATGATATACGAACTGTAGGATATTATGCATGAGCCAAACGAGCATGCTAAACATCAAGAGAAGTTGCAAAGAAAGTTGGAGATGATAACTTTGTAACTGGTAAGTGAATATAGTCCTCCGCTACTCAACCCTTTGTGTAGTGGTGCCCTCGTTGCCAAGTCCTTAATAAAAAAATGGTTGGGAAAAAATTCAATAGAGACATTATTAGATTTGGTAAAAGAATTTATAGATACCAAGTTTTGAGTAGCAATGAGAACATGAAGAATATCGTCAAGTGTAAATTTTTTTGCAGAAGCTACAATAGAACTTTTACCTATATGAGAAATTGGTAGTTTAGAGCCATTACCTAAAGTTATCTCCTCTGGACCTTGATATTCAGAGTGAATTCCAAGATTATTAAGGTAAGCTGTTAGATGATGCATGTCACTATCTATCAACCAATCTTAGGTAGGTGAGAGTTGGGTGTTTCCTAGGTTGGATACGGGTCTGCCAAAAGATCAAATTTCATTAAGTGTTCTAGGTGACGTACATACTCTTGCTATGTGACCTTATCCTTCATAATTGTGACAAACAATGGGTGATGCATCAGTGATGGAAGACTTCATATTAGAGGATGGAGTATTGTATGATAAACCAATTACTTTGAGCTATCTGGGAGTAACCATGATTGGATGAGTGACCACGATCTCTATTATCTCTACCTCTACCATGTTAGGTTGTGGAGCCTGATTAATATATGTAACTGTTTACGCAGTTTAACCTCCGCGGTGAGGTTGCAAGGGGGTTATGGGGGGCGGGAGCCCCCCATCCGAATACGGGGTTCATGGCAGCGGCCCGACCTAAATTTTAGGCTTTCCTATTTATTCTCTGTAACCAAAAATACTTTGATTCAGTAATATAAATATACCTCACCGCCGTGGAAGTTTACTCACGGGGTGTAACCACGAAACATTGAGTTTTCTCTTTCCCTTTGTATTTTGTACTCTCATATTTATAGTGGATTGCTCATCTCCTTTGTGGACGTAGGTCGATTGAACGAACCAAGTTAAATCTTTGTGTCTTTTGGTATATATCTCGTTGTTTTCTTACTCGTAGTCTTTCGAGGTTTGCATTTGCTAGCTTTCGCATTTACACCTTCTTATGTACGGTCCTAACAAGTGGTATCAGAGCCAGATTGAATGATGGAGTCAGGTTTAGTGGTTCGATGATCGATGTTTGAACCAGGTTAGAAAGGGTGTTCATCTTGACGGGTGTAGTTCTAGCCGCAACCTTTTTGACAATAATGAAGATTTTGTTGGATAAATTGTTTCAGAGAGGTTCTCTGCGTTGAGACATAAATTTTGCAAAGGAGATTATGGAGAGGAGAAGCAAGTTGTTGAAGAATAAGTCAAGAAGGTGGACAAATTTATTTTGTCAGAAATTCAGGCCAAGGGGGAGATTTGTTAGGTTTTATTTGCCCTAAATTTCTTACCATAAATAGGTTTTCCTTTTAGGAAAAGGTTTTGGATTGACTAATCCTTTTGTTGTAGGAAAAAGGTTTAGGACTTTATAAATAGAGGAATGTTCCTTCTAACTTAATCAGCATTCACAATGTAGTCTTAAGGGCTTTGAGAGTTTTGATTAGGGGGAGAATTTATGGGTCACAAGCTTGATACGTTATCACTTGTGTGTCATCTCTTTCTCTTGAAAGTTCTTGTGTTCTTCATTTATCTAGTGTGTGCGCGTGAATTCAATCCTAACATACCACATCCACGATTATTAGCAACTGAGGTATGGGTAAATTGTGCTATTGGTTCTATGACATAAAGAGTCTCATCTGTTTTCAATTGTCGTTCTTCATTCAACAACAATCCATATAAAGCATCAAAAGAAATATCTTCTTGACGCAATTAAAGTGATCTTGTAAAGGGACGATAGGCTGGTCCCAAACCAGCAACAATGAATTCTACCAAATCATCATCAACAACTGGATGCTGCAATGCAGCCAATTTGTCCGCAATACCCTTTGTATGTTGCACATAGGTTTGGATACTTGCATTATCTCTCCGCAATATGTGTAACTATATTTTCAACTCACGAATCTGTGGATTGGAACCATATGCATAGGCAGCCACAAGTTTGTTCCATGCTCTATGAGTTGTCTCTGCACCAACCAGTTGAGGACAAATACCTCCTGAGACTGAAGCAACGATCTAACTTAAAACAAGTTGATCTTGTCTTAGCCAAACATGGTACAAAGGATTAGGATGATTACCAGTCAGAACCTGATCTGGAATCACTGGGCTACCATCGATATAAAAACCAATACCACACCCTCGAACCATAGGAAGAACTTGTGTCTTCCACACAAAAAAAATTGAGGAGGTGAGTTTAACTTGTAATTGGTGTGCGATATTTGGTGAAGGTAAAGGCATATTAGTGAATGAAGTTTGTATAGTTAAAATCACATTTGTTCCTAACGATTCAGAGGCTGTGGATATATTATCTTCCATCGCCAGTGGAGTTAGTTCTCTGTTTTTCTATTTCTTTTTGGGTTGTTTTAACCTCTTAAGGCTCTAATATATTAATATATATATATATATATATATATATATATATATATATATATATATATATATATATATATATATATTAACCAAGAGTCCTAGTTGATTACGGTACAAAGACGACAAAGTCTAAACAGATAGGATGCCAAAAAAAACCAAGACATATTTGAACTCGTCAATGTTGTCATCATCAGGAAGTATATCTTGTTTCCTACCCTCAATGCGACATATATTCTCAGGTATGATCCTCCAAAGCTCATAAACAATGTTTTATAATTGTTCAAATGTGTGATTTCCCCCCTCTTTAACAGTTCTCCATTCAATTTGTATCTCCAAACTTCTACCTCGCCTTCGTCACAACTTAAAAACACAGCTAACATTCCTCCATTATCGACATCTTCTACTATGTATGTCTTTCGAGTTGATCTTTGTTTTGAACGTGAAAAGTGTTTCCCAAAAAAAATTTCATTTAGCTCTTTGTGCACCTGAGTTTTCCTTGATTTATAATGTTTCCAAATTACATATCTCACGATATGTAGATTATATTATTTTTGAAAAATAACAAATTATTGCACCCCGTGGCCTGAACTTTTGCTCGATGATTCCTGAAGTAGTGATACCTCCATCCAATATCTCCCACTTTGATAATGTATGCATCTAGACATAACCACCAGTTTCAAAACCAACAACTGAACAATCTGATGCTAAATGAGTTAGGAGGACAAGAAAAAGTCCAAGTAGAGCAACAATTTTCATTCTCATCTAGTACATCAGGGAGTTCAATTATGTCATTCTTTGAGTATTGAAGATGAAAATGCGGGGGTTTCCATGATTCTTGAGCAGTCAATTATCTTTTGAGCTACGAATTCGGGCACCCCTAAATTTTAGAATATCGACTTTCTGAGTAATTACGACATTATACACTAGATCAAAGAATTCTACAATGCATGTTTCTTTTTGCAAGGTCATCAAACAAGGCGATGGTGATTGTGGTTGTGGACAAGGAGGAGGGGTTAGGGGTGCATAGTGCCAATATTTACAAATGACACGTCAAAATAAATTAATCAACAACAACAACACGTAATAATATTAATCCAAGTATGTCTAATGGAATAGCTGACCACAGTTTATCATAATCTGTCTCCATCATTATTCAGAAGTACGAAATTTTGCTTTGAACTTGAGAGATTAAATTACTATCAATTGAATTGGAAAAAAGGACTTGTTATTACCCAAATTAAATAGAACAAGTATAAGCAAAGTGTAACTGTCTTTTTACCTTACTTATTTATGGAAAATCCCAATTATTTATTAGAAAGGAAAGGAAAACAAATTTTCTTATTCTAGAGCTACTCTTTTTCCTTTTTCTTATCGTATTTGAACTCATTATTATTATTATTATTATTATTATTATTATTATTATTATTATTATTATATATTTAAGTCAAATTTATTCTTTTAACTACACATTAGGAAATACTACTATGTTGGACGAGATGAGAGTGGAAAGGAAGAAGATTCATGGATTCTGATTTCTTTATTTTTCATGGACAAACCAAACAATCCAAGCTATGTCTTTTGTTAATTTCTATTTTTTTAATTTTGATTTTAATGGCTGATTCTATGTTTATTATTGTTTTTTGATCTACTTATTTATCAATTTTTGAGTAATTTCATAAATGTTTCTTGGAATTTTATAAAAAAAAAAAGGAAAACAAAAAAGTGTTTTTTTAAACCAAAACAAGTGAGGATGGTTCAATGTCAATTTTTTTTAATTTTCTGATTCATCTTTAATATCTTCATAAAAATTGAATCGGTGAATCTAATTGTTTTAAATCTTAAACAATTTGTCGGCTGTCAAGATTTCTCTTATTTTGAATCCAAACTCTTTTTTTTGATATATAAAACAAAAAATCAAAATAGATGTTCATCTTAGTCGGGATTTTTAAAAAATGGTGACAACATGGATTCAAAATAAATGGGTAATGATATAAGTCTTAAGTATTGGGTATAGGTTACAATTATGTGATTAATGATTAAGGATTGTCGAGTTGTCCTCAAGTTTATAAGTTGACAGTTCACTGAATTAAATGAAGGGTAAAAGGGATTTCACAATACCTAATTTAACAAACTTTTGTGGGAATTAAATGAGGGGTAAAAGGATAAATTGATTAAACCAACCTAATTTAACCAATTTTGGTGGGAGATATCGAGCTAGAAAATAAAAGTTTTTCCCCCGTCTCCAGTCGTCATATTCGTCCTCTTCTTCTTTTTCTTCTTCTTCTTCTGCTCTCGTCTTTGCTTGCTTGCTTGCCTTTCTTCCCGCTCTCTTCATCTTCTTCTTTTCGTACATTGTGGGTCTTCGCTGCTAGTGCTTATGATTTCTTCTTCTTGAATTAGATTTACCGAATTTGTAAGTAGTGGACCAAATTTCATTTTGTTTCAATTGGAATTACTTCATAAGTGATTAGGTCACACACCATTATTTCTAGTAAGTAAAATTAATAGATATTTGAAATCAATTCATTATTATCTAATTTAGTTACATGCAATTTTTTCAATAATTTGCATTCGTGTTTCCAACATATTGTTATATATGTTGCAACACTTGACTATACAAAATATTATATCAAATGTAGCAACATAAATGTTATTTCAATCGCAACAGAACAATCATATGTAGGAACATATGACTTACATCTCGCACAGAAAAGCCATGTATGGCAACATATAATATAATATAAACATGTTACCACATATGATTTATTGTCACATTAGAACAGTCATATGTAACAACATATATGAGTTACATTTCGCAACAGAAAAACCATATGTGGCAACATATGATATAACATAAAAATATTGCCACATGTGATTTATTTTTTACAATATAACAGTCAAATGTAGCAATATATGACTTACATCTCGCAACAAAAAGCCATATGTGACGAGATATGATGATACAATATAAAAATGTTGTCACATGTGATTTATTCAACAGAACAGTCATATATAGCAACATATGACTTATATTTCGCAACAGAAAAGTCATATGTGGCAACATATGATATAACATAAAAATGTTGTCACATTTGATTTATTTGTCACAACAGATCAGTCATATGTAGCAACATATGACTCACATATCTACATATAATAATCATATGTTTGAAGCATATACTTATTCTTCATAATTACTAATTATTTTTTTAATTAATTTCTTCAGGTACAATGTCATTATTTGTTGGAATTGATTATCATGGTGAATAGGTCGAGAAGAAAAATTAATTTATATGGCGTTAGGAGGATAGTAAAACATGAGGAGCCGGTTCAGTAGGGATGTATGTCGAAAGAAACATTTTGTATGATGAATTCTTCAATTTAGTCATGCAAAAGTCTAGATACAATTGTAAATTGAAAGATCTTGTCATGAGTTACATTCCCCATTTTTTTCATAATGATAAGGTTTTACCTTTTAGAATAACCGATCAATCTAGTTTGATTGTTTATTTGGGAGAAACAGAGAAACCGCCCATATTAAGAGTCTACATGGAAGAAAATCCTATCGAGGAAGATCATAATGTAGACGAAGGCCAACAAGATATGTTTAATAATGAATATGGTCATGCGGACATGAATAATCCCGATGATGAAATTGGAATAGGTGAAGATGAAGGTGTAGTTGAAGGTGAAGGTGTAGGTGAAGGGCCAGACCTTGAGAGGAACTTTTCTCCTACACCTATAGTTGGCAGCAACAATCCATGTGCTGCTAAATCTTCACGTGTGAAAAATGTTCTAGATGATGAAACAAATTTTTAAAAGGGAATGACTGTGACATCCTCTAGCCAAAACAGACAAAAAATTGGTTTTTCAGAAAAATCTGCAGATGCAACCGTCGTGATCACCAACGGAGCGTAGCCTGACCCACAATCCGTCCTGCACAACCGTCGATGGGATCAGAGATTCCCAAAAACTCAGCCAGGGAAAATTGGCTAAGTCTTGATTGATGGATGGACATACGTAGGTCAGACGACGATTTGTAGTTTGTGACCCCCTTCACCCACTCTCTGACAAGAGCCACAGATGACCAGCACGGTCCGTAGGTCGACCCACAGTCCGTAGGTGGGAACTAGCGAACAATTAAGGGGGAAATGCAGTTGGGTCAAGTTCAAATGATCATTACTCTTAGCACAAAAATGAATTAGATAATTGAATTAACATTCCATAACCACCAACCGTGTTGAAATTCGACCTCCGAGCAAAAAGTTATGTCGATTTTAGTAAAGGCCCACTGAACAGACCCAACCTATGGACCAAACGAGAAACTGTCAATGGAACGATGGACCGTCAGTCCTGGACGTCGTTTGGTCTGACAGCAGCTTACCTAGGGGTCTTTTGGCCTTTTCCAATTTCGATTAAACCCTAAGATACGTCGTTTTGACCCTAAATCACCATATTTTAGTCAATTTAAGCCTAGAAACATAACTAGAACTTATCTAAGTCAAATCATTAACTCAAAAACTTAGAAAATTAGAAGCAAGAAAGGAGAATAAAGTCAAGAACCCTAGTTCAAGAATGCAACAAGTTTCCAATAGTTTCAGCCCCAAAATCTGAATATTTATCCATGAATTTTATCATCAGGTATGTGAGATTTCACTAGTTGGTTCCTTTCACTCATTGGGTCCTTAGTTTTCAATCAGATTCTTGATTCATTATCATGATTAAATCTTGGGTTTCTAGAACTTAGATAGAACTTCATGATTTAGTTAAAATATATGTTCAAATTAGATTATCATGTTATTAATCAGATTATTGCATGAATTTCAAACCCTTATTTAGTTCTTAAATTACACATGCTAGGTCATATTTTTCATTTATACAATTATACATGCTTCAATTTTTAATGCATAATTATCAGGTTAAATGTTGCATTTTCAGTTTGAATGGTAAGTTTTGAGCTATCCAATATTTACAAAAAATTCAGACAGAATCATTTAACTATATAAATCCATTGGAGTATCATAATACCGAGTTGGACCTGGGTTCAGCATACCCAATTAGTCCCAAAACTACTAGCCAAGTAGGTTGTATGTCCCCTCTATGAGCAATCAGTTTAGTGATTACGCAAACACGCCTTTATACCTTTGGCAGAGTATATTGGGTCCTCTCGATGAGGTGTGTATATCGGACTCCACATCAAGCTCATGTGGTTTTATTATCGGTTATTAGTAGCTCCCACAGTTCAGTCAGACTCTCTTGCATTGGCAATTTATTAGTACACTCAGTATCTAGTTTCAACATGTTATAAATTGGTCATTGCATTCAGTTAGCTCAGAATTCTCTATCTCATGTTCAGATTATTATACTTGCTTTTGTGCTTGTTCAGTTATGTTTTATTTCAGCTTTATCCTATCATGTATGCTCAGTACTTTTCAAGTACATAAGCATACGTGCGCTACATCTTCTCGTGATGTAGGTTCAGGTTCTCAGCATCCAAATCACGCATAGATCGATTTCTCGATCTACAATTCAGCAGATTCAGTGGTGAGTCTTTATTTTCCGAGGACAACAGTTATGAGTTTCATTTAAGTCTTTTAGTCATTTAGTGTAAGTTTTTTCTAGAATTAGTTGGGGCTTGTCCCAGTATTTCTAGTCCTGTTTAGAGGCTATTTTCAGACATAGTTAGTTCAACTTAGGGGTGAGTTAGTAACTTCATTTTATTAAACTCATCAGTCTTCATATTATATCAATTTTAACATACCCCATCTTTTCATTATAAATTATGATTAGCTTCCGCTTTAGTTTATTTTCTTTAGTATGCTCATGATCATGCGAATAGGGTTAGTTTGGGATCACTTGTGGTCCTAGGTTCTGTGTCCGAATCTCGGGGGTAGCTTGGGGCGTGATAAAACTTGGTATCAGAGAACTAGGTTCAAGAGTCCTAGGATGTTTGAAAAGCCGCACTAGGTAGAGTCCTTTTCATGGGTGTGAAGTGCACTACATCTAATGAGACGGAGGCTACAAAGTGTTTTTAGGAAAACTTTACTTTCTTGTTACTCTTATCATGCGTAAGGTATGATCTGATTCCATTCTAACTCGATGTTGTGCGCTTAAGATCATGCCTTCTCGTAGAACTTAGGCATGCAATGCTAATGTAGTTCCTCCAGTACCAGATAAGGAATTTCTAATGTAGAGTTTCAGAAAGCCAATTCATCTTTTGGCTCAGAGTATGACTAACCAGAATAATTAGCATGTTTGAGTTCCTACTAATAGAAATGATCGATTAGTGGCAACCAGAGTTTGTGATTTTGTTAGGATGAATTAGCCGAAGTTTTTAGGGTCACAAGTTGGTAAGGACCCATGAATTTCATTGATGAGGTCAAGAAAATATTTGGTGTGATGCAAGTAACTGGTAGTGATAGGTGAAATTTTCATCCTACTAGCTTAGGGATATTACTCACATATGGTTGAATTAACTAAGTGGAAAGACAACATAGATGACTTTGTATTTTTTAACTCAATATAGCGGTCCAATTCAGTGTTAGTTCGGAAATTCTCCCAAGACATTTTTAGTCTCTAATCCAGTCGGTGACCCAAATATAGCTAGACGGGTATATAGAAATTGCCCTGTCACAGTCTCTCAGAAAAGTCACCTCAACAGATCTTGTAGAGTTAGAAATGGTAGACTTCGATGACATTCTAGGAATGGATTGGTTACATTGATGTTATGACTAAGTCTATTGTAGAACTACGATTGTTCGTTTTCAGTTTCCAGATAAACTAATCCTAGAATGGAAGGGTAGTAGCTTAGCGCCTATGGGTCGATTCATTTCTTACCTTAAGCCAAAAAGATGATCTCTAAGGGTTATCTCTATCCTCTAGTTCAGACTAAGTATTATATCTCTGAAACACCAACTCTTGAGTAAGTTTAGTAGTTAGTGAGTTTCCAGAAGTATTTCCAGAAGATCTTCCCAGAGTCCCTCCCGAAAGGGAAATCGACTTTGAAATTGATCTCCTTCTAAATACCTAGCCTATTTCTACTCCTCCTTACAAAATAACTTCAACAGAGCTTAAGAAGTTGAAAAATTAGTTGCAAGACTTTCTAGATAAGGGCTTCATCAGGCCTAGTATTTCACCATGGGGTGCGCCAGTGTTGTTCATAATGAAGAAAAATTGTTCTCTCAGATTGTGCATTGACTATAGATAGTTGAACAAGGTCACAATCAAGAATAAGTATCCCATCCCCAGGATTGATGACTTGTTTGACCAACTTCAGGGTGCTAGTCACTTCTCAAAGATAGATCTCCGATCAGGTTATCATCAAATTAGAGTTAGAGATAGTGACATTCCAAAAATAGCCTTTAGAACTCGGTATGGTCATTACGAATTTGTAGTTATGTAGTTTGGACTAACCAATGCTCCTGCAGCTTTCATGTATTTGATGAACAAAGTGTTCAAACAGTAGTTGTACTTGTTTGTTATCATCTTCACTGATAATATCCTCATTTACTCTAGGAATGGGGATGAACATACAAGTCATTTGAGAATTGTTTTATAGACTCTCAAGGATAGCCAGTTATTCACTAAGTTTTGCAAATGTGAGTTCTGGTTGCAATCTGTTGTTTTCCTTGGTCACGTTGTATCCAGCGAAGGGATTCGAGTGGATTCACAGAAGATAGAAGGAGTGAAACAATGTCCCAGACCTACCTCTTCTGCAGATTTCAGAAGTTTCTTAGGTATAGTGGGTTATTAGAGAAGGTTCGTGGAAGGATTCTCCTCCATAGACTCACCATTGACTAGGTTGACTCAGAAGATTGTCAAGTTTCAATTGTCAGATGATTGTGACAAAATCTTTGCGGAATTGAAAACTAGATCGACTACAACTCCTGTCTTGACTCTACCAGAGGTTTCAGATGACTATGTGATATATTGTGATGTATCCTGAGTTGACCTAGGTTGTATGTTGATGCAACGAGATAAGGTTATAGTGTATGCCTCTAGACAACTTAAGGTGCGTGAGAAGAACTATCCAACTCATGACCTTGAGCTTGCAGCAGTGGTATTTGCACTCAAGATATGGAGACACTACTTGTCTGGTGTTCATGTAGATGTGTTCACCGATCGCAAGAGCCTTCAGTATGTGTTCACCCAGAAAGAGTTGAATCTTCGTCAGAGGAGATGGCTTTAGTTCCTTAAGGATTATAATATGAGTGTGCATTATCATCCTGGTAAGGCAAATGTGTTAGCCGATGATCATAGTAGATTATCTATGGGTAGTGTAGCCCATGTTGAAGAAAAAAGGAAAGAGCTAGTGAAGAATGTTCACAGGCTTTCTCGCTTGGGAGTTCGCCCTATGAGCATATCAGACAGCGGTGTAACAGTTTAAAATGGGGCAGAATCATCTTTGGTAGTGGAGGTTAAGGTAAAGAAAGATAGTGACCCAATCTTTCTTGAACTTAAGGGTGCAGTCCATAATCAGAGACTGGAAGTTATCTCCCAAGTGGGAGATGGTGTACTTCGCTACCAGGGTAGATTGTGTGTTCCTGATGTGGGCGAGTTGAGACATCATATTCTTGCAGAAGGCCATAAGTCTAGGTATTTAATTCATCTAGTTGCCACTAAGATGTAGCGCGACCTGCGGGAAGTCTATTAGTGGAATGACATGAAGAGGAATATAGCAGATTTTTTGAGTAAGTGCCCCAATCGCCAGCAAGTCAAGGTAGAACATTAGAAACCAGGAGGTATGACTCAAGAGATCGATATTCATACTTGGAAGTGTGAAGTGATCAATATGGATTTCATCATAGGGCTAACTCGTACTCGTAGACAACATGACTCAATTTGGGTGATAGTTGATAGAATGACTAAGTCTTCTCGCTTTTTGGCGGTCAAGACTACAGATTCAACAGAGGACTATGACAAGCTTTAAATTAATGAAATTGTGAGGTTACGTGGGGTTCCTTTGTCTATCATCTTAGATAGAGGTCCTCAGATTACCTCTCATTTCTGGAAGTCATTTCAGAAGGGTCTTGGTACTCAAGTTAACATTAGTACAACATTTCATCCACAAACGGATGGGAAGGCAGAGCGTACCGTTCAAACCCTAGAGTATATGTTAAGAGCTTGTGTGATAAATTTCAACGGTAGTTAGGATGATCACCTTCCTCTTATTGAGTTCTCCTACAACAATAGCTACCATTCCATCATTCAGATGGCCCCTTATGAAACTTTGTATGGGCGTAGATGTAGAGCTCCTGTTGGCTGGTTTGGAGTAGATGAAACAGCTTTAATAGGGCCATATTTAGTACTTTTTGCTACGGAGAAAGTGCAACTCATTAGAGATATACTTAAGATAGCCAAGAGTCGTCAGAAATCTTATGCAGATGTAAGGAGAAGGGAACTAGAGTTCCAAGTTGATGATTGGGTTTTCCTGAAAGTGTCACCTATGAAAGGGGTGATGAGATTTGGAAAGAAAGGAAAGCTCATTCCTAGATATGTGGGCCCTTACAAGATCTTAAAAAGTTGTCAAGGTGGCATATGAGTTAGAGTTACTAGCAGACTTAGCAGCAGCGCATCCGGTCTTCCACATCTCACTCTTGAAGAAGTGTGTGGGTGACCCAGCCTATATAATGCCATTTAGAGTGTGGCGGTGAAAAATAGTCTTTCTAATGAGGATATACTAAATAAGAGTCTTGACCGTCAGGTTAGAATGTTGAGAAACAAAGAAGTCATATCACTCAAGGTTTTATAGAGGAGTCCGTACGTAGAGGGAACTACTTAGGAAGAAGAAGAAGCAATGAAAGCCAAGTATCCTCACCTATTTCCTTCCGATTCCACTCCAGCTTGAGGTAATAGTTCCTCTTAAGTATTCCAGTCATTCATGCATGAATTCAGTCTTAGAATCATCTTTCTTAGTTTGTACTTGCATTTTTAGCGTATTTGCATGTTCTCGGAACTGAATTATGTCAAAAACTCAGTTCTCAGTGTTTAGTAGTAGGGCTTACAGCTCTCTCCCTCTATTTCAGCTAGTTTAGTCTTCATTTGAGGACAAATGTTCCCAAGGGGGAGATAATGTAACATCCCATAGCCAAAACAGACCAGAAATCAGCTTTCCAAAAAAAATCTGCAGGTCCAAACAACGTAACCATTGACGGACCGTATCCTGACCCACGGTCTGTCCTGCATAACCGTCGATGGGATAAGAGACTCATAAAAACTCAGCATGGAAAAATTGGCTAATCCTTGATCGACGGACGTACCTACAATCCGTAGGTCAGATGAGGGTCCATAGTCCATGACCGTTGATTGGGAACCCCTCAAACACTCTCTGACAAGATCCACGGATGACCAACATGGTCCGTAGGTCGACCCAAGGTCCGTAGGTCTGACCATAGTTGGGAACTAATGAACAATTAAAGGGGAAATGCAGTTGGGTCAACTTCAAATTGTCATACCTCTTAGAAAAATATGAATTAGGTTCCCCAATACCTACTAACAGATAGATAATTGAATTAGCTTTCCATAGCCACCGACCTTGCTAAAATTTTACCTCCGAGTAAAACGTTATGTCTGTTTTAGTAAAGGCCTGTCGAACAAGCCCAACCTACGGACCAAAGGACGGACCATCGATGGAACGACGAACCGTCAGTCCTGGTCGTCATTTTGTCCGAAAGCAACTTATCTAGGGTTTTTTTTGTTCTTTTCCAACTTTGTTTAAGCCCTAAGATATGTCATTTTGACCCTAAATCATCAGATTTTAGTCAATTTAAGCCTAGAAACATAACTAAAACTTATCAAAGTCAAATCATTAATCAAAAACATAGAAAATTAAAAGCAAGAAAGGAGAAAAAGGTCAAGAACCCTTGTTCAAGAACGCATAAAGATTCTAGCAGTTTTAGCTCCGAAATCTGAATATTTCTTAATGAATTTTATTACCAGTTATGTGTGATTTCACTAGTGGGTTCCTTTCACCCATTAGGTCCCTAGATTTCTGTCACATTCTTGATTCCTTATCATGATTAAACCTAGGGTTTCTAGAACTTCGATAGAAATTCATGATTTAATTAAAATATATCTTCCAAATCAGATTATCATGTTATTACTCAGATTATTGCATGAATTTCAGAACCCTAGCTTTGTATTTCTTTAGTTTTGGAATTACACATGCTAGGTCAGATATTTCAGTTATGCAATATACATGCTTCAGTTTTTAATGCATCATTATCAAATTAAATGTTGCATTCTTAGTTTGAATGTTCCATTTTGAGCTATCCAATATTTACAGAAAATTCAGACACAATCAGTTAACTATATAAATCCATGGGAGAAACGTAATACCGAGTTGGACTGGGGTTCAATGTCCCCAATTAGTCCCTGAACTACTAGCCAAGTAAGTTGTGAGTCTTCTCTGTGATCAATCAGCTTAATGATCACGCCAACATGCCGTTATATCTTTGGCAGGGTATATTGGGTCCTCTTGATGGGGTGTATACATCGGACTCCTGATATACCGTGGTTTCACGGTACTTTCAATGTTTTTTCCTTTAGTTTAGTGTTTGTCTAAGGCCTTTTTGTATTGTTTTTAATGTAGTTTTCTCTTTGTTTGAAGGAAATTTTTCCAGAAGGAGAATGTGAGATAATTGTGCTGAAAATTGCAGAAGTGACGACCTACGGAGCCATCGAACGTCCCTAGGTGGCCACCGTCATACGATCAAAAATTCTGCTAAAGGAAGTTGGGGAATTCTAACAAAGTGTGGAGTTACGGAGGCTCTCGACGGACCGTCATAGCCATGATGGACCGTCCTGCACATCCGTCAATGTTAATTGAAAGTAGCCCCAATACCATCTTCAAAAGATTCTAAGTATAGAGGAACGGAAGCCATCAATGCACCGTTGTGCACTCAACAGACCGTCATCCATGTCCATCGATGGTAACAAAAAGTTGGTGAAGAAAGAAACAGAAAAGATGTTAAGTTTGGAACGACGGAGGACCACGACGGTCCGTTATCCAGGTCATCGACTCAGACGCGTTTTTTGGGCAGATTTCCCTCAAATAGATTTCTCTCTTTTTTTAGGACTCTATTATTATAAATACTTGTAAAAATATCATTTTTGGTGTTAGACTCTTGGGTATTTTTCAGATTTTATTATTCTACTTATGAACTTGTAATTTTTGGAAAATTATTCTATTTTCCAGAAATCATTTATTGCAAACTTATTGATCAATTCAAGTAATTTTCTAGATTTTCTTCAATCTCATCAAAGTAAGTGCATGAATTCTTATCACACTAATATGAATTGTGTGATTTTTGTAGTTCGAAAGGAAAAGGATCCCAGGAAATTTATTCGAAACTAATTCTTATTAACATGGGTAACTAAATCCATAGCTACGGTTGTGGCAACCATGTGTAATTAACAAGGTAAAAACTAGATAAAATAACAATTCTAGAATAGTGTTTTTCATGTATTAATAATTCTTTCATTTCAAGTATCTTTAACGAGTGCATACGTTATATTTTGCCTTGTTGCTACTTGCCAAACCAAGGAGGTAGATAATAAGAAAAGAATTATCAATGTAGATTTAGTATATACTATCTAATAGGCTAGTGTCGATTGGTGCGAAGTAACAACTAAGTTATACATCAATTATGATTCTTAATATGAGGTAAATGTAACGTTTAGTATAGCATACACATGTACAGAGTGAAATACCCTAGTTGCCGGACCAAGGAATTAGGGATACATAAGTTACCACTTTGCACGCAAGATACTAGGAAATGATTGTTATAGCTAGAATTACCGCGTTATGAACCTGTTGGGAACACTTAACCCCTAGTTACTCTCATTAATCTTTAAACATGTGATTTATTTAGTTAGAAATAACTAATTAGTTTAAACCAGTCACTTGTATATTTAGGAATAGATAATTACATTTATTGCTTAAAAAAACCCTGTTTGTTACTTATTTTCGGAAAGGACTTGACAAAATAGAAGTAATAATAAGTTAAAGTTAAGTCTAAATTATTTTTCTTGTGGGGTCGACCCCAACCTCATAGTTGGGTACTTAACTTGATACGATCGCTTATACTTCTTTTCGAGAAGTAAATTTGAGTGTATCAAATTTTGGCGTCGCTGCCAGGGAAATTGTATTTTAGATTAACTTTAAGCTTATTACCAAAGTTTAGTCAACATTTTCTTAATTTTACTTTTTCTTTTTGTTTTTGTCTCTTGCAGATCTAACTTCCATGTATGCCAAGTACACAGAGTAAAGGAGAACCCATACTCTTACCCGACCTCGAACTATACCATACACTGTGCACAATGAATCGAAATTTGGGTATTCCCGATGATGATCACAACCTAGAAATTCCACCTCTGGTTGATGCTCATGATCAATTACCTAAAAATCGTGAGGAAGGTGAAATATATAGGAAACCTTCCTCTCCACGCCCTTTAGAGTATTATGAGGGATATGATAATATTACTGACTCTGACGGGCCACTTGTCTTGCCTCCCCTACCACATGTCCATACTTTCGTGGTAACTATAAGTCTGATGCAAATGCTCACCTCTAGAGGTTTGTTTTCAGGGATACCTTCTGAGGATCCACATGCTCATATCTTCAAGGTGAGGTCGTTGTGTAAGAGTTGTGTAGGGAGGCCCGATTTGAATATGGACGTAATTAGGTTGAGAGTGTTTCCTCTCTCACTGACGGAAGAGGTCGTTATATGGTTTACCGAGATCTCCTATAACTCAATCTACACTTGGAATCAATTGATGGATGTGTTCCTAGAACATTACTACCCGGTGTCTAAGAAGCTAAACCACAAAGATGTGAACAACTTTGTGGCACTACCGGGATAATCACTCAGTAGTTCTTGGGATAGGTTCACCTCGTTCTTGAGAAGTGTCCCCAATCACGACATCGATGATGAGTCACTGAAAGAGAACTTCTATCGAGGACAAGATGATAATAATAAAGCAGTACTGTATATGATAGCGGGTGGTTCTTATGGGGAGTTTCCTTATGCTAAGATTGCTGAGAATTGGAGAAAATCTCTCGAAATAATAAAGCTTAGAGCACTAGGAAGTCAGATACTAGGAGAAACACGTTTGCAGTGCAATCCACACACAACCCGACCATAGAAAAGGTAAATGCAGTGAACTACTTGTCTAAACCACCACCACCGACTGATGAGTATTACTATGAGGAGGACTTTTATGGGGTAAATGAGCAAACGGGGGATTTTCAACCAAACGCCCAAGGCTCCAATCAGGAGAATTGGCGCCAAGGTTAAGGAAATCAAGGTCTGAACTATGGTAATTACAACTTAGAGGGTCATTATGTCTGAGATGGGAATTACAACCGCGACAACAACTTCAAACGGGCTGACTATGGCAATAGAAATGATAGGAGTGGGCCGTATGTTCCACCTCAAAATCGAGAAGTTGCTCATAGGGATGGTGGAGGTAGTATGGTGTGTGTTGAGGATATGTTGCATGATGAGGAGGTTTGATGTTAGTGATGATCACATTAAAGAGTTGAGGAGTGACATAGCAAGTATTAGGGAAAAAGTTGATGCAGATGCAATCTTGATCAAGCATCTTGAGTTGCAAATGGCCAAATTGTCTTCGATTGTGAACCCACGCGAACCGGGCACTCTTCCTAGCAATACTGTCCAAAATCTAAAAAATGATGAACATTGTATGGCAGTCAGAACTTGAGGTGGTAAACAAAGCATTGACCCACCGATGCCACCTAGTGTAGAAAATGTGATAAGATATGATGATGAGGTAGTGGAGGTTAGTGGTGAGTTACAAGACATAACAGGGAAAGAAAATGAGGTACCCGAAAAGGTGACCCCCATTCCTAGACCACCACCTCCATTCCCATAGAGGTTAGTGAAAAAGACCGAGGATGGTAAATACTAGCATTTTATCACTATGCTCAAACAACTTCCCATCAATGTCCCTTTGATAGAAGCTCTTGAACAAATGCCCGATTATGCCGAGTTCATGGAAGATATGGTCACTAAGAAAATATCGGTCAGTTTTGAGGATGATGATAAAATGCAACATTGTAGTGCTATTGTTACAAGGTCTCTAGTGCAAAAGAAAGAAGATCCGGGTGCCTTCACTATTCGATATACAATCGGGTTATTACACTTTACGAAATCATTATATGATCTTGGGGAAAGCATAAATCTCATGCCTCTTTCTATTTACAAGAATTTTGATTTGGGTGACCCAAAGCCCACTACAATGCGACTACTGATGGACGATCGAACGGTGAAGACGCCTATTGGTATACTCCATGATGTGTTAGTAAAGGTGGAGTCATTCATATTTCCATCCAGTTTTGTGATTCTGGATTGTGAGGTTGATTTTGAGGTACCTATTATTCAATTGAGGCCATTCCTTGCTACGGGTATAGCCTTGGTTGATATGGAGAAAGGACAAATGAAATTTTGGTTGAACAATGAAAAAGTGACTTTCAACATTTGTAGGTCCAAGAGGCATAGTGGTGAGATCCAATCGATATCTACCATATCTTACAAGGTTGAAAAGTTATCTGTGGTACAAATAGAAAAACGTCTAGGTGTAGAAGCACTAGCGGCAGTGATCATGAATTTTGATAGTGATTGCATTGAAAAGTATGGGTCATTGGTCGCGGCATTTGATCGAGGTGATGTTCGGTTTAAACCAAAGAAGTTAGAGTCAGATATGAAGCATCGCGAGTTTCCACCTACGAAACCATCTATAGAAGAGGCTCCAAAAGTAGAACTTAAGGCTCTACCGCCTCATCTGAGGTATGTATCTTCGGAAAAGGTGACACTTTGCCAATAATTATTGCATCAGATCTGAATGTGCATCAAGTTGAGAGTTTGGTGGAGGTGTTAAAAAGGTTGAAAAGAACTATTGGGTGGACCATTGCGGATGTTATAGTTATCCCTCCTTTGATTTGTTCACAAAAAATCCAACTCATGCCCGATCATAAGCTAAGTATTGAGCACCAGAGATGTTTAAATCCACCTATGCAAGAGGTTATGAAGAAGGAAATCATTAAGTGGTTGGATGCTTGAGTGATATATCTAATAGCCGATAGTAGTTGGATATGCCCTGTTCAGTGTGTACCAAAGAAAGGGGGAATGATTGTGGTCCCCAATGAGAAAAATGAGCTTGTTCCAATGAGATCGGTGACTGAATGGAGGGTATGTATCGATTACTGAAAATTAAATACGTAGACTGAGAAGGACCATTTTCCTATGCCCTTCATGGATCAAATGTTATAGACTTGTAGGAAAGGTATGATACTATTTTCTTGATGGCTATTCAGGTTATAATCAGATTTCTATTTGCATCGAAAGATCAAGAGAAAAACACATTTACTTGTCCTTATGGGACCTTCGCGTTCAAGAGAATGCCGTTTGGGTTAAGTAAAGCACCAACCACATTTCAAAGATGTATGATGTCAATATTCTCCAATATGGTGGAGGGCACTATTGAGGTGTTTATGGATGATTTTTCAGTGGTTGGTGACTCCTTTGAGCAGTGTTTGAGTCATTTGTCTGAGGTTCTTAAGAGGTGTGAAGATTGCAACCTTGTACTAAATTGGGAAAAATGTCACTTCATGGTGAAAGAAGGTATTGTATTGGGTCATCGCATTTCAGAGAAGGGTATAGAGGTTGATCGAGCCAAAGTTGAGGTGATAGAGCGACTTCCTCCACCTATATCTGTAAAAGGTATGAGATGTTTTCTGGGGCATGCAGGCTGTTACCGGAGGTTCATCAAGTATTTTTCAAAGATTGCACATCCTTTGTGCAAGTTTCTTGAGAAAGAGTGTAAGTTTCATTTTGATGAATCTTGTCTTAAGGCATTTGGTGAGTTGAAGGAAAAGTTGGTGTCTTTACCTATCATCATTTCTCCAGATTGGAGAAAGCCTTTTGAGGTAGTGTGTGATGCGAATTGGGTTGCTCTTGGTGTGGTATTGGGAAAAAAATGGACAAAATCCTTCATCCCATTTACTATGCTAGTAAAAGCACTTAATGAAGCCCAAAACAACTAGAACGTGACTGAACAAGAGCTCCTTGCAGTAGTCTATGCTTAAGAGAAATTTTGCTCTTATTTGCTTGGCACGAGGGTTATAGTGCATACTAATCATTCTGCTTTGAGATATTTGATGGCAAAGAAGGATGCAAAACCGAGGTTGATCCATTGGGTATTACTATTATAAGAATTTGACTTTGAGGTGAAAGATAGAAAAAGGACCAAAAATCAAGTTGCTGATCACTTGTCCCGATTAGAAGATGAAGCAATAAGGGAGTTAGGCGAAAAGGCTGAAATTGATGATAGTTTCCTTGATGAGCATGTACTGGATGCCTCCGAAGAATTGATTCCATTGTTCGCAGATTTTGCAAACTATCTGGCTAGTGATATCGTCCCACGGGATTTGTCCTTTCATCAAAGGAAAAAGTTCATGCATGATAATAAAAAATTCTTTTGGGATAAGACAGACTTATATAGGAGTTGTGCCGATGGGCTTATTCGTTTTATGTGCCAGAAGTAGAGATGTTGAGTGTCTTAGAGGCATGCCATTTTTCGCCTGTAGGTGGGCATCATAGTGGTATTCGGACTGCTCACAAGATCTTTCAATGTGGCTACTATTGGCCAACCATCCACCAAGATTCTCATGAGTTTGCCAAGGCATGTTATAGATGCCAAATAGATGGTGGCATTTCGAGAAAGCAAGAGCCCATTTAAATCCCATTTTTGTGATTGAATTGTTTGATGTGTGGGGCATTGACTTTTTGGGACCTTTTGTGAGTTCTCATGGGATGAAGTACATTCTCGTGGCTGTTGATTACGTGTCAAAATAGGTATAAGCTATCGCACTTGAGAAAAATGAAGGGAAGGGTGTCACCGCGTTCTTGAAAAAAAAACATATTTTCTAGATTTGTCACCCCAAGGGCTATTATCAGTGATGGGGGGATCAACTTTTGCAACAAGCTGTTTAAGTGATTATTGAAAAAATATGGGTTTCTCCATAATGTGGCCACTCCTTACCATCCTCAATCTAGTGGGCAAGTTGAGGTGTCAAACGGGAAGATTAAGCAGATTTTGGCAAAAATAGTGAATGCTAGTAGAACGGATTGGTCAAGGAAGCTTTATGATACTCTTTGGGCCTACCGGACAGAATATAAGACTCCCATAGGTATGTTCCTATACCAACTTGTATATGGGAATACTTGTCACTTACCGGTTGAATTAGAGCATAAGGCCATGTGGGCAATGAAGAAGTTGAAAATGGATTTGAATGAGGTTGCGGAACAAAGATTAAATAGGTTGAATGAGCTTGATAAATTTCTCTTGAAGGCATATGAAAGTTCAACCCTCTACAAAGAAAAGATAAAGAAGTACCATTAACAAAAGATTGAGAAGCGCAATTTTTTGTTGGGGATTTGGTGTTTTTGTTCAATTCTATGTTGCGTTAGTTCTCGGGCAAACTCAAGTCCAAATGGACTGGTCCCTATTTGATCACCCAACTATTCCCTCATGGTGCGTTTGAGTTGGAGAACAAGGAGGGTGTGAGGATTAAGGTGAACGAACAACGAATCAAAATCTATCTAGGGCATGCTGAAATGATGAAAAAAGTGATTGACACATACCATCTTGATGAAGTCTAAGTAATCAAGAGTCCTCCGTCGTGCCGCGACGTTAAATCAAACGATGATTGGGAGGCAACCCTATATGTATCCTTTAGCCAACTATAGGTTTTTCATGATTTTCTACGCATAGTTGCATTATTTTTGCTTTTATTTATTTAATGTTCCGTCTGACTACTCTTTTCTTTTTCATTAGTAGTATAGGCTAGAGCATAGATTAGGGCCCGTGTCTAAAAAGTGTCAAGAAAATACAAAAAGATTAGATTAATGGGTGTTAAATGTGTAGGTAGCAAATCACTTGAAATCTGCAGAAAATTGGTCTGCTGCACCCATCGACGGACCGTCGTGTCAACGATAGACCGTCGGTGGTATCCATCATGCCCAGGTATGTATTTAAAATTTTCCAAGTTAGGGCACCCTATACGAACCCCCATGACCGACCAACGACCCTGTTACGGTCCGTTGACGGCGGATCATCGCATTTTAACCCACCGACCCAACCCGACCCGTCCGGCTGAATATTAAATGTTTTAAACCTTTAAAGTTCCCACCTCTTCACATAACCCCTCATAACCGTTTCTCTCCTTATTTCCTACAATTTTTCCCCACTTCATCACCATTAACTCCCATTCCCTCTCCATCTTCTAATTTCCCACATTTTCACAAATTCCCACAGTCTCTTTCTCTCCCAATTCTCCCAGTTTCCTCAGTCCATTGCCGATCGGTGTTCGTGGTGTTTGTGCTGCTGCTAAACTTCCAGTGTCATACTTCTTCTTCCTCTACTCAAGTTATCAAGTATGTTCTTTTGATCCATGAATTAACTATCTTTAATTTTTTGTTTTCTGATTAAACTTATTGTCTTATTGTGTGGATCTCCAATTTCGGACCCTTATTGCATGCTAGATATCACCCCCGTAGTCCTAAGTTCCCGTAGAACACTAATATTAAAAAGGAATGGGGATGTTTTGTATAAAAATGGTGTGTGTTCCCTGATTCTGTTTCTGACGTAGGGTTGATAGGTTGTCGAAATTGAAAGCTAAAACTCAAAAAATTCATTCCTTATGGATGATGGGATATTGGGTAGTTGCTTGGAATCTTGGGTTGTTATGGATACTCCGCATTTAGTAAGTTAGGGGAACTAATTCAATTAAAAAAAATTATCCCTAAAGGACAATATGAGACCCCATGGATGGACTTTCATTCCCTTGAGGACCGTCGTGGGAGTTCATCACTCCTTACTTCTCATTCTTAGTCCAAATTTCCCTCGACGAACCCCTATGACAAACCTTCGTGCCTTCGATTGTCCGCCCTGCACAACCGTTGACACCGCCAGAACCTTTGTTTCTGATATTTACAAATTTTATTCTAAGTGTCCTTCGACGGACCCCTATGATGGACCCTCGTGCCTTTGACGGTCCGTCCTGCACAATTATTGCCACTATCAGAACCTTTTCTTCTGATGATATACAAAAATTTCACTAAGTGTTCCTCGACGGACCGTTGTGCCTCCGACGGACCGTCTATGGGTCCATCATGCAGTGCTGCAATTGTTGCACTTCCATTCCGTTTCTGTTTCTACTTTGTTGATTTTTTCTGTTGCATATACTGGTGCAAATTGCTTTTCTTTGCAGATACTAATAGCACCAAAACAAAATCGCTTCTACTCATGAGGGTGTTCCAAGTCCGTCGCCCCGTTCGACCGGATGTTCATAAGCTCAGACGATGAGCGTGACCCGTAGTACGTGCCACCAGGCAAACTCAATCCCACCCGTGCTGCACGCACCACCAAAGCCGCACCCACGAAAGTGGCACCCAGCGAAGTCACTGCCTCCCATTCTGAAGAGGTGTGCATACTGACCAACACACCTTCTGGGTCTGCTGCACAGTCTGAGGGAGCATCTGGCTCCGAGGATGAATCTGGTATTAAGTATCCAGTTCTAAGGACCTCTCCGGATTTGAGGAGGCCTCTGCTCCCGCCACCACATCCCAGTCGTCCTCGTCGGATGAGGCTAATAGTGCTAACTCTACTCCAGCACCCCAGACTGGCGTCCCCTCCCTGTTTGCTGATCAGCCCAACCGGTGGAGTGTTGAGGGGAAATATCAAGTATACAATGACACCAAGATACTGAATGACAAGGGGGTCATGACCCGAACCCTGACACTAGAGCAGCGAGTTCTTACGGGGAGTTTCCCCACTATTCCGGCTATTCATGAAATATTCACCAGGCATCGGCTGGAGTGGACGGCTCGAGATGTAGGTCGCTATAGTGAGGAGATGGTCCGAGAGTTCTACGCGTCCTATGTGGTGACTCTCCGATCTCATCTAGACAGGCGGGCAACCCCCACCAAACATGCTCCTTTGGATTACGTCTGAGTCCGCGACAAGTGTGTTGACATTTCCTTGCCGGTAATCCGCAGGTTTCTCTATGGCGCGGATGTTAATGCCACCCGGACACCTCTCACCGCCGAGTTTGACTGGCGGTGGAAGTTTATTAAAGATGGCCGGTTCCAGCGTGAGCCAAAGTTGAGAGAGACCACTAAGCAGTGAATTGCACAGTACCTTTCCGTCGATGGTGAGGATGTCGATTGGGTGCTGGATCCCAAGCGAAGTATCAAGAAGGCTAACCTCACCTTCACAACTAAGTTTTTGTGGTTACTAGTCCGATAGTGCCTTTCCCCCACTGAAGCTGACAACATTGTCACTTCGGATTGTGCGGTACTAATGACGGTGATGATTGCGGGGTTCGAGGTGGACTTTGCATGGCTACTACATGTGAGGATGCACAAGAGGGCTTTCAAGGCCACTACCACTTACCCTTTCTCGTGCATGGTTTTTGCTTTGTGCAGGTTAGCAGGAGTTCCCATGTGGAACATTGATGTGCTCAAGACCCTGCTTGACAATAGATATTGGCCTCATTCATGATGAGGACAATGAGTTGGCTCCCCACAGAGAGACCCGTTTGGAGCTGCAGCCGCTTGGTGAGAACCTAGCGGTAACGGTAGATCAAGCCCAAGCGGATTACCCGGCTACATCTAATTCTACTGACACCACTCCGATCGAATCTATCCCAGGTGGTAGCACCACTCTGAGCTCCTCTTGCTCGACTCCATCTGCTACTCTGGTCCCACTTGCTAGGGTCAAGAAACTTGAGGACCAATGGCCACACTGTTGCACTACATCCAGCCTTTGATGCAGAGGTCTATTGCTGAGGCAGAGGAGCGCTTAGAGAGGAAGATTGCCCAGCACACTGGGAGGAAGGTCATGGAGGTCCACCAGCGCTTGGACAATTTTGAGATGTGGGTTCTCACCCGACCAGCCCTATAGTGAGTGTGACGTCTCTCCAGGCTGCTATGGAGAGTGTTAGAGTAGTCTTAGATACTATACTAGAGTCTCGGGTGCCAGAGTCTGAGGCCCTTCTGCAGAGACCGTTGAGGACAAAGTGTTGGCGTCCTTTTTCTCCACTGCCACTGTGCCACCACCTCCCCCACAAGATCATGCCAAGAGGCGCAGATTTAGACATGAACAGGAGTCTAGGGCGCGGAAAAAGGATGCCCATGAGTTAGAGGCTGCTAGGAGACCCTTGCTTATTGATGAGGAGGCCCGCTAGTTGAGGGCTATAGAGTTGGCTGCTTGGGCGTCTAGCTCCAGAGTTTTTGAGGCTGAGAGGAGCACTACTGATGGTGGTGGTGTTGTTGAGGACACTACTGAGGGTGTCCCGACTAAAGAGGGAGCGGGTTTCGAGCAACCGGACTTTCCACCATGTTGATCACCGGCGCTTTGCGTCTCAGGTTTACTTCACCTACCACCCTACTTTATATACTTTTATGCATTTGCATGTCTTTTTGTTGGGGGTGGGGTAAATGGAAAGTGAGTGCGTCTGAGAAGTCCAACTCACGATCCTCTCTAGGGGTTTTCTTGTCTGTGTTCTTTTTCCCCAAGAGACTTGTTACTTTATTGTTGAACTGGCATGTTGGCATCTTTTGTACGTAGTATAGAAATGGAATCTGAAGCATGACTTATAAGCAAAAATGATATCCTGATTTAACGAAAATGATGCATGACTAGGCATAGTAACTGATAAATGTGTGGCTCTAAGCATGACATAAAGATACACCACTACATGACCCTAAATCTAAGACTCGAACTAGATGTCTGATAATCTTGTAGAGCAAATAAATATCAAGTGAGTGTGAGGAAAATTTTAATAGTCCATTATTTGTACTAAGCTAGAACTTGCCTGGTTAGTCCTGCTAAAAAGTAAGTCGTAATAGACAATTAGGAAAGGATCATAGGCACTTGTTCAACTATGAATAACAAAAATAATGCGGAAGATCCAAAACTTATTAATGTAACTAATTAAATAAGATTCTAAAGTTTAACACTTATTATCCCCAAAATCTGGAAGTCATCACATCAAGAACATCTATCCTCCAATTACCAAGTCTAAGAGTATTTAAGAAACCAAAATAAGTAAAAAGATGGTCCATGTCTGAAATTCAAAGACATCAAGACGTGAATGAGAGAATCCAGCACGAGCTCGAAATAATAGCTCACCCTGAACTCTGATGTGTTGGAGACTGACTAGAGCTGGGGGCGAGTCGAAGTCGATGGTACACTTGTTGCACTACACAAAAGAACAAAGAAGAAAATACAAGTAGGGGTCAGCACAAGGAACACGTACTGAGTAGGTATCATCGGTCAACTCAAAATAGAAATCAATATATAATGAATAATAATATAAAATCAACTACAATACTTAACAGGTGACAAGCAACAAACACATGAACCATTGACAACAACAACACCAAAATAGGTACACCATTAATCACAACATCAAGCACACGTATGAGAACTCATGACTCCACTCCATACTCATTTGGAAAATAGGTTCCTTGATATTAAGTATATTAAGTTACTTCAAGATTCCTTGCCTTTAATGTTTTTGAGTCAGAACGTGACACTCCGATCCCATAATATCGTGTCGGAACGTTACACTCCAATCCAATTATCTCATTATTTTATTTCAGCAAGTCTTCTTTATTCAAGGCGTCATTTTAATAGAGAGGGTTCAAGATTAGAAATTCAACACTCTCACAATTTTAGGCCAACCACAAACCACACAATCAAAACATACAACCACACAATCAAGTACATAGGAGACTTTACAATATCACTCAATACATATCAATCGCTATTTAGAGTTTATCTATCAAATAGAAATAAACCATAACCTACCTCCACCAAAGAACCGAAGTCAAGCACTCAACTTCTCCAATTCTTTTCCTTTCCTCAATGCTTCCAAACCTTTTCAATCTATCAATTATATATGTATAATTTTTTAGTTAGCGAGTTTATAAACATTCATATTATTTTATGTCTAGCTTAGACCCAAAAACTCACCTAATTCATATTATTTTATATCTTAGCTCCTCCAATTAGCTTAACTTTGATGGAGTTTAAATAATTCGATACACCTAATATTAATTACCTATTTTCATATACTAAAATTTTTAACGAACTATTGGAATTAGATTACCACGGTTAGAACGTTACTTTTCACTGTAACTTTATGCAGTTTTGCATAACATTTAACTTGTAAACATTAATTCTGAAGCCATTTGTGTGGTCATTAAATAATTATTTTAGTGCATTTTATATTATCCCAATTAATTAGTACACCAATTATTGAACTCAATTATTAGGATTTTTAGTTCCCAACAATATTTGCTAATGACGATCCTAATTTTTTTATACAAATAATCCTTCCCAATTCTAATTAACATAATATTTGACTTCTACTCTTTATTAACTATCAAAATTTATCTCCAACATATCTAATCAAAACAAAAAAATATTCACATGGAGCCCATTAATACATAAAGAAACAATAATTTCCAGAGGCTATATAAAGTTATCCATCCCACCAACAAGCATGCAACTTTCTAGTAGTAACTATAATCTTTTACAATTTATTTAAAGCAATAGAGGAATTGAAATTACCACGAATCGATCTTTTTCGATAGATGCCGCACGTATTACTTTCTCGTTTGAAACCCTTATTCTTCCTATAAAATATTTACTCCCTAGTTATTATATAAGACTAATAATAAAAATAGTAAAAGTGACCCTTATTAATTTTAATGTTATTTTCTTTAACCACCAACTAAATAAATATTAAAATTACCCCACTAATTTCATATTTATAATTATGAATATTCCAAAACACCCATTTAAATCTATCGGACAGTATTTTCTGACATAAAAAGTTCTAGTGCTCAAAACGATCAAAAATGGTTGTTACACGTTAACGCTATCGTGTATGTTCATTTCTATAGTCTTGGAGACTTCAGATCTCAGATTTCTTTTTTATTTTTTTTTAATTTAAATTTCTTTCTTTGTGGTGTGTATTTCAGGAGAATGCATGCAACTTATTTAGATGGAGGGATCATGAAGATGTTGATATACGATCAAAGTTTGTTATTCTCAGATTGGAGAACAAAATTAAGGAGCTGGAAACTGTTGATGAAAGTCATATTAAAAAAAATACCGAATGGGGGATGAAGAAAAAGAAGAAGACCATATGTTGTAGCATGTGGAAGTTAATATTGGTGTTATTGTTTTTTTTTTGTATTATTAACTATTACAAAAAATAATATTGTAGAGGATAGAAAATTCTTATGCAGTTGTGTACAACCATTAAAATTATCATAGTTGTGGAAATAAATAAAAGTAGTTTTGCATTCCTGATCAAGTGTATGTTTGTTTGACACTTTGAGGCCAATGTTCGACCATTTGAGGCATATGCTGCTACATATGCCTCAAATGTTTCGAAAGATGCCTCAAATATTGCTACATATGGGTCCTATAAAATAGCAATTGACCACAGATATGTCATTTGCTGCTATAGATGGGTGATATGTTGTCACATATGTGTTAAATGTTGCTACAGATGTGTGGTAGGTTGACAGATATGGGCATCTGTAGAAACATTTGTGTCACGTGGTGCCACAGACGAATCATCTATAGCAACATATGCCTCAAATGTTGCTACAGATGACCATAAAATGTTGCTACAAATGACCATTTGAGGCAAATGCTTGATCATTTGAGCGATCTGTAGCAACAGATGTCTCAAGTGTTGCTACAAATGCCCATAAAATATTGCTACAGATGACTATTTGAGGCGAATGTTTGACCAGTTGATGGATATACATCAACAGATGCCTCAAATGTTGCTACAGATGACCATAAAATGTTGTTACATATGACAATTTGAGGCAAATGTTTGACCATTTGAGGGATATGTTGCTATAAATGCATCAAATATTGCTACAGATGACCATAAATGTTGCTATGGATGACCATTTCAGGCGAATGTTTGACCATTTGAGGGATATGTTGCTACAGATGCGTCAAATATTGCTAAAGATGCCTCAATTGTTGCTACAGATGACCATTTGAGGTGAATGATTGACCATTTGATGATATGTAGCAACAGATGCCTCAAATGTTGCTATAGATGACCATAAAGTGTTGCTACATATGACAATTTGAGGCGAATGTTTGACCATTTGAGGGATATGTTGCTGCAGATGCATCAAATGTTGCTACAAATGACCATAAAATGTTGCTACAGATGACCATTTTAGGCGAATGTTTGACCATTTGAGGGATGTGATGATATTGATGCGTCGAATGTTGCTACAGATGCCTCAAATGTTGTTACATATGACTATTTGGGCGAATGTTTGACAATTTGAGGGATAGGTTGCTACATATTTGAGGGATATGTTGCTACAGATGCCTCAAATATTTCTATAGATGACCATTATGTAGCAATGTTGCTACATTTGAAGTGTGTGTTGCTACATATGACACATATGTTGCTACAGATTCCTCAAATGTTTCTACAGATGCCTCATATATTGCTAAAAATGCCTCAATTCTTGCTACATATGAGAACTATGCACGTCACATACTATGTATGTATTTGATCTAAATATAACATAAAATAAAGCAACATAATTGATAAAATAAAATATTATCTTTAATTACAAACACATTGTCTTTAAGGCTTTAAGCTCCGAGATAGTATCACATAAGCCCAAACATATTGCATTCGTTGAACTAGATTGTCGCACAATAGGGTTTTGAAGTTTGAATATTTGTCTCTCTAACCAAATTCTCAACAAATGCAAAGGAATATGACCCCCACGCCGCTCCAGATTCAATTTTTACCCTGGGATCCGTTCGACCTATAAATTCCCATGGTTCATTACGAAACTTTTCTGGCAAATGTTCCATTATTCCACTTTGCTTCAACAATTTAAGCAGCAACTCGAAGACAGGTTGCATGTATGTCAAAAACTTGGCATGTTCCATAACCATCAGCTGGCAATTATAAACATTCATGCGACCCTCGTGCAAGAGAATCTCGAGAGACACAAAATGGGTATTGTCCATGTTCATGACTGTCAAAATTCTTTTTGCATTAATCCAATCCATGACTCCAGGATATAGCCTAATGCCCCTGACATAGTCAATCATATCTTCATCCCATACAAACTCATCTACTAATTGTTTAATGTTTTTGCCACCAACAATTGTTGCCTCATCGCTCAGTTTATTATATCTTTTTTGGAAGTTGGTATAGAAGTTGAGATCCAGGATTCTATCTCTGGGATCATAGTAATCCAAGTATGTCTCATGCCTCTGATGCATGAGGTTAAGGATTTCGTCAATAGACTGAAACAAAAAATAATATTAAAGAGCAAAGAAGAGTCGTCATAGTAAAGATAAAAGAAACGCACATTAAAAATTGAAGGATTACCCAATCTTCCCACCAAACTTTTATGCTTGTTATGTTCGTGAAATCTTGTCCTGTAAAAACATGCATGTCGTATTCTATTCAAATATACTTTTCACTCGTCATACTCAACTCGCCCGCTTATAAATATTCAACTTTTTGTACTCCTTCACTTCCTCTATTACGGCCCTTGGCAATTCTCCAAACATCTTCTTCTTCAAATTTTGTATTTCCTCGGAAAATGATTCTTTCCTCCTCTTTGCCTCTGGAGTATATGTATGCCGAATAATCTTTTATATAATGCCTTTGACCCCCTCTTGTTTTAAATTCATTGACAGTTTGACTCAATGTTTGAAGATACATGATAGAATCTTCATCATGTTTCTTGCACTTCTCATAGAGAAAGCCACAACATCTTTTACAAGAGCTAGCCCCTTGGTCTTGTCCAGAACCAACACCAACACCAGCACCAGAACAAACACCAATACCAGCACTAGCAGCAGCATCAACACCATCAAAAACAACTAATTCATTAACAACTTCATTAACAACTCTATCTCTTTTGATGGTTGTTGCTCTAGCCAACTCCATTTTAACTCTATCCACAACAAGATCAAAAATAGTTTCAGCCAACCCTAAAGTAATTAGATATGGAATTTGCAATTCCTCTTCTATCGGTGTAATCCATGGATGCATCACCTAAAATTATAAAAATAAGTCATCAGTAAGAATATTTGGGTCATATGTTGCCACATATATGTCATTGGTTGCTACAAATGGGTGATATATTGACACATATGTGTCATATGTTGCAACAGATGTGTGATAGATTGACACATATGGGCATCTGTAGAACATTTATGTCACATGTTGCAACGAATGAATCATTTGTAGCAATATTTGTGCCACATGTCGCAACAGACGAATCATCCATAGCAATATTTGTGTCGCATGTTGCAACAGATGAATCATCTATAGCAACATAAGAGTCATCTATAGCATCATAAGAGTGAATATACTAATAATAACTTAATTCATCAAGAGGTTGGTTAAAAAGATCTACAATATGCCCATCTTTTTATTTTTTGTTCTTGTTCTCAACCGTCTCAATATCCTTGGAGATTATCTCTCTTCTTCTGCAATTACTTGAAGGGTCAAATACGGAATGTCTTCAAATGCCCAAGCCTGTAAAAAAGGAAAACATGTCACTAATCAAATGTTGAGTTATTCAATATAATATAAAAATATTAAGAACATTTAGCTTCACCATGAATACCCATGGAAAGCCAAATAAGTTACTGGTCTTTGCTCTTAAAGGTTTCAATAAGTAGTCAAGAGTTACTTTAAAGATCTTATGACCGCAAGGGTAGCTGTTGAAAGACTCAATATCCAGACAAAAATTTACTCATTTAAAATGTATGTTGTTGTTGATATCTTTCGGCAAAAGCATATTATGTGTAAACCAAAGTAATCATAGTGACTCTTTGTGATTCATTGGTTTATTCTCGTGTTCCAACAAATTTACTAAGTCAGAATTTTTGAATCTTTTGCCAACAAGGAAAATCAAGTTCTGCTCCTCAGTTGATAGTGACTGTTGTCCTATTTCTGCTTCTTCTTTCACTCCTCTATTTCTTCTTCGTGGTTATTTTTTTACAATGTATTCAAGGAAGGGCTCAAGAGGAGGATGACATTTTAGCCCTGTAGCTATGGCAAACTCTCTTATGCCAAAGAACACTAGCATGCCACAATAATAAATTATAATCTCATCCTTCTTTTCAGCATTTTGAAAAATGAACCTACTTTTCAAAAGTTCATAAACAATGGTCATCTGAAAACGTGGAGTTGTATCAATGGGTAAATCAAGAAAATGACCGAAATAACTATTTCTGAAAAATTCTTCCAAATGAAGTTGTTGAAAGGTTTTCCCAGGAATGACCTAATAATGCTATCACCAATAGGGTTAGGCTGCAGATGCACTGGGAAAGTATCTACATTGATGATTATAATCCCATCATGACCAATAGAATTGCAAACTTCATGAAGTTCTTGTTCTTCTTCACCAACTTCATTTATTCTTTCTTCTTCTTGCTCAACTAGTTCTCTATTTTTTCCTTATTCTTCCTCAAGTTCTTTTTGTTTTTCCTCTTCTTCCTCAACTACTTCTGCTCTTTCTCCATCATCATCAACCTCATTTTTTCTTCTTCTCTTTCTTCATATTCTTTTTGAGAAAATTCTACTTCACCTTGAGAAGAAGAAATCGTTTCACTTGTAAGTTCTTCTAAAAGAATGGTATTTTTATTCCTCTTCCAAGGAATATTAGACCTAGTATTCTTTTGGATATTTGTTGTGTCAGATGTATCAGATTTTCTTTTGACAGGAGTCATTATATTTGTACCCCTTGTGTCTGCAACCACAAAAATAAAATATTTGAATGCCACAGATGAGCTATAAATGAAGCCTTTTGAAATACACAACAACACAAACAACAAATATGATTCAATGTCACACATGAACCAACAAACAAACCACAAAACCCGAACCCTCCCTAAAACCTATCAAACGGACTACAATGAATTATTTTGAAATCAGAAAATATTTCAAAAAAGAATAACTACACAACCAAAAAAGGGACAAGTCGACTAAAAACAGAGCAAACAAGTAAGCATGCATTTTAAACCCTAATAAAATATTACATGAGATGATATCAACGATAAACTAGAAATGGTGAGGACAATGACGCTTTGCTGAAGAAGAGGATTGCAACAGATTACCACTGATGTTTTAGAAAATATCAAAAGAACAATGAGAGGAGAGGGGAGAAAACTGAAATTAGTAAAAAAGAAATTAAATTTGGAATATGAAACGACTTTTGTAGGAGAGAAGAGAGAAGAGAGAGAGAGAGAGGGGGGGGGAAGGAAAATGAAGGGACAGGACGCTTGTACTAAAGCAGTTTTAATTTTTATTTTATTTTGACAATTTAAAGTGTGACATATGTTTCCACATATATACGTTATGTTGGGTGTTATATAGTGTAATGTTGCCACATATCTCCTTTTTGTGACATATCTTACCACATATCTCCTTTCTGTATAATATGTTGCCACATGTATCCTTACTGTTAGTACATATGTAGATAATTATGTGGTGCTTTCTTACAACAGAAGTAATATATGTTGCCAAATACACCACATTTGATCATTTCCATCATAATTGACAATCACTTATATCAACATTATCCGCAAAAATTAATACTTCACAAATTGTTTTACACAACTTATCAACAAAAAGGTAATTCACAATGATATAAATAACCACCTATCTAATAAATGGTGGTAACCGCAATATTTTCATCGATCTTTGCCCTTTTAGGTCTAGGCCTCTGTGGGTCTTCATTTTCACTAACATAGACATTCCGAGCCTTTAAAATACCATAATTCTATAGGAGTGAATCATATCTCATGCAAAGGGTTTCAGCACTAACTCCACAAGATGGTACTTCTAGTCCATAACTCATAAACTCGGCGTATGGAGCAACAAAAAGTCCACAATCTCTGCATGGTATATCATCAGTTAGAAAATATATGATATCATATTTCTATAGTCGTAAGACAAAAAATAATGTGATACTTACAGACTACTACTTTCTTGTTGGGCAATACTAGTAATATTTCTGACTTCGAACATGTGACATTTGTTCTTTCCTTGGTAACATTCAAGAACTGACCAGTTAGTTCGCTCTTTTGGTTAAAAAAAATCCGCTTCACTTAGGGTACTTTAGCAACATTGTAGACAACTTTTGAATCTTGTAGGACAATTTTCTGTTAGACCGAATTGAGGACATCGAATCATATATTTTTATGCACCATTCCTTCAATGAGACGACTTCCAAGACCCAATGGAATTCCCCATTGCTATTTATAGGGACATAAATATCATCTGTCAAGTGCCAAGGCAGTCCACAAGGTATACCAAACCCTTTCATAGTGCCAACGATTTTATCCTCATATACAGGAACTACACTACCATTGTCAATATATGTTTTGAAAAAAATAATTAGTGGTGGTATATCGATATTTAGAATGACTCCGATGTTGCTTCGACTTCTTGTACAAATAGTAAAAAATGACATCCACGTACTGCACAGATGCATCAAACAAGTGTATCTCTGTATAAATTTATTTGTATATATTCATGTATTAATCAAACATAAAAGTGGGAATGGATTTACTTCATCAGTCTAGCACTTATAGGGTTGAGACATTATGTAGAACCAGTCCTTATTCTCTGGAAATGCAACTACAAAATCAAGTTAGTCAAAATCAAGTTTTGAGCAATTGGCTAAGTAGTAATCATCCTTGTCTCTTCAGCAATTATGTAATCATTATAAATAATTATTTAGTGGACAAAAAGAAGAATACTAAAAATAGTTGAACGACCTTACTTTTTTGCATGATGCTTGTAAATACCCTAATTTATCCATTGTGAGAAGGATGAAATTATTTCAGTTGGACCCCACCATCAATGTTAAAAGCATCAAATGGATATTGTCTCTTCACATCAAAATGGCGACTTTGAATAACTTCTCTTTCTTTTTCGCTTTTTTCTTTTTCTTTGTACTTCTCTTTCTCCTTCTCCTCTATCTCTTTCTACTTCTCCTTATTATTCTTCTTATCCTTCTCCTTCTCGTTCTCCTTCTCCTTCTTCTTATCCTCCTTCTTCTACTTCTGCTTCTCCTTCTCCTCCTTTTTCTTCTTCTTGTTCTCCTCACTTTCCTTCTTCTCCTTCTCTTTCTTCTTACTAATTGTAGAAAGTGTTTGAGAAATAATTTTTTCCAAATTCCTACATTTCAGAGGCTATGAATTCCTCTTGGATCTTTGGACATCAATATTATGAGATATTTCCTTAAAAATATCAGTGGATTTTTTTACACGACTAATAAAATAATCATGTTATTTCTCACATTCTTCGCATAGACAAAAAAGCATTTGATGTTAGAAGAGGATGCAAGACCAACAAAAGATTGATTTGTTGTCATGGATGAAGCTTTTGTATCATTTTATCTACAAGGCAAATTAAAAAGATTGAGACTTTTCAATTCATTATAAATAATATTAACATTATGTTGCCATGGATGAATTGTATGTTGCCATAAACTAACATTATGTTGCTACATATGTATCTACTATTGTCATAAAATAACATTATGTTGCCACATATGTATCTACTGTTGCCACACATGAAATTTGTGTTGCCACAGATGAATCAAATGTTGACACATATGAATCTTTATTGCCAAAGATGAATTTTATGTTGCCACAGATGAATCCTATGTTGCCACAGATAAATCCTAAGTTGCCACAGATGATTTTTATGTTGCCACATATGAATCCTAAGTTGCCACAAATGACCATTTTGTTTTCCTAACGCATAAGTGAGATGTTACAACATATGACGAATGTTGGAATATGCAACAACATATCACTAAAATGTGGCAACATACGATACATCTTTCAACAAATGAAATATATGTTGGACAACTAAACAAGACTATATTTCTAAAATGATATCAACAAAATGGCCACAAAAAGAATAAGAAACGCAATAAAACCAACTTTTCACTTAAATGTTAATAATACATATACATTTCCTCAAAATTAAGGATTTTTAGTGTTGGTTGATTGTCTTTCAAAAAAATATGTAATAGGCACCATTACATCATTATTCAATTTTTACATCTATAGAATATTTTATTGTTCATTAATCCAAAAAGAAAAACTTCAAAAATTGTAAAATCTTCCAAAATAATAACTTACCCATTTTAAGACGAACACGATTTCAGTTCAAAAAGAGGAGAGAGTAACGACTAGAGATGAGGAGGAAAATAATGGAGATAGAGATAGAGATAGTCAGAGATAAAGATAGTGGAGGAGAGATAGTCGGATTTTCGAATTTATAAGGAAAAAGAAGAATAAGAATCCAAAGAGAGAAGAGAGAGAACTCTTGGAGAAGAAGATGAAAAGATTTCTTTTTTTAAATGATTTTAATTGAATTATAGAAGTTCAAAAATGAAGTGTTTTTTTTTATTTTATAAAATATTAGAGAGTTTTATAAATGTTAATTTGCTCCCATATTTACTTAATTACATTTCAAAGAGGATTTGACCACCTCTTGGTCAATATGTCACCAATAACAAAACCAAGACTTATTTGACACATTTCGCATAATTCTCTCATGTTAGTCGACTAGCCTTACAACAAGTTATTCATTATCCACAAACACATGTCTACACTTGTTATGCATAACTACCTTTAAAGAGCTCTTTCGTTAGAGATTTCATGTTTACAAGTCTACAAGAGCCTCCTCCTGGATCAGGGTCATTTTTATTCCCTTGCAATTAGTTCTATCTTTCTTCCATTTTTGTAACAAATTTATATTTTATAAACGGATATAATTTTCATTTATTAGTATCCTAAATAATTTAGTAATTGCTTTTAACACTACACATGTATTCTATTGTGCTTTTGTTAAGCTCATTACTTTATGGATATCCTACAATGCGGTTATGATAAGAAATTGTTTTTACATTTTTATGATATGACGGTGATCTTGAAATCGTAACCTAAGGGAACTCCACAAAAGTTCTTGATATACTTTTTCATGTATCGGGTATATATAGTTAATATGTGGCTAAAAGTTGAAATCCCATTTCCCGTATTACCACCTTCTTGGACCATTTGAATTTATCTTAGAACTAGATTTTCTATAAAAGTGTTATTATAAATATATTTTGTTGTAGAATAATTTATCAAAACTTAGTTTTTTATTCATTTTATTTGGTTATAGAAGACTTATTGGGCAAGATCTCATAATTAATATACATTTTCGAAATTTCTCAAAATGTCAATATTTTGACATTTAATAGGATTTATTATCATTACTTTTAATATTTAGTAAAAATATCAACAAAATATTTTATTATGTATCTTATTTAAGTCTTTATTATTTATTTTAATTGAAAGAATCCAATTATTTAATAACAAAGGAGAAAATCAAGGGAGAGAATATCTCAAAAAGATAAATATCACTCAATTTTCTCATCAGTTACATTTTCAAAGAAAACTCAAACATGTGCCTTTCTCATAAACGTATTTTTGTTCTTTTTTTCTTCAAAATTTTGTAACCTTTTTAGTATCGTATTCATTTCAATATGTATACTATTTGTATTCGTTATAATTTTATGTTGTAGTTTGTATAATGAAATTTATATTTTTTTATTAGTTTCTATTCATTCCTATAGGTAGATCAAATGAATTAATAGTTATTTAAGAAACATATTTATATTCATGTATTTTTTCACTGTATATTTTTATTTTTTTCTTCATATTCTTGTATTTCGTATTTATTTCAATATGTATTTTATTGTATTTCTATTCATTCTAGTTTTTATGTGGTATTTATTTGAATATGTATTTTATTTATATTTCTATTCATTCTAGTTTTAATATAGTATTTTGTATGATAATATATAAAATACAAAAATCAGTATGATGAAAAAGTGAAAGTGAAATATAAAATTGAAAAGCAATAAGCGAATATTTGTTGCAATCATTCTTAAATAAAATATATCACTAGTTGGCATACGTTTAGAATGAATACAAATTAGAAACAAATACCGGATTCATAAACTATGCAATATGATTTTTGAATGAATACAAAAATTAATAGCATAGATACATTGTAAATACAAATTGAGAAAGGATACCAAATTCTGAATTTTTTTTTATAAAAAACAGAAGAAACTAATAGGACGTTGTTCTTCCTATAAATAAAATACATATCTAGTTGACATACCTTTGGGATAAATTCAAATTACGAACAAATACAAGATTCATAAATAATACAATATGAGATGTTGAATGAATATGAATATTAATAGCATACATACTAATTTGAATATTAATTGAGAAATGACACATAATTCTTTTTTTTTTAAAAATAGGCAAAATGCACAAGTACCCCCCCCCCCTAGACTATGACTGAAATTTCAGTAACACACCTTAACTAAATAAGGTCCTATTACCCCTTAATGTATTATTTTTGTAATTTTGTGCAGCTTTTTAGCTTACATGAAATCCAAATATTTTCTACGCGCCTCAATTGTGTGGAGTCACGGAGTATGTTAGGTAAAACAAAAGATGTACAAAATTACAAAAAACAAATAAGTTAGGGGGTAATAGGACTATAGTATTCTTAAGACGTGTCTCTGAAATTTCGGTCATGGTCTAGGGGGTACTTGTGCATTTTCCCAACAAACTATAAACAAAAAAGAAACTAATACGAAATTGTTCTTCCTCGACTTGGTCTTCAACAAGTTTCTTTTTTGAAGTCTTTAGCATCCAGAAAATTTATTTTAATTTATTGATAGTGTCTTCACATAATAGGACCTTAGTTTAGTTAAGACGTATCTCTGAGATTTCGGTAATAGTCTAAGGGGTACTTGTGCATTTTCCCAACAAACTATAAACAAAAAAGAAACTAATACGAAATTCTTGTTCCTCAACTTGGTCTTCAACAAGTTTCTTTTTTGAAGTCCTTAGCACCCAGAATTTTTTTTTTATTTTATTGATAGTGTCTTTACATAATAGTGAGAAATCTCAAAAGAAACGACTATGTATGTACCTTTATCATTGAGTGAAAAATATTTTGAAAGAATTGTTAGATTTCTTGAACAAATTAGAGAAAAATAGAAGAGGTGATTTTCTTAAACAAGACATGAGAGAACAATGGTGAAAAACTCAAGAGAGGGAAAAGAGAAATTTGGGGTAAAAACCTAGAAAAAGGAAAAAGTAGATACTGAAAATTTTGGATGATGAGAATTTTTTTTCTTTTTTTTACACAGATGGGGGAGTAAAATAGTGGAATGTGGACCTGATTTGAGAAATAAAAGGAAAGAAAATTAATTATATTAGGATACGTTGTATATTCTAAAATATTGATATATTGACACTTTCAATAATTATTTTAAAGTATAGATATTTTTAATAATTATGTTAGAAAGTTTGACTAGTTTTCTAATTTTCCCATAAAGAAACTAGTTTAATGAAAAACACTTTTAATATATTTTTATATTCAAAATTCAAACTGAAACCTCTAATTAAAGATTAAAAATTCTATTTATTATATCACAGGCTTTCAATAATGAGACTTATCTTACTATTGATTTTTAGTAAAGCTTCTGCATGAATTAGAAAGAAAGTTTCATATAAGGAGTAAATGGTCACTTACAAGAGTTCTGTTGGCTCTTTCGTCTTAATTCTTGGTCTTGGTTGTTTGAACTAGGATATATAGGAGTATGGTCTTTTTCCTCCTCCTCTGAAGATCCTTCTTTTTCTAAGTATGTATTCATACACAAATGTATTGTATATTGACTTGTTTGATAAATGTATCATTACATATTTAATGTTATGTACATGTTTTTTTTGTCAAATACATATGAATCTCAATAAAATGTATGAAATATATATTAAATACAATAAATTAGTATTGAATAGATTATAAGAAAATGGTACTAAAGACATTCGATGAATTTGATGATTTGATCCAAATATTTGGAGACAAATAAATATATGAAATTGGGAATACAGATACAATGTAAAAATACATATACAACGAGTCATTATACATACATATATATATATATATATATATATATATATATATATATATATATTGGGAGATAGAGAGAAGAGAATTGAATTTCATTAGATGTTGATAAAATGACTACAAAATTAATAAAAGAGAATTTTGATGGTTTTCCTATGTTGTTTTTATCTCAAGGATACTCAAGTCCTCTTTATTTAATGATATTTAGTTAATATAAATATATAATTACTGAAAATATACAAAATCAAACATGTACTTCAAATAAAGTGTATCTAACATATTAAGTATAGTATATCTAAAGTGAATCTTTGACAAATTATATATTATTAATTAACTACTATTTTTCATGGTAATTAACAATTATATTAGTGTGCTTTATTTATGTTATTTTCTTTGGAAAAAATTCACTTCTCAACCCATTAACAGATTGAACATATTGATAAAATATGAGTTCATCTTGTCACTACTAACTATCATAAATCCTCTTCGCATGAAAGAGAGAAGTCAACCTCAACTATATATGAAGTAACATTATACCCTAATTTACAATCTTCAAACTAGCATAAGAAATATATTCTAGTATAATTTTCGATTTCACAATTACCTTTTTCCATATTATTTTTTATCAGAGTAGTAGATTTGTAACACGTCGGACCTCAAAATAAAGAAAATCTTAGTTTTCAGAAAAACTAGTGCCAGTACCGATAGAACCACCTACAGACCGTAGGCAGAACCACAGATCGTAGATGGGGTTCCGTCATTAAAGCTCAAATGTTGATGGTCTCTGATCCCACCCACAATCAACCAATATGATTCCTGGTTGGACCGTAGGTGAAGGTCATCAGCCAGTTAAAGAGAAATTGTTGTTGAGTCAACTGATTCCATCATATATTTTAGCACAAAATGAATTAGGTGTATCATACATGACCTATTAAATTATAGATAATTGAATCCTCTTTTCAATGCCATCGAGTTTGCTAAAATCTCATCTCCGAGTAAAAATTTATGCTCATTTTAGTGAAGTCATGTCGAGAAGATCATGAACGGCAAACCCAAACGACGGACCGACGTTCCCTTTGCGATGGGCTTCATCAGATAAGTCAATGTCGTTTTGGTCCTTTCCCCTATGCGTTGGCACTCAAACTATGTTGTTTGAAGCCTAAACTACGTTTTTTTTACTCAATTTAATCCTAATAACTTAGTCAGACATACCCTGAACCTTTATTCACCAAAACCCATCCATACTTGGGTGAAAAAGGAGAAAGAGATGACTCAAACCCTTCCAAGAATGCAACAAGATTTTTTCAATTTTGATGTGTCCTCATATTGGACTCATTTCAAGCCTTATTTTACTAAAATAGTGTCCTCAAATGTTTGTTGTATCTCAATATCTTATGAAAACTCTTAAGTTTCAAGTATTTGAAGTTTTAGTATAATATGGACACTTAGACGAAAAACGAGAACAAAAAGGATGAAAAGAGCTGAAGTTGTAGCTTGAGCATCGCCAGTTATACATGGCAATCAACCGAAAGGATGCATTTAGCCCTTTGTTCCAGCAAGTGAAGTCCTAAAGGAAGTGGATAAAAAATGTGATGAAAAGAAGTCGTCGGCGCCAGCCCAAATTTAGAAGTCTATCAGTACTTAACTCTTTATTATTTTTAGGATGAAATTAGAAAATAGAGACATAATTTTGTAATTTTGAAACTTACCTCTTAAGTTTAATATTTTTAAATCAAGTTTGGAGAGGGTTTTGTGGAGACTTGAAGAAAGGATCTCTTCTTCCTCAAATCGGAAGTGGGTATCCTCCATTCTTCTTCCTTTGCTCATATTAAGGTTTAATATCTTAGAATCATTTGATTTCTTTATCATTTTACGTGTATTTGGTTATTGCTTGATGTATGGCTAAAAAACCCCATTCTTGGAATGTGATTTAGCAAATATGTGTTGATATTATTGTTGGGTCTTGCTTGTTAATAGGTTAGATGCATTTTAATGGTGATTTCACCTACTGGTTGTGGTCTAAATTAATGGGTTTATAGTTGCAAATAAAAAAAAACACCCATGTATTTTTGGCTTGCTCAAGAGAGAGGTGGTGAAACCAAGACCGCTAGACTGATGTCCTAAGGAGTAGGGCGACATGAGGTTCAGCCTAAAAGGGTAAACACTAGTCCCATATCCTAGCACTCGTCATTGAAAGAGTGGGTGTGGTAAGGCGTAGGTTGGTCTTCGTTACACCTAAAGCTTATCCTACTCATGGTAAACAATAGTCCCATATCCTAGCACTCGTCATTTGATATGGGGTAAGTTGCCTGAGAGGGAATTTACTTTCACCTAAAGCTTATCCTACTCATGATTATCCCGCAAATTTCCTCTAAAAATCATGTATCCAATAGTTTACTTCAGCATATATTGTAGTCGCACTCCATGAACTTCTTCCCATACTCGATTCCCCTTTGTTAATTTTTTTTTTACTACTCGTGACAAACCCTTTTGATATTTGACATTTTGGTATCACAAATAAAATTTACTTTGCTTTGCGTCGATAATTTCTTAAACTATTACTAACTAATGGAAATTATAGTTTAGCTACTATTTTCACCAACTCTCCCTTGCGACACGACCTCAACCCTTGGTTAGGTTACTATACTCACTTTGATTCGCATACTTAGATTTTAGTCTAGGGTCGTTCATCATAATCACAACAAGAAACATCAACTTCCAACCCTGAAATCGAATAATTTCTCCGTAAAATTCGTCACCGGGTCTGTGGGATTTCACTTGCGGATTCCTTTCATCCACTATGTCTTAGAATTCAGATTCTTAATTCCTATATGTTTCTTAGACCTAGGGCGTAACATCTCACAACTTGAAATAGCTAAGAATAAGTTAAGAAATTAAAAATAATAATTTTTGGAAATAAAAAGGAAAATCTAGAAAAAAATTCTAAGTTAAGAAAGTGAGCTTTGGTCAATATCAAACGAACATAACTTCTAGCTCAAGATGAGTTAGAGGTAATTCTGGATATTTAATATCTTTCCAACTCCACCAAGTTTATGCAATTTTGATATTGTATGAGTAAGTCATGCCTTTCGAAAGTTGGGATGTTGGATTGAGAAAAGTCCCCATCTGGATTTAGGAAATAGCAAACTAGTCTTTTCACCAATTAATTTCCTATTTTGTTTTAGGGGTTTATTGGGGTAAAAACAAGTCTTAGATTAGTTTGGATAAGTTATAATAGCACTTAGGGATTAGAGAAGAGAGAAAAGAAGAAAGAAATGGAGAGAAGTCAAGAATTCGCCAAGAACGTCAAGCTTTGCGAGTGAAATTCATCGGGGGTGATCCCTATCAAGGTATATGTGAGATCTTTTAGTGTTGGGTCAGTTCACCCATACACCAAACTTGTTTCAATTAATTGATTTTCGAGTTGGTTAAATGATAAAAAGTGAAGTTCTTGAAGAAAATTGTTGAATTCTTGTTGGTTGAGTTGTTGAATGTCTAGTGTTGAATTGATTTGTGTTTTTGGGTTGTTTCTCGAGATAAATCTATTGGGTATTGAGGGTACAAATGATCCTAAGTGTTTTGGGAAATAACCATAGAAGATTATAGGGTTTAGAGATGATAAACGGAAGAGAAAAGTCGAGAATACCTGTGTATAGGGGTTGGGGCGCCGCACCTCCCATAGCCCCACAGGACTACCTCTTTCCATATGAACTTGGGGCTCCACGTCAGCAAGATCTCCCCAACCTGGACTCTGAAGTTTAGGTCATGGCGCCCCACGTCTCTCAGAGTGCTAAGAACACCAGATCACCCCATCCCCCCGCCCCTCTCCCCCATCTTTTTGAGCTAGTTCCAAAGTGATGTATCTATGTTTACTAGTTGATTCTAACACTCGAAGATATGTCTTAACATCACGAAATCATCCATGAACATGATAGAATGAACCTTGAATCCACAATCCAATTTAAGGAAAGTTAATATCAAAGTCAAAGAAGTTAAGAGTCAAGTCTAAAAGTTAAGAAGTAAGTCATTTCAAGTCTTTAACAAACCTTTTTAACTTTTTTTAAGGCTCAAGTTGAAAGTTAAGCAAAAAGTAACGACTTGAATTAATTTCTCCAAAGTTATGAAGGAACTAAGTATTTCCTGATATTTAAGTCGCAAGTTAACCAAAGAGTAAAGAGTTGAGTTAATTTATCAAAAATTATAAGGAAACTAAGTATTCTCTAAGAGTTACAAATGTTTTCACACTTTGAGCACGAAAGAAAGCTGAGACTTCCACAACAGATCCTTTGACTAGTTTGTAAAGAGGAAACTATGATTTCCAAGAGAGCTTTTAAAGCTAAGATTGAGCAATTACCTCAAATTAAAGAAGAAGTTGATTTAAAAACATATGATATAAGTATTTTTAGGAGTAGTATTGAGCACCGATATGGGGATGCGAGTTCATATTAACTCAAGCCTCCATAAACCATGTAACCAACATGGACAGAAGAAGAATCATACTTTTTAGATGATTCCTTAGTGCTTTTTACCATAGACTATTGGATCCACTAAGTAGTTTTGGTTCAATACTAACGGAAAGGTATAGGACGGTCCTTTTGCAACGTGAGGTAAGACGTTCTACCATTACTTAATCTCATAGTGGTGGTTGTCAGTTAAAGAATCTCCTTTAGAAACTATATTACTTCATATATAAGTAAAGTTAAGTTTGTTATTGCATTTTTCTTTAACAAACTAAGTGTTTTCATTGTTTACAAGCTTTTATATATTGCATGTATCTTATTAATTTATAATAAGTCAACTTATTCATGAATTATGTAGAGCAAAGGTAAGTGTTCCTTCTTATTCTTTTTCAAGCTTAAATTATTGTTAGCATTCCAACTCGCATACTTGTACATTCAATATATTGATGCTAGTTTGCCTGAATCATCTTATGATACAAACACAGGTAACCAGGATCAGCATTATCCAGCGCCTCATTGATCTATTTTAGAACTAAGAGTCAGTGGTGAGCCTCCTTGCATTTCAGAGGACACTTTTATTCACTTTTGGTCTTTCTTTCATAGGATGTTTTGGGATGTGTCCCAACATCCATTATAGTATTATAGAGGCTTCATAGACAGTCAGATAGTAAGTTTTGAGTCTCTTATCTTTGTATTGAAGATATTTTGTCATGAGACTTAAGTGTCATTTTGGCCAACTTATTAGTCTTGCAGTAATGAAACGAATATGTTTTATTGAGTTAAGTCTTCCGCTGAGTTAAGTAAGATAGGATAAGGGTCCGCTCGAGTCCAGCAATGCTCTTTGAGTGCCCGTCCCACCCAGGGTGTAGGCGCAGGGTGTGACAAACTTGGTATTAAAGCCAGTTTCAAGACTCCTAGGAAATCTATGAAGCTGTTTTTGTAGAGTCCTAGTTATCGGTGTGAAGCGCACTATAATTAAGAGGCTACAACATCTAGGAATTCTTTCACTTCTTTCATACTATTTTCGTGCTTTAGAGTTTTTTCTAAAAGTTTCTGTCAAATTTGTTCTTGCACGTGTTTCAGATAACTATGCCTCCACAAAGAGCAATCCGAGGTCGTTCCACTAGGAGAAACATTGAGTTGCAAGAGAAAGGGGTACCTACTGCACCAAACGTGCAACCTCAAGGTGAGGTTACTGATGCTGAATTATGTGAGGCTATCCAGATGTTGAGCCAAGTGGTAACTAATCAAGTTGCGCAGCAAAGAGGATCTAGACAAGAAGAGAGTTGACACTTCGAGGATTCGTAAATTCTTGAGAATGAATCCTCCAAGTTTCATGGGTTTGATCACTACTGAGGATCCAGAAAATTTTGTTGATGAACTGAAGAAGGTTTTTGATGTGATGCATGTTGCTGATGCTAAAAGAGTTGAGCTAGCTTCATATCAACTGAAAAATGCCGCTGGGACTTGGTTCGATCAGTGGAAGGAGGGTTGAGATGAGGAAGTGCCACATCTGAGTTGGCCCTATTTTGAAAAAGCTTTCTTAGGGCGTTTCTTTCCCCAAGAATTGAAAGAGGCTAATGTAAGAGAGTTTCTTACATTGAAACATGACTCTTTAAGTGTGCACACGTATGGTTTAAGTTCACCCAGCTACCCCGCTATGCTCCTGAAAAATTTAAGGACATGAGGAGCAGAATCAGCTTGCTTGTCGCTGGCTTGGGTCGTACATCAAGCAAAGACGGCAGGGTTGTAATGCAGATAGGTGACATGAACATATCCAGGTTGATGGTCTATGTGTAGTAAATTGAAGTAGAGAATCCAAGGGACAGAGAAGAGTATAGAAGCAAGAAAGTTAAGACTAGGAAAGGGTCTTGGGCAGCAAAAAAGGTGGTATGAACCGTCCATCTTTTCAAAAACAAAAGGGGCATGCACCATCATCAGCTAGTGCATTTGCGCCTAGAAATAGAGATATGTATAATGGACAGAATTCATAGAACTTCATGGCTAGACAAGCACACTCCTAAGGTAGTGTGGTATAAGGAGGTTGTTGGGCTCGTGTATGTGATGGGCGTGGTAGAAACCATGTTGATCAGGATAGTGATGGCCAGTCAGATTCTTTCAAGTGTGGTCAAGAGAGACATTTCATGAAAGAATGTCCTAAAATAAGCAAGGTAGTGGATATCCGGACAACAGAGCCCAATCTTCATCAATTGCTCCACCAAACAGGGCTACACCTAGAGGAGCCACTTCCGGTACTGGCAGAACTGCCTCTATGCAATCACTAGCCGCCAAGAACAAGAGAACTCTCCAGATGTTGTCAATGATATAATCAAAGTCTTTACTGATGATGTTTATGCTTTGTTAGACCCTGGGGCAAGTTTGTCTTTTCTAACTACTTATTTTGCAAATAAGTTTGAAATTCTTTGTGAGAAACTTTTTGAACCGTTCTATGTTTCTACACCTACAGGGGAGTCTATTCTAGAAGAAAGAGTCTATCGTGATTGTATAATTTCTATTAATCACAAGAACACCATGGATGATCTAGTAGAGTTAGACATGGTAGATTTTGGTGTCATTTTAGGTATGAACTGGCTTTATGTCTGTTATGAATCAATAGATTGTGTAACTCGAGTTTTCAAGTTTCAAATTCCTAATGATCCAGTCAAAAAGTACAGTAGTAGTTCAGCAGTGCCTAAGAGTCATTTCATTTCGAACCTTAAGGCGAGAAAGTTAGTTTCAAAGATTTGTATCTATCACTTAGTCTGAGTTAATGACTCAAGTGTTGAGGTACCTCCCATAAACTCAAATCCTATAGTAAAAGAGTTTCCAAAAGTCTTTCTTGATGATCTACCTAGAGTCCCTCCTAAGAGAGAAATAGACTTCAACAAATACATCATTCCAGATTCTCGACCTATCTCTATTTTTTCATATAAAATGGCACCAACAGAGTTGAAAGAACAATTGAAAGATCTGATAGATAAGGGTTTAATTCAGCCAAGTGTCTCACCTAGGGGCGTTCTGGTCTTGTTTGTGAGAAAGAAAGATGGTTTCCTTAGGATGTGTATAGACTACCGCCAAATGAATAAGGTTACCATCAAGAATAAATATCTTCTTTTGAGGATTGATGATCTTTTTGACCAGCTTTAAGTCATGACTTTTGGTTTTACTAATGAGCCTAAAACATTCATGGATCTTATGAATAAAGTCTTCAAACCTTACCTAGATATGTTTTTTATTGTCTTCATTGATGACATACTAATCTATTAAAAGAATCTAGATAATCATGCTAGTCACCTTAGAGTAGTCCTTAGGACTTTGAAAGATAAGGAGTTATATGCTAAGTTCTCAAAATATGAGTTTTGGCTTAAGTCTGTGGAATTCTTGGGCCACATAGTTTTTGGCAATGAAACTAGAGTGGATACCCAAAAGATAGAAGCAGTCCAGAGTTGATACACCCACACCTCCAACTGATATAAAAATTTTCTTCGATTTGGTTGGCTACTATAGAAGGTTTGTTGAGGGTTTTTAACCTATCTCATATCCTTTGAAAAATCCGACTCAGAAGACAATTAAGTTTCAACGGTTTGAAGTTTCTGAGAAAAGCTTCCAAGAATTGAAAAATAGGTTTACTACTTCCTCAGTTTTGACCTTACCAGATGGTACTCAAGGTTTTATGGTGTACTGTGATGCATCTAGAGTTGGTTTGGGTTGTGTTCTTATGCAGAAGGGCAAGGTTATAGCTTATGCCTCCAAATAGTTGAAAGTTCATGAGAAGGATTATCTAACCCATGACTTAGAATTGGTTGTTGTAGTTTTTGCTTTAAAGATATGGTGGCACTACTTGTATAGTATTCGTGTTGATATATCCACTAATAACAAGATCTTACTATATGTGGTCACCCATAAAGAGATTTATACCAAATAGAAAAGGTGGTTAGAATTACTCAAAGATTATGACATGAGTATTCTTTACCACCTTGGTAAGGCTAATGTGGTTGTTGATGCTTTAAGCAAATTATCTATGGGGAGTACCGCCAATGTTGAGGAAGAAAAGAGGGAGTTAGACAAAGATGTGCATAGATTTGCACGCGTGGGAGTCAAAATTATGGACTTCATAGAAGAAGGAATAGTAGTGACAAACGAGGCTGAATCATTACTAGTGTCAGAGGTGAAAGAAAAACAAGACCAAGACCCCATTTGTTCGAGTTGAAGCAAATGTTCATAAGCAAAGAGTATTAACTTTTGAACAAGGGGCAGATGGTGTGTTTAAGTATAAGGGTAGGTGTGTGTACCAATGGTGGATGGCCTCCAAGAGAGGATCATGGAGGAAACTCATAGCTCCAAATATTTCATTCATTCTAGTTCCACAAAGATGTACCTCGATTTGAGAGAAGTATATTGGTGGGAAGGTATGAAAAAGGGCATCCCTAATTTGTTTCCAAGGGCCCAAATCGCCAGCAAGTGAAAGTAAAGCACAAAGGCCTAAAGGGTTGTCTCATAATATAGAACTTTGGGAATGGAAGTGGGAGATGATTAATATGGACTTCAACACAGGGTTACCAAGGCCTCCCAGGCAGCATGATTCAATTGAGTAATTGTCGATAGAATGACAAAATCAACCCACTTTTTGCTGGTAAAGACTACTCATTCTGTACGGGATTATGCAAAGTTATACATTCAGGAGGCGGTGAGACTTCATGGAGTCCCAGTTTCTATGATTTCAGATAGAGGTGTGCAAATTGATACGCTCAAACTTACTTCTCAAATAAGAAGTAAAGCGGTCGTGTCAAGTAAATAACCCAACTAGTGAGGTTGGGATCGTTCCCACGAGGAAAATAGTCTAGACTTAACTTCAATCTATTATTACTTATGTTTAGTCAACTACTTCCTTGGAAAGTAAAAACAATAAAAGGGGGGTTTCTATTTCTAAATGAATAAAAATAACTACCTAAATTGAAAGAGACACTTAACAGCTTTCAATGTTGGATTTTAATCAATTAATCAAAGTAACTAGGGTTTACGTGTTCCCCACAGGTTCATAACTTGATAATTCCAACTATAACAATTCTTTCCTAGTATCTTGCATGCAAAGTGATAAGTTATGTATTTCTAAATCCTTGGTCCGGCATCTAGAAAATCTCACTCCGCACCTTGGTCCGGCTACCTGTGTTGCTATCCTAACCCTTATCTTTACCTCATAAGCATCGTATTTGATATTTGACTAAGTTATTACCTCGTACCAATCAATACTAGCCTATTAGATAGTATACACTAAATCTATGTTGATAATTATTTTCCTATTATCTACCTCCTTTGTCCGGCAAGTAGCATTAAGGCGAGTTCTAACGTTGGCCATCTGTTAAAAAGAATTCTAAGCAAAAGAATTATTAATACATGCACGACACTATTCTAGAATTGTTATTTTAGTTAGGTTTTATCTCATTATTTGTGTGTGGTTCCTACAACCCTAGTTATGGAGTTTAGTTACTCATAGTCATAATCACAATATTCAAATATATTAAATAAGAATTCATGTACTTACTTCAATGAGAAAGAGTAAAATCCGAAAGTTTGCTTGATTAACCATCAATAATCACTTGCAAGAATCTCAAAGTAATCAATAATCTCACAAAAAGTCAAATGATAATCAAGAATCTAACACTAATACACAGAGTCTAATAATGATCCAGAGTCTAACCTCAAAAACGAGGTTTTTCGAAATATTTATAGAAAATAAAAAACTAATTAAACAAGGACTCTATTTGCTGGAAATTTGTCAAAACGCGGCTGGGTCGACGGAACTCGCGACGGATCGTCGTGGTCACGACGGACCGTCATGGACTCCGTCGTCCCATACTTATGCAATTTCTTCTGCTGCTCTCTTCATTACCCTCGATTGCAGGTATGACGGACCGTCATAGGCACAACGGTCCATCTAGGGTCTTCATTTCAAAACACTTGAACTCTTGGAATATGGGTACTAGGACTACTTCTCTGAACTTCATGACGAACCTGCAGGACGGACCGTCATAGACACGATGGACCGTCATGGACTCCGTAACCCCACACTTGGTCAGACTTTTCCATCTTCCTACGGCAACTGCACTACGTTGCCACTTACGGACCGTCACAAGCTCCGTAGGTGGTCTCTTCTGCATTTCTTTGCTCAAAAACCTCCGCATACATCTTTGAACAGATTTCCTGCAAATAAGGAGAAACGTATATAAAAATTAGCACAAAAAGGCTTTTGGACACACTAAACTTAAGGAAAAAGTATTAATCATACCATTAAAAGACGGTATATCAACACCCTCAACTTAAATTCGTTGTTTGTCCTCAAGCGACGCACTATGACTCAATACATAATCTTTGTACAATAGTATCCATGTTTTATCCTTTGCAATCATTTGGCTATCAATCCCGATTAATCTCATCACATCTATGCATGCTATCACTATTAGGCTTGAATTATATGGGATCAGAACATGACACAGACTCACCATGCACTAACACCTATCCTCTTCAATTTCTCACCGAGGTTCTTACAATTCCGGTATTGCAACTAGTGTCCTCACTTTAAAACAAAATCCTCATTTTTCACATAATGATTTCAGTTTGAGTATAAGGATTACTTTTCAACACTCGCTCTCAAAACAAATTCACACTCATTCATACCTATGGCCATAAGCTTGCCCTTATTTTCATTGCCTTAAGTTCACTATACAACCCTTAGGATCACGATAGGACTTTCTTAGCTTGTAACATAGGCTCAGGGTCAGGTAGGGTATATTTAGGTATACTTTAGTGACTTTTTTCCCTCCTTGACATATCGGCAAAACCTACCACTTTCTATCATTTTATCTCGCCCAGTTTCTCATATTCTTTCACCTTGCTATTTTCTCTTCTTTCTTCATTTGTGTAAGTGACTCTCTTCTTTTCTTGATTGTATTTCTTGTATATTTTTCTTTTTCTTTACTTTTCTTTCAACTAATTCTTGAGTCACTTTACTTATGTTCTTTCTTTCTCTTTGTTCTTTCAACCCCACTTTCCAGAGCATTCCTCATAATAGCCACCCTTAACTCATGGCTTTGCCATGAGTCAAGGTACACAATACTCGAAGTTGGGTCAGGGCCATAACGAAGGTTTTTTATACATTAGCCACCCTCAACTTATGCTTTTGGCATAAACTGAGGTGCACATGACCAAGGAGGGACCAGGGCCAACACATTATTCCCAGAAAAGATCAGTTGGGGTGAAAAAGAAAGGTCTAATTTAAGCTCAGATCATTTGGATCAAAGAAGGATAAATTTCATTTCGTTTTCTTTTATTTAGGCTAAGAATGGGCTATATTGAATAAGGGCCTATGATCCTTTCCTAATTGTTTATTACAGCTTACTTTTAGCAGGACTAACCAGTCAAGTTCTAGCTCAGTACAAATAGTGGACTATTCAAATCTTCCTCACACTCACTTGACATCTCATCACTATACCAGATTATCAGACACCTAGTTCGAATTTTAGACTTAGGGGAATGCAATGGTGCACCTCTATGTCATGTTTAGAGCCACACATTTATCAGTTACTATGCCTAGTCGTGCATCATTTTCCAATTTATCAGGATATCATTTTAGCCATTATGCTCCAGAATTAGACTATGTACAAAAGATATAGACATGTCGGTTCAACAGAAAAAGTAATCAGTCTCTTGGGGAAAAAGAACACAGGCAAGAAAACCCCAAAAGAGGATAGTGAATTGGGCTACTCAGACTTCACCCTAGCACTCACTTTCCATTTACCCAACCCCCAACAAAAAGACATGCAATTGTCCCCAATGCATAAAAAAATTGAAATACAAGAGTGGTAGGTGAAGCAAACCTGGGGAGCAAAGCACCAACAATCAGTAAGCTGGTGGGTCCGGTTGCCCGGAACCCACGTCCTCTGCAATCTCGACACCCTCAGTGGTGTCCTCAGCAACAACTGCACTATCAGTAGTGCCTCCTACTATCTCCACAGTTCGGGATCTAGACGCCCCAGCTGCTAACTCTGATGCTCTCATATGATGCACCTCCTCCTCAACAAGTGAGGCTCTCCTCGCAGCCTCCATCTCACGGCGCTCCTTCTTCCGTACTCGCGCCTTGTCTTCTGCTCGACCCCTACACCTCTTGGCATGCTCTCAAGGGGGAGGTAGTGGAATCTCTGAGGTGGCGAATAGGGCCGCCAACACTGTGTCTTCAGCAGGCTCGACAGAAGGGGCCTCAGACTCAGGCACCCTAGCCTCATGCAGGACGGACCGTCGTGGGTATGATGGTCCATCGTACTCGTCCGTTTGAGGACACTTAGAGAAATGGAGAGAGACCCTGAGAAACGGGGTCTCTGACAACCAGAACGGTTGTGCAGGACAGACCGTCGTAAAGATGACGGTCCGTTCCATCTGTCCGTTGAAGGACACTTAGAAAAAGTGAGAGACCCTCAGGAAGAGGGTCTCTGACAACCAGAACGGTTGTGCAGGACGGACTATCGTGGGTATGAAGGTCCGTCACATGTGTCGGTTGAAGGACACTTAGAAAAAGTGAGAGACCCTCAGGAATAGAGTCTCTGACAACCAGAACGCTTGTGCAAGATGGACCGTCGTAAAGACGACGGTACGTCGCATATGTCCTTTGGAGGAAACTTACAAAAAATGGACAGTGAGGTGTTGGGGCTTTTGGAACGGACCCTACGATGGTCCGTCATGGGTACCACGGTCCGTCATCGGGGTCTCGTTCTGTAGATCAGTGACAGAACTGGGGTACCCCATGCATCCCCGATGAACCCAAATCAAACTTGTAGTGTTTTGGACCTACATTTGTCTAACCCAACTACCTAGGAAACTAGCAATGCAAAAGCACCTATGTCTAGGGTTGTAATCACGGCAAATTCGAACATTTTTAACCTAGGTTAGACAGAATCATATATAAAAGAAACGAACATATGACGAACAACTAAGCTAATACTAATTAATAAACAAAAATGCAAGATAAATGAGTAGAAATTAGAGACACATACCTTAGAATTGGAGAAAAACAAGATGGACAAGTACTCGGTGACCAGGAAGACACCCACAGCAGCAACTCCGACTTATAGATTATAACTTTTAGGGCTTTGGAGAATTTTGGGGGGGGCAATGATCGGTTGATAGAGGGAGAGATTGTGGAAGTTGAAAAGAGAGGGCAATGGGAGGAGTAATGAAGGAATGGGGGTGAAATGAGGGGTTGGGGAGTTTAAATGGTGACATTTTATAATAAACTCCAACCGGGTCGGGTCGGGTACGCCTCATTAATCACGCGACGATTCCCTGACGGCGGTCCGTCGTAGTTGTGATTACCCATCGTTGGTTCAGTCGTGTGTGCCCTAGTTTGAAAATAACAGAAAGACATACCTGGTACAACGGAGGCATACGACGGTCCGTCGCAGGCACAACATCCGTCGATGTATCCGTTAGTGACTGCTGCAGAGTAATTTTCTGCAGAATTTCCTGGTGATGTGCCTGCACATTTAAAAACCCATTAGTATAAAAATGCTACCATTACTAAAAATACTATAAGTATTGGGTTGCCTTCCAAGAAGCGCCTGATTTAATGTCGCGGCACGACTGGGACACTTGATTACTCAGACTTCATCAAGATGGTATGCCTTTATCACTTCATTCCCCAATGTTTTATGCCCAAAATAGAGTTTTATTCGTTCTCTATTAATCTTAAACCGCACTCCCTCTTTGGCTTTTAACTCAACTGCTCCATGAGGGAATACTTGGGTAATCAAGTAAGGGCCAGTCCATTTGGACTTGAGCTTGTGCGGAAGACAAGGCAACCCAGAACTGTCTACAAGCACCAAATCCCCAACCATAAACTCTTGTTTTGCACTTTTTTCTTCATTGTCTTTCTTTATCTTTTCTTTGTGGGATATGGATGATATCGGTTGGAGCTCACCACTCTGTCTCATCGTCCTACAAACATTGAAGGTCGCTTCTTCATTGTTCAACCAAAATTTCATCTACACCCTTTTCAATATCAACTAAGGCTCTACCTGTAGCAAGGAATGGCCTCCCAAGAATAATAGGCACTTCAAAATCGACTTCACAATCAAGAATAACAAAATCAGCCGGAAAGATGAATGACTCCACTTTTACTAGCACATCATGGAGTATCCCTATAGGCCTTTTCACTGTCCTATTAGCCATCAGTAGCCGCATCGCTGTGGGTTTTGGATCCCACAAACCCAACTTCTTGTAGATCGAGAGGGGCATGATATTTATGCTTGCCTCCAGATCACATAATGCTTTCGCAAAATGTAATGACCCAACTGTACAAGGAATAGTGAATGCACCCGGATCTTCTTTCTTTTGTACGAGGGATCTTGTAGCAATAGCACTACAATGCTGCAGTCTATCATCATCCTCAAAAGTGACCGATCTTTTCTTTGTGACCAGATCTTTCATAAACTTGGCATAACCGGGCATTTGTTCTAGAGATTCTACCAAAGGGACATTGATAGAGAGTTGTTTCAGCATTGTTATAAAACGCCGATATTTACCATCCTCGGTCTTTTTCACTAATCTCTGAGGGAAGGGTGGTGGTGGTCTAGGCATGGGAATTACCTTCATAGGGAAATCTGCATCTTTTCCATTGCTCTCTTCTTCCTCAACACTACCCTTTACCACCTTATCATCATCATTTCTCACATTTTCCTCATTAGACAGCATAGGTGGGTCAATGGTTTGCTTCTCACCCCGAGTAGTGATTGTCATACAGTGCGTATTATTATTTGGATTTTGGACAGTGTTGCTAGGAAGAGTGCCCGGTTGCCGTTTGTTCACTTTCGCAGATAATTGGGCCATTTGCAATTCGATCTGTTTAATTGATATTGCATGTGTATCAACTTTTTGCCCAATACTAGCTAAATCACCCCTTAAATCTTTAATGTGCTCATCACTAGCATCGAACCTCCTCATCATTTTGTGCAACATATCCTCAACTCGCGCCATTCTATCTCCACCATCCCTAGGAGTAACTTCACGATTTTGAGGAGATACATAGGGCACATTCCTATCATTTTTGTTACCGTAGTTATCCCTGCTGAAGTTGTTGTCGCGGTTGTAGTTTCCATCTCGGACATAATGACTCTCACGGTTATAGTTACCATAGTTCCGACCTTGGTTCCCTTGACCTTGGTGCCAATTATCCTTATTTGAGCCTTGGGTGCTCGGTCGAAAACCCCCCGTCTGCTCATTTACCGCATAGGAGTCCTCCGCATAATAGCATTCATCATTAGATGGTGGTTTCGACAAGTAGTTGACTGCATTTATCTTTTTAGCACTCTTAGTGACATGTTTTTGTACCAACCCAAGCTCAGTTCTCATCTGAGCCATTTCTTCGCAAATCTCATATGTGGCTGGGTTGTGAGTGGACTGTACTGCGAAGGTGTTTCTCCCTGTGTCAGACTTCCTAGTACTTCAAGCTTTATTATTTCGGGAGATTTTCTCTAATTTTTCGGCAATCTCAGCATAAGGACATTCCCCATAAGATCCACCAGTTATAGTGTCCAACACCGCTTTACTATTATCATCATGTCCCCGATAAAAGTATTCCTTTAGTGACTCATCATCCATACGGTGATTTAGAACACTTCTCAAGAATGAGGTGAATCTATCGCAAGAACTACTAACTTACTCTCCTAGTAGTGCCACAAAGTTGTTCACTCTGTCTTTGTGGTTTAGTTTCTTGGAGACCGGATAGTAGCGTGCTAAGAAGACATCCCTTAGTTGGTTCCAAGTGAAGATTGAGTTGTATGGGACCTCAGTGAACCACATATCAACCTCTCCCGTCAGTAAGAGAGGAAACACTCTGAAACCTATTACATCTAAATCCAAATCAGGCCTCCCTACATAGCTTTTACACACTACCCTTACCTTAGCTATATGGGCATGTGGATCCTCAGAAGGTAGCCCTGAAAACAAACCTCTGGCAGTGAGCATTTACATCAGGCTACTAGTTACCACAAAGGTGTGGCCTGTGGGTAGAGGAGGTAAGACAAGTGGTCCATCGGAGTCTTCTATGTTATCATTTTATCATAGCCTCTGTAGTATGCTTGGGGCCGTGGAACGGGATTTTGTCCCCTCTATTGGTGTTCACCCGGAGCTTCGGGTAACAACTGACCATGAACGTCAATCGGAGCTGGGATGTTCTGATTTGGATCATCATAATTTATTCCCAAGTTTCGATTCATATTGCGTAATGTATGTTCTAATTCGTGATCGTAGGGAAACAAGGGTTCTCTTCCACTCCGTGTATTTGGCATACAAGGAGGATAGTTCTGAAAGAATCAAAAACAATAAAACAAAGTAAAATCAAAAAAATATCAACTAAACAATAGTAATAAGTTCAAGTTAATCTAAAAGCTATATTCCCCGGCAGCGGCGCCAAAATTTGATACGCTCAAACTTACATCTCAAATAAGAAGTAAAGCGGTCGTGTCAAGTAAATAACCCAACTAGTGAGGTTCGGATCGTTCCCACGAGGAAAATATTCTAGACTTAACTTCAATCTATTATTACTTTTGTTTAGTCAATTAGTTCCTTGGAAAGTAAAAATAATAAAAGGGGGGTTTCTATTTCTAAATGAATGAAAATAACTACCTAAATTGAAAGAGACACTTAACAGCTTTGAATGTTGGATTTTAATCAATTAATCAAAGTAACTAGGGTTTACGTGTTCCCCACAGGTTCATAACTTGATAATTCCAACTATAACAATTATTTCCTAGTATCTTGCATGCAAAGTGATAAGTTATGTATTTCTAAATCCTTGGTCCGGCATCTAGAAAATCTCACTCCGCACCTTGGTCCGGCTACGTGTGTTGCTATCCTAACCCTTATATTTACCTCATATTAGGCATCGTATTCGATATTTGACTAAGTTATTACCTCGTACCAATCAATACTAGCCTATTAGATAGTATACACTAAATCTATGTTGATAATTCTTTTCCTATTATCTACCTCCTTGGTCCGGCAAGTAGCATTAAGGCGAGTTCTAACGTTTGCCATCCGTTAAAAAGAATTCTAAATGAAAGAATTATTAATACATGCAAGACACTATTCTAGAATTGTTATTTTAGTTAGGTTTTATCTCATTATTTGCCTATGGTTCCCACAACCCTAGTTATGGAGTTTAGTTACTCATAGTCTAATCACAATATTCAAATATATTAAATAAGAATTCATGTACTTACTTCAATGAGAAAGAGTAAAATCCGAAAGTTTGCTTGATTAATCACCAATAATCACTTGCAAGAATCTCAAAGTAATCAATAATCTCACAAAAAGTCTAATGATAATCAAGAATATAACACTAATACACAGAGTCTAATAATGATCTAGAGTCTAACCTCAAAAACGAGATTTTTCGAACTATTTATAGAAAATAAAAACCTAATTAAACAAGGACTCTATTTGCTGAAAATCTGTCAAAACGCGGCTGGATCGACGGAACTCGCGATGGATCGTCGTGGCCACGACGGACCGTCAGGGACTCCGTCGTCCCATACTTATGCAATTTCTTCTGTTGCTCTCTTCATTACCCTCGACGGCAGGTATGACGCACCGTCATAGGCACAACGGTCCGTCGAGGGTCTTCGTTTCAAAACACTTGAACTCTTGGAATATGGGTACTGGGACTACTTCTCTGAACTTCATGACGAAACTGTAGGACGGACCGTCATGGACTCCGTAACCCCACATTTGGTCAGACTTTCCCATCTTCCTGCAGCAGCTGCACTACGCTGCCACTTACGGACCGTCACAAGCATGACGGACCGTCACAAGCTCCGTAGGTAGTCTCTTCTGCGTTTCTTCTCTCAAAAACCTCCGCATACATCTTTGAACAGATTTCCTGCAAATAAGGAGAAACTTATATAAAAATTAGCACAAAAAGGCTTTTGGACACACTAAACTTAAGGAAAAAACATTAATAATACCGTGAAAACACGGTATATCATCAATTTACCGCACAATTCTGAAAATCTTTCTAAAAAGGTTTGGGTTCAAAGGTGAATTTAAGTACTGTTTTTCATCCTCAGACGGATGGGCAAGCAGAGAGTACTATCCATACCTTAGAAGATATGTTAAGGGATTGCGTGATTGATTCGAAGGAGAAATGGGATGAGCACCTACCTCTCATTGAGTTTTCTTACAACGACATTTACCACTCTAGCATCCAAATGGCTCAACATGAAGATCTTTATGGGAGAAGATGCAGATCTTCTATTGGATGGTTTGAGGTTGGTGAAGTAAGGTTGATAGGACCAGATCAAGTTCACCAACCTATGGAGAAAGTAAAGGTGATTCAAAAGAGATTGAAAATGGCACAGAGTCATCAAAAATCCTACATAGATGTTAGGAGAAGGTCGTTGGAGTTTGAAGTGGATGATTAGGTATACCTGAAGGTTTCACCATGAAGGGTGCTATGAGGCTCGGTAAGAAGGGGAAACTTAGTCCCCGGTATATTGAACTATATCGCATAGCCAAAAGGATTGGCAATGGCTTATAATTAGACCAATTGTAGGAGTTAGCAATAGTTCATCCGATGTTTCACATCTCTATGTTGAAAAAGTTCATGGGCGATCGTTCACTGATTATACCAACTGAAAAACATTGTAATTGAGGATAACTTATCCTGTGAGGAGATTTTAATTCAGATTTTAGATCGCCAAGTTTGAAAGTTGAGAACAAATGAGGTCACATCAGTCAAGGTCCTATGGAGGAACCAATTTGTTGAAGAAGCTACTTGGGAAGCTGAAGAAATTATGAAGAAAAGATATCCACATCTCTTTAAATTCGGACTAGATGCAGATCAAGGTACTAATTATCTTCTTACTACTATGTAAACTATGAGTAAGCATGTTGCAAATGATAATTTAAGGTAGGGGCGGCCTTGGATTCTCTTAATTAAATGTTATTAAAAACTTTTCCAATAATCAGACAAGAATGCGTGACATGAAAAGTATACAAAACCAACATATAAATATTAGCATGCTTTTTAATCCCCATGTTTGTATAATACTCAAATGGGATTAGTATAAACTTTTTAAGACAGATCGTTTTCATGAGACTATCAAATTTAATGATTAATAAATTTTATAGCTAAACAGTAAATTCATTAGAAATATTATTTAGTGATGAATTAGCAACAAATTTTCATTAGCTATGAGTAAATTAAAAAACAACAATTAATTCCAATAATTTTTAATTGTGATATATATTAAAGAATAGTTGGTGATATATATAAACAATTTGCATGGTGAATAAAGCTTAAATTAGAAGATTATAAGTATAATGCAACACAAGTGTATTAGTAATATCTCTATGACTCATGTATACACTATTCACAATGATTTTCTTAATTTTTGTAGCAAAATAATAATAATATAAAAATTTCGTTCTTCAATTTTTTTTAGTATGCTCCTACCACCTATATATATATTGATCGATTTTTCCGGCCAAGCTACTAATTTTATGACGTGATTTTGTATAGAAATTTAACTTTATAAAAAATCAGCAGCAGTCCAAAATTAGCATTCTTTTATGAAAAGTTGCAAATTTTATGAAAAGTTGCAAATTTTATGAAAGGTTGTGGCCTTCGAAGGATTGTAGTTTTTCCAAAGACTTGTAACCTTTTTGATGAAGCACAATAAACATTTGTTTACACTATCCTTTGTTGTCTATAAATAGTCAGATTTTTTGTCATTTTAAAACAATGAAAATTTTCAACTTCTTCTTCTTCTGCACAATTGAATATTTGTGTACTTTGCTCCTGTTGAGTAGGGATCACTCACATCATTGTTTTTGTATTAAAAAACTGGTGAATAAAATCGTTCCATCCTGAGATGATCTATTCCTTTAAACCTCGAGTAATAGAGAGGAATAATTTTCTTAAAAGGACATTGTGCATAATGTGGACTTGATTTTTCTTTCCTTTCTATTTTATTCTATTGTTACAGATCCTGTGGTATGTTTTTTTAAAGTGATTAATTTATGCTTATGATACTGATTGTTGTTCTTGAGTACATGTTTCAACGATTAGTTTTTATGTTTCTTCGTAATTATTTTTATAAGGTTTTGTTAGTACATATTAAATAACACAAGTTAATTAAGTATTCACTACTAATATTGTTGATGGTACAACAAAAAAATTCCTTAAAGATTTAAACTATCATCGGTTGAAGAATTTTTTTAAAATTTTGTATGTCATTGTAAGGACATAAAGACCTTAAAAGCTATTGCACCTTGAAGTCCAAAGTGAACCAAAAAAAGAAGACAAGAATAAATAAATTTGACATGGTTCAAGGATATGTCAGATGACCTATAAAATAATATGACGAGACTGAAGCTTCTTTTAATTTCAAAGGCATAGATAACTACACAATAAATTAATTGTTCATCTTAAATATGAAGTATGGACAGATTCTCAAGTTTATTACACGTTGTAAATACTTTTCTTGAAAAACTGGAATTGGATTGTACTTTTAAATTGAACTCCATCACTATACCGTGTTGATTATTAAAAAAACACTCAAACAAACTGAATATTTTTGTGTGATATTTTTCCCTTTCAAGTATGCATAATAAGTTGAATTATTTTTCAATATGATACATTCTACCTTTAATTTTCTATTTTAAGAATTACTTATAATATATTGAAATGAGGAACTTTAAAATGATATATGTAAAATAAAAGGTAGAGCTGAATTTTCTACACGTGAGAATTAGAATATTTGTTCACTTTTTTCAACCTTTAATATTTTTTCTTTCATCAATATTATTTCTTTATCAGAATATTTAATTCCCTGAAAAATATCTAATCGAAACACTTCTTGGAAGCAAAAAGATAAATTACAAAATCAAATTAAAGATGATTTATTGAAGGTTAATTGATAAGATGTTATAATTACCATTTTTTCTTGTCAACCCGAAAAAAATTATTTTTTTGAAAATTTTAAATTATTCTTTTAACTTTAGTTAATTTGTTGATGGGTAATTATAGATAATTAAATTAATTAAAAGTTAGTGAACTAAAGTGATAATTTATTAAGACCATGTACTATTTAACTCTTATATATTAAAATAAGAAGTAGGGTTTAATATTTAAGTCCTCAATTTGAGAGTGAAAAAAAATAAGACTAAGAGACGATAGACGAATGCAAAAGGACGGCGTGCACTTCTTCACGTCAAAGATAAGTGAAACTCCCAACTCTTATCCTTTCTATGAAATTATATTATGGCACTTATATTAATATATTAATATTATTAAAGGGAAATGGGTGAATGTCATATAATGTTTGTAGGCGTTGTTTGGCCAAGAATAAGGCAAAGATTATTTTTTTATCAATAAGCTAAGGCTGACAATTTAAGAATGGGAATTAATGATGCAAATGATTGATGATAATCATGAGGATATTGATTATATGTTCTTTTTTATGTTAGTTTTAAGATAGTTCAATTTGCAACAAACTGATTTCCTAGTCCAAGGTTTCTAACGACCTAATTCAAATTTCCGTGAAGAATCTTCTTAAGCTTAATACATTATAATTCAAGTTTTGATAGGTTGGTATGCACAGTTAAATATTAGATGTATGATATTATACGAATATCATTTGAATTATGATATTCGACAAAATTAGAACTTAATCTAAAGCTTGAAATTCGGTAAACATGAGAGTTGACATGTTAATTGACACCAAGATATAAAAACTTGGTTATGTATTTTGAGTGGGTTTTTGAGTCTAGGGAAAAACTATAATAATGTGGGCGTTGTTTGTTTTGAAACCTTATTGTGAATATATACTTGAATAGACTGCGTCGATTAGGAAGCTCAACAAAAAGGGAAGGCTCAAGTTCCGGAGTGATCGTTTGACTATTTGAGGCAAGTGGATTTCTAAAATCTTGTTAAGTGTATGAAATGTGTGTAGTTCCTTGTCGTATATATTTGGGAGTAACGTGATTGGTGATGGGTTGACTTGTCCACATTGATTAATTCTAATGATGAAAAAAAGGGGATAATAAAAGGCAATGTGATTAATTGTTTATGTGTGATGTGTTGAGAAAGGGTTGAAGGCTTGTTGCATCATAGTTGATGTGATTTCATGTTTGTGTGGTTGTGAACTGTGCAATGTTATGAAAATGGTCATCTCCTCACTATTTGTGTGAACTTGTCATCTGCATTATTCTGAGGCATTGGTTGTGACAAGGTATATGTGCATTGAGAAAGAATGAGTACTTAAGAGGATGTACCATTTTGAGGGATGTATCGCGCGCCGCGATGGATACTATATTTCGAGGGACGTATCGCACACCAAGATGGATACTATTATCGAGGGTCGTGTCGTGCGCCGCGACAGATGCATGGACAGATATGTCCCCCATGGGTCCCGGACTGAGAGACAACGGGTGTGTATCACTAGGTCAGACATGCATCATTATACTTGACATTGCATTCCATTGCATTACACATACTTATCATTGGTGAACTTGATATTGTGTTTTTCTGATCTTGTGATTGACTTTCTGCGAAATTTTTCATTGATGAATATTGAGCTTATTATTGAGGATATGTAATTTGTTGAATTGTTGTTGTTGAGGGTATGTAATTTGTTGAAGTGTTGTTATCGAGGATATGTAATTTGTTGAAGTATTGTTATTGAGGATATGTAATTTGGTAAAGTGTGGTTGTGGAGGATGTATATGTAATTTGCCTAAGTGTTGTTGTAGAGTTACGTGCTATGTAAATATGAACTGTTAGGTTAGACTGAATTTTATGCAGGTTGTAATTATGGAGGTTCGGTTGGGGTGGTAGGAGTACCCGTATTTCATCCCCTTAGCTTGTGTTTAGACGTTTACTTGTAGAGTACCGTGTGGTTTGGTACTCACCCCTTGCTTCTACAAATTTTTGTAGGTTATGAGCCTGGATTTTGTTGTACTTGTCATTCTCTTCTTTTCCGAGGCTTCTTGGAGATTTGTCAGGTAGCTGTTTCCATCGCAGCAAACTTTCTTCTCCTTAATTATGATCTTGTTCTATTCTAGAAACAAGTTCATTTGAGACTTGAGTTTTCTTTTGAATCAATTGTAATACTTTAGCGGCTTGTACACGTGACAACCAGATTTTGGGGTATAATGTAAGTCGATAGTAAATTTTCCGTATTTTATTGTAATAAGTTGAGTTTTAGGTTGACTTGTCTTGGTGGGATAAGACAAGTGACATCACGTCCATTTTTGGATCGTGACATTTCTTTACAGTATTAATATTTGTTATTATATAATTAATCTTGTATGTAGATAATATAATATTTTAGTTTTAATGAGTAATATATTTAAGTACTATTTTATAAATTTCATGATATTAATTTCCCGCGCTTGAATAATTATATATGTATATATATATATATATATATATATATTGATTTGATATATTGAATAAAATAATTAAGAGTGACAAGTTTTAAAACTAAGAAAAAGTGACACAAATCTTAAGCATTAAATAGAGATAACAATTTTAGTATTAGTGCTACAAATCCTCAAATTTCACTATATACACAAAGACTCTACTTCCCCGATCCTCACTCTACTCGACCATTCGCTCGCCACTGTCATCACCTCTTCCGTCCCACCGCCGTCACTGCCATATCTTCATCTTACTACTTTTTCATCTCCTACGTAGTCTAACAGCTACGTAGGAGAATTCTTATCATTCAATATTTAAAATGGTCAAAGCGAAAATTAATAAAACATAAGAATCTCTTCAATACCTTGAAACTCAAAATATTCAAATCATTCTATAACAATTAACAAAAAAAATCCCAAGGAACTAGTCTAAACAAGTACAAGAGCTACTAAGAGTACAACATAATAATGAATATAAGACACAACTTTTACCATAAGGAAGGAAAAGTTGAAGCTGTCAGAGATTATATTCGTCTTCACCTGAAAATTTTCAACAATCTTGCAATCAAGTTATGTCAAGTGGCATAGTAAAAATAATATCAATAAAAACAACATATAATAATATGCATCCAGCATCATCAATTGACCCGAATATACCACATAATATCACCCAAATAATAAAAGAAAACATGCAAATTGAATATTAAATTATAAGACCCAGATCCACTCGTTAACCACTCTCACTACGAGTCATATTACCTTTGAATTACTACGCTCAATTGAGAGACAACTATCTCCTTGCTGCCAATTATGAAATCTACCTCATTCCATTTCGATATCAAATCATAACCTAATCATTATACCAAATAAATATTCCACCAAATACATTAATAACATCACTAACTTTAATAAAACGTTTGTTATTTCCCTCAAACTCTCATGCCCACACTTTACCTAATGACACTTCCACTTGTAAGAGATATATCAATGTAACAGAATTAGCGAACAAATATATATACATTGATAGGAAAAATTATAAAATATTCTGAACTCCAAGTCCTCGCCCTGAGTTGATATGTATGATAATCATGAACAATCTCAGCACATAAGAAGCCATACCTGAATCATTACCCCTTTCAAGCAATTCAACATATGTTTTTGTATCGGGAGACCAGAAATATGTCTGGGCTCTGATATCAATTTTTCATAATTCAAATCGCAGATCGTGCAAACACCTACTCTAACACCTAAATAGGAAACAAAATTAAAAAGACATAAAAGTTTCTTCAATATAGTGAAACAATATGGAAGACACAATTATAAGAATCATTTATTACTAATACCTAATAAATCTTTCCAAGTAGCTACTCTAAATAGGTATAAGAGCTGCTAAGAGAGTACAATATTTTCTGATAGTATGATACATGGATGCCTAGGGTCCCCTGCAAGTTATGACTAGAAAATATAGATAAAGACTCTTTACCATGTTTGTACAAATGAGAGTGAGACTTATGTTTTCTGAGAAATATGTTAGTGATTTTGGGTTGATTTAGTGACTATACTGCTACAAGGCCAGAATGAATATAATTTCGATGATTCTATAGCCTTATTTGTATTTGAAAATGTTACTGATATTGTTTTACCTTATTTATTATGTTCAAACGTTTACAAGTCTGTGCGAATTTTTACCAAGATTCTATAATGTCTTTGTATTTTTTACCAAGATTTTACAATATCTTGTGATTTTTTACCAAAATTTATAACGTCTTTGTGATTTTTTTCACAAGGATTTTACAATGTCTTTTCTGTAGTGAAAAACGTATGGTACCTATAGTTGTATGATGAATGCTCTTGTCACTACTTTTAAGCTTTTCTCTTGGGTTTATAACTGTTTGTGGAATCTTTAATGCTGAAGTAATTGCTTAAGATCAAATAGATTTCTGGATTCTTCAAGTAAGCTTTCTCTTTTTCTTTTTTTTTGGATGGATTTTCATACTGATATTTGAGGATTTTCTTATGCCTACTGTATTTTAATTATTTCCTAGGTTCTTTAGGGATTTAGGTTTAAGAATTTGACTTTTTTGATGCTTTTTTATTGGAATTCAACAATATAATTGATATTATTTAATTTTATTAGTGGTTTGTTATGTTCATAATTTACTAGGGTTTAGGGTTTACTATGTGAATTTTTACCAACATTCTACAATGTCTTTTCAATAGTAAAGAATGTGTAGTACCTACAGTTATCTAATAGATGTTTTGGTAACTACTTTTAGGCTTTTCTCTAGGATCGTAACTGAATTTCTAGGTTTTTTGACTTCTATTTTTCCTTAAAAATCTACCAAGAGTTGGTTGCTTTCTTTTATAAGATTTGATGGTATTATATATTTTATATAATCACTATGTGTTGCCTTCGTCTTAAAGTAAAATTCCTCTCTTCTTCTTCTTGTTTCTTTTTTTATAGATTTTTGTACTCTTATTTCAAGTTTTTCTAATGATGCCTACTATATTCAAATTGTCTTAGGTTCTTCAGGGTTTTATGTTAAAGGATTTGACTTATTAATGTTTCTTGATAGACATTCAACAATTAGGGTAAAAATTAGGGGTGTGGCGCCTCGAGGATGAGGTGGGGGGAGGCCTCGAGGTAAGATGCCTCGAGGCCATGGGGGGCAAGACTCCTCAGGATAAGACGCCTCTGGGAAAGAAACCTTGAGGTTGGGTGAGGGGTGCGGTGCCTCGGGGGAGGGGGTGATTGTGACAAGTACTCTGGCCAAATACGAAATTATTGAATGCGATTGTGACAGGTATGAAACATAATTTGCTTAGAAAGATTCAATTACTTTATATACACGGTAACATGTTATAGCATTATTAATTTCTTCATATTCTTATACTACTTATTGTGGATGTGATTCCTACGCGATAATGAGTGTTACTTTGGACTCAATTTTAACCCAGAGTGCAAGCCATATGAAGTATGTTACACTATTAGCCCTATATGTGCTACTTTGAATTTATCCCTCAGGACTCGATCACCATCCCGTCTTGTAGACCTAGCTAATGTGGAAGTGAAAAAAATACGATCTCGTGATCGCAACGTATGATGGTATATGTCGTTATAGAGTCAGTGGCATACTCCTGATCATGGGTCGGGTTTCACAACAGGAAAAATGTTCTATTAGGAACATTGATCAGACAAAACTAATAATGACGAGTTACAAAATGCGGTTGATAGCACTGCTGTAATTTTGCGTTTGTACAATACTAGTGTGGTTGAGTACACTAGTTATGCTGACACTGAAACCATTTTGGGACACTAAGTTATTTACTGTGAATTACTTATTAAGTTCCAAACCAATTCACTGAGCGACGAGGTTTTAAACCAATGTTGTTTGGATATGGAAGAATGTTTGAACTCGGTTTATCGATAGTGCTAAGTTGTAAATAACTGAATGGACCACTTGAAACTAGAGTAGTGGAAAACGGTAATAGACTATGTAATTTCTAGAGGTGCATTTATAAGTCAGTATAAGGCTTCTATGTGTGTTAATTTTATACCTATTATGAAATTATTATCCAGGGTAATTTTCAAAATGACAGTGTTTACATGTTTGATGACGAAGTCAATTCAAATTATGATCAAGAACATATGAGTAGAATAATACTTTATTTGTTGTTCTTTTAGTATCTTTATATAGGTATTGAATATTCAATGTTGATATTAATTAGACAATTTACTCATGCAAAATGGAATTTTTCGAAGACAAAATTGAAGTTAATCAAGAAAATCAACCCTTAAAAATTAGACATTATTCTCACTACTTGTACCAATTGGTTTTAGGAAAAATTACTTACATATCCTTTTTTTACCCTATTTTTTATATTTCCCTACTATTCAAAAAATTGACTTTTCATTTCTCTCACTTTTTTGGATACATCACCTTAAACAATCGTCCCCACGATTTTTTCTTCCTTTTTTTCACGCCTAAAATCACTTCATGGTATCACAACTACCTCCATCACTCCTCTTTTGAATTTCAAATTTTTTTTCTCTCTTTCGAGTTCCTCAATTGTAAGTTATTGTAGAGGTAGTTCTTCTTCATTCGTTATTCTTTCTATACTTATGAATGATGCTCTCTTTTTTAGTATTTGTTATTACCCAAATATACAAAGAATGACGTATCTTCGACTTTAAGTTGATTGTGGAGAAAAAAATCAAAAAATGAGGAAAAAAAGGTCGATTTTCTGGTAGCTTCGGTAAGGGATTTGGATTGAGATCCATGGGTGATGGCATAGCTGAAAGTAAGAAATATATAAGAAAATTGATACAGAGTAAAAGAAAAAGTGTATAAGGATTTCTTCATATATTTTTTGCTTTCAGCACATCAAATTGTTGATTTTTTTCATATTTTTTGCTAGAACAAAGGGGGGAAAGTATAACTGTCACAATCCAAGAACACCCCAAATCGTAACAGGCGCATTCGACCTCAAAGAGGTACTATACAAGCCCTTAACATTTCATGAACATTAAAGCATATAAAAATAGCAAAAAATTTAAAACTTTTCTTTAACAATCGAATACTTCATAAAATGAGAGTAGCTATGACTCTATGTCTCAAAAACCATCTATATAAGATTTAGACTTTAACTTCATTTTAATACAACTTAGGGACACGACCCTTCCATAATCTAAAAACATAAAATAAAGACATAAGAGAACATAGTAGGTTCATCCTCGAAACTATGAGGATTCCCTAACTCTTCATTCTCGAGCTCCTTAGAAACCTATTTTCCAATCACCTCTTCAAACCCTACACTTTGTAAAAATGTAGAAGAAGGGGTTAGCACAAAAACACTAAGTATGGAAGTCATGCATAAAATCATTGAAACATGCTTGAAAAAGGGACGTTTAATTTAAATCATACTTTATGTACTTTTGAACGTCATTCTTTATAAGATTTGGAGAACATAAGTCATAGATATCTCACATATAGACCATCAAGTACAAAGGTAATATCATCACCATTGCATGATCTCCTAACATAGTCAGTGCACATACCATCTAGTAAAACACATAGGACACATGCATATTAACATATGAAGTCCACAACATCATAGTAGACAGCCATATAAGTAACTATAAGCTTCTACTTGTGCAATGCATAGATAGGGTCCATAGTCCTACCTACACTAAGTATCACCTCTAGGCCACATGATCATACTTAACATAAGTTCATACTAACACCTAAAAAATCCAACATCATCCATATCTCATATTTGACTCAGTCATAGACAACATGCATAAGAAGATATTAATCATAAACATTAGATCATATGAAGGAAAAACAACCATAAAGCTAATTCATTCGGAACATGCATCATTCATAAACCTCATAATCATAATGGAACTAAGACCATAGCTACCTTTAGAAGTCATTAGTCATAGTTCATGCAACACCTTTATAACACATATCTTAATCATATTTCATATAGTTCACATCATAAGCAACCATCCCCATAACCCCTTTACAAGTTCACTTGTGCGATGTACATGTGAAGTCTAACCCCACATATACTAACCAAACTATCAAGAAGGCATAAGTATGATCATTTACTTCTTACACCCTTATAACAAGTGAAGCCAACATTACAATAACATTCATAATGTGTATACATAAAAAACCCACCCTAGAACCCCTCTCAAGACACCACTTGTGCAATATAGGTAAAGTCACATACCCTTACCTACACTAACTAGAATACATTAAGTATTCCTAGTTAATGTCATCATCTTACTTTCATTCTTTCATTTTAACATTTAGAAAACTTTGTCATAACCGACATACACAATGTGAGCTACATGGATTCCGATTTTCTACTTCCACACCGAAAAGAGAGGATACTACTTGTCTAAGGTATTAGCTTTCATAATAGTTATCTAAGTGGATCCACTAAACTAAGACCTACGGGGGAACGTAGTTATGGAACAAGGAGATTGCTACTAGAAACCCGGACTTGCTAACATAGAAGGCTTCCATCTCATGAGACAACACATATCCTTATGATCCCGAACTTGCTAAACATAGAAGGAATCCATGTGGAAAGCCGAAGTTGTTGGACGTAAAAGTCTCCATCTCATTTTCATGTTCACCCGGTGCTAAGCTCAAGCTCCCTTTTTAAAACATCTTTAGGCCTTTACTTAACATTAATTAATAAAATAGGCTTTAGGGACTTAATCCCTCATATATCATATATCTCAAAGGTTCATAAGATGAGAATAGTCTTTCATCATAGAACCTACATTATGTGAGAATGTCCTTTCACTTATTCATAACATTCATAACATAGTCTAGTTTAGAGTACAATTGAGGAAACCTTTCAAGAGACTCACATTCACTATATTATCTTTAACCTTATTCATTCATTCATTCATGTGTGTGTACATATGTGAGAAAGTCTTTCACATAAACACCTTTATGCAACACATATTCATACCTTGCTATTCATATATTATTTATGCATAATACGATGTAAAGGCGCACGTGATAATTAACCTTCCAATTTACACAATAAACATATCCTATTCATAGTTTATACATGGGGTATATGTATGTCACAACAACAATAACATTATCATTGTAGGCACTTCCCTTCAAAAGGGAAAACCATATATATACATCATATCCAACCTAATGCACAATTCACATATATTGCATCTAAGGATCTTAGACCATATAGTTCAACATATCTAATATTCATTACAATAGACATGTATACATTCATCATTTAAGTAGGTCATTCATGTATATACATTCATGCATATAGGGATATGTGGATAGGGACCTTCCACCATATCATCTGGTCCAACTCAACATATACATCTCCCTAATTGTTCATAATACATCACCCATACTCATAACACATCATACATAGCCATATTAGGGTTATAGGGAAGAGAGATATAATCTCAACACTATAATTTATACTAACAAGTAGCACCTCCACCATAAGTGGATCAAAATCAATCAACCTATGACTACACAATTAATAAATACATCCACCACAAGTTGATCATCAATTCAAGAGATAGATTACTTTCAATTGAATACCTTTATTCTTAGCCTTCAATGGTTACCTTTGAGGTTTACCGTAATCTCTTCATATTCATACATTTTATACGATAACATAACAATACAATAATGAATTATATAAGAACATACTCAATTACATAACCTCTAATAATCTTTCAATTCAAGTTAGGATTTAGGGTTAAGAAAAGAGAAATATACATGGGTCTTTAGAGAATTGAATCAAAAGAACAATCAATACTTAAATTCATACTTAAACATTCATATTCAATCATAATTAATCCCTTTTAGATCAGAGAAATCATGTTTGAAAGAGACCCACGAAATTGGAGGAAAACCTAAAATTTGGAAAGTTTGAATACACATTTGAAAGGGCTTCTTGGTGAAGCTAACCAAGAATAAAGAACTCTCACACCTTAACCTTAGCATCCCCATGAAATTAGTGTGTAAATGTCCCATCTTCAAGTCCTTGTTAAGCTCCATCAATGTTCTCAAATGGAGGTTTGAGAGAGAAGACCTTTTTGGAGGGAAATAGGATTGGAGTTTTATTTTGGGGTCTTGACTTGTGGTGAATTAATGGATTAGTTTAGGGTACTATAAGTTTATATAAGTCATTAATTCCTAACGAGCTCCTAAACCCCTACTTAAACATCTATTTAAAACTCAAACCCTCAACTTAAATGAAAATTGCCAAAAACTGACAACATCTACAACCCTCCACCTACGGTCCGTAGTTTGGTCTCCGTAAGGCATGACAGTGCTTCGCTATTTCGGGTATAACTTTTTAATCTGAGATTGGAATTGGGAAAACTCGGTGGGGTTAGAAAGAGAACTCAGAGATTTAATTGTATAGGTAATGGACCATCTAATTAGTTTTGATCTATGATATATGAACATTTAAATTTGACCCACAACTACTAACTTAAAACTAAATCGTTAAAAACTGTTTTTAGGGAACTTGTTTTGAGGACTATTTTGAAAGCTTAGATTAGGGTATTTCTAGCTTATACAGGTGAGTAATAAACTCACAAACCAACCCCTAAACCCTTAACCAATTAACTAACTCAAAATAAGACCAACTTAAAACTAAAACTCAAAAACATGGTAGCACTTACGGCCACCATCTATGGATCGTAATTGGTATTACGCCTCGTAATGTTGCTCTGTTGTTTGATTCAGAGAGTGAGGAAGGGGAGGTCATGGTGAGGAGACTAATTCTCAACCCAAGAGACACACCTAAGGAGCGTATGCCAAGTGACGCCCCGTCACTGCCCTCCGTAGGTGGTGCTGCAATTTGATAGCTTTTAGGCCCAAAGGTTTGGTCCTCATCAGGGGACCCTAGGGTGGTCCTTGGGGAGTCATACCCAAATGTTTAGATCCTGCACACATTATTTCACATATTTAACCTATTTTTACAAGATTCCATCCTCATACGACTACGACTTTTCAAGCCCCTTACAAGGCTTAATAACACACTAGTTTCCGCACGTCATGGTCGTTTCTTGATATTTAGGCACTAACACTTACAAACTAAGTTAGTTACATTAGGTTAGTCTAGAAACACTGTTTTCACCATTTTTAGGAAATTAATCATCATGTAAGTCTCTAGCTCACCCTATCGTTTTGCGAGTCTTAACAAGAACATGTTGTTAGCCACCTTCTATACCCATGGTTCAGATTTTTAATGTATATAATTGATTTTTATTCATAAATTAATTTATAATGTCTTTGATTCAATTTTTGATACATTATAATTTTATTATGTACAATGTATTGTGTTCAAATAATAGTTTTGATACATGACCCTAATTTATTAAAACACAAATTAGTATGTATCATATTTTAGTTATGTATTTGATACATAATTATTACAAGTTTCATTATCTTCTCTATCATATACATACACTCATACTTATTCAACTAGATGACTATGTATTTGTGGACGTTATCAAATGTTATTGTTGATACATAAACACTAATGTTTTATAATTATATTTTTGTATCATATTCATAGTTGTGTATATGACACATAACTTTGTTGTGTATATAACATAGTTATGTATCACATGTTGGTATGTATCTGCACCATTGTTTTATAACTAAGTTGGTGTATATCATATTCATAATACATAACTATGTCAAATTGTTGAATCGACAATTTTGAATCAAAATTGATAGGATTTTTGATGAATTAGGATATCGACAAAAGAAATTGTTTGTGCAACAACTAATTCATCACTTTTGTATCATTCATAGTTCACCTCACTTTTCCAAACTCCTAAATGTCTCAACAAATAGAGATATTAATTGTGTATCAACTACTTTTTTTACTATTTTTTAATTTGTTACAATTTGAGATAACAACATTTGAATTTTGAATTCTTTGAAGTAGTTACAAATTGAGAGAGATTGACAACAACTTGATTTGCGTAGTTTGAGGAAAATCATAATCAATTTTATAGTCTGTTTCCTTTTATATCATTGTTGATTTTTTTATATGTATCAGATATAGTGTATTCTGATAGATTGTTACGTATTCGGAATGCACTAATTTTGAAGATTTTTTATAAATTGAAAAAGAGTAGAAATAAAACGTAATTTACTCCGTAAATTTTTAACTTGTTTTAGGCCATATTTTGGTAAAAGACTTTTGTACTATTTTCTGTCAATTTATGTTGGATATTTTATATTCATGTCAATCATACCTCTTTGTTAAACCAATTTGTAACATTTACTTAAACCGGCTATTCAGTCTTCTTTTTTTCAAAAAGATGTTTGTCTTCTAAGTCCCTCCTCTTTCTCCTACGTCTTGTTCTTTCTTCTTCTGCTGCTGCTATTGCTTGTCCTTCTTCTTCCTCCTTATTTGTCTTGGGTTTTTGTTGATTTTTCCTTCTTCGTCTTCATCCTCTTTTTATCCTTCTTTTTTAAAATTTGACATACCCCAAATATGAATTGTTTTAAGTAAATTATATATCAAAAAATTTGAAACATCAAGAGAATTTCATGTCTAAATTTTAAATTATTTTAGGTGATTTTGAATTGATCGAGATTGAATAATCGGTGTATATTTCAGGCATAATCTGCATATACTTCACATATAAATAAGCTACATCCAACTTTTTGAATGTATCGAAAAAATATAGTCAATGTATAACTCATATATATAAGTTATATTGTATAGTTAATGTATACTTCATATAGTCAAACTATATTTAGATTTAGGGAATCATAATGTATAATATATGTATAGCTCATATGTAAGTTGTAATGTATATTTAGTGTATACTTCATACATAGCTAAGTTATACTCCTTTTGTCCCGATTTACTTGTCCATATTTTCTCTTTTAGATGTCCCTATATACTTGTCCATTTTGACAAATTAAGAAAGGACAAAAAAAATTCCTATTATACCCTTATTTAAACTTCTTGGAAATTTCTAAGATTTAATTCTTCCTTTTTGAAATCATATTTAATAAGGGTAGAATTGTAACTTCACTATGTTAATTATTGTTATCTTAATACGCGTGTATTTTTCTAAAGTGGATAACTAAATAGGAACAGAGGGTGTATTTAATTTTTTTTGTAGGTATCATAATGTATAGTCAATGTATACTTCACATATATGTAAGTTATGTTGTATAGTTAGTGTACACTTCAAATATAATTAAACTATATTCATCTTTTTGAGTGTGTCGTGATGTACATTCAATGTATAACTCATGTATATGTAAGTTAATATTGTATAGTCAATGTATACTTTCTTTTATGGTATAGTCAATGTATACTTTTTATGACGTTTGACTACTTTTAAGTTAATAATAACATAGCTATATTTATCATAAACTAGTTGCTTGATTATTTATATTTAAAACTAGCTCATTTGAATTTTATTCTACTTTTAGGTTAGCTACATAAAGCCCTCTATTACTCAATAAAAAAGATGGGATAATGCTCAAGTACCCCCTCAATCTATGCCCGAAATCTCAGAGACACACTTATACTATACTAAGGTCCTATTACCCCCCTGAACTTATTTTATTAATAATTTTTTACTCCTTTTTAGCTTACGTGGCACTATCTTGTGGGCCCAACGATGGTTGACTTTTTTTTTTGAACTAGTGCCACGTAGGCTAAAAAGGGGTAGAAAATTACATATAAAATAAGTTCAGGAGGGTAATAGGACCTTACTATAGTATAAGTGTGTCTCTGGAATTTCGGGCATAGGTTGAGGGGATACTTGGGTATTTTCCCAAAAAAGATTGAACTTTTAAAAATGAATATAGTTTGGACTTAATTAGAGATATATACCTATAATTTGGTTTGCTAAATTATAAATTCTAGCTACACGTTTGGGAAAGGAGAAAGACGAGCGAGACTAGAAAAGGGGGGGAGGGGGAGATATTGAATACATGTTGTATTTATTGTATTAGGTTACGTTGTATCATGAATACATTTGATAATACTGATTTACATCAAAATGAAAACAATCGTATTTATTTTAGGAGGAGAGGGCGAGTTAGATCGAGAGAGTGAGGTGATAGGTGAGCTAGAGTGAGAGCGGATGAATACATGTTGTATTTGTTGTATTACGAATACAATTGATACAAATTACAAATACACTTTATACATATACAAATCTAGTTGTCAGAGTACAATTGATACAATTGATTGTTATCATAAATCGAATATAATTGTATCAACTGTATTAACGAACACACTTTGTGCCAATGAATACAATTAATTGAATCCATATTGTCATAATACAATTGATATATGATACATTATCATTGATATGAAATACAAATACATTTGGTACATGTTATATTCAAAATACAATTATCATATTTATATGAAATATTTTTTGGGCAGGAGAGAGAGGGGGACGAGAGGAATAGAGATAGAGAGAGTAGTTGGAGGAGAGAGGGAGAAAGGAGACAAATATTTGTTGCAAAATTTTATATATAGTTACTAATATTTTAAATATTCAAGTATGGTGCAACAATTGTAATATTTTAAAATATCAAGTATGATAAGAGATGGTGCAACAATTGTCTCTTAAAATATCAAGTATGATTTCCTGGAGTGTTTATTGTATTACAGACAAAAATCTTCATATATATAGAGAGAGTCTTTTACAATAGAATCATCTAACGGATTGCTTCCTATTAGATGAAATTGTAGAGTCGTTAAAATGGGCTTAGCCCGTGAAGGTAGTCCAACCCAACCCGTTATTAGGGTAAGATTGATATAGATTTTTTCAAGCCTATTTAAAATTAGGACTTATAAGTTCAATCCATATAAACCCTTAGCCCTTGAAACTTGATAGGGGTCGGCCCATGGTCAAAACTATTTATATAAGGGTAACTAACAGAAATCTCGTCAGTGTATGAGCTAACTAATTAGATGCACGTTATGTTGTAAAATGACGAATCTTTCCAGATTTTGGTGCATTCAGATACATGTATCTCGGAATACATAGATTTAAAATTATGTTTAATTTGTTCTAAATATGCTTTATCCAAGTAGACTCACGTGTATCTATGATACATAGACAAATATTGCGCCTTCACCTCCCTCCCATCTCACTGGCCACTCCTTTATCCTGCTCGTGTATCATAAATGCATCACACGAGAAATTAAACATGTATTTCACGTACCTAGCATCCTAGATACATATTGCTAATCACATTAGATTTTTGCTATTGTTATTGAAACAACAAGTTATTGACCATATTTGAATTGAAAATCTTCTCATTTTCTTAATGTTATAGAATTTTAAGTTTGAAAAAAAAAACTGAAGGCCTAGCCTCCCCTAGCCGCGGCCTTTCTAGGATTGAGTTGGGTTGAGCATCTTCAAGCCCTTCCAAATGAGGAGCCAACTCACCGTAACCAGCGGCGGACCCACGTTGGTGCCAAGGGATTCACACGAACCACCTCGACAAAAAATTACATGATACATATAGGTAAATTTTCTTTATTTCTTAGATATATATATTTTGAACCTCCTCAATAACAAAGAAAAACTGATGGCATAACGGTAGTTTTCTTAAAATTAAGCTTCACATCAACGGTTTGATCCTCTGGGAATTAATTATTTTTTTTATAATTTTCAGTTCTGTTTTTCAACTATTTTTCAGTTAGACTCTCCATGATAGCGTTTCAATTTTTTTATTTTTTTTTGTAATTTTCAGTTCTATTGTTTTTAGTTATTTTTTTTTAATTTTAAACAAAAAAAAACGTGCTAAGAGTGTGATTTTAAACCCAAAAGAATTCAAGGATTCCTTTTTTAAAGGCTTATTTACATATTTATACTTTTATTTTTTAACCCCTGAACAAAAATTCTCGATCCGCCACGGACCATAGCCCATCAAATTTTTTGGTCCGCGAAGCTTCAACCATGAGTAGCTGCGCTAACCCTTTTCGACAACTATAGATGGAAGTGGTACCAGAAAAGTAGGTATACATAGGTTACTTGAAACAGAAGGTTCCATCTTTTGATCCCAATACTCCACGGTGATGAGTGATGACTACATGAATGATACATCTGACAAAAGGTTCCTTGATGATGAGGTTTTTAAAGAAAACGGAACAACAGAATAATGTTCATCTATTAACCTTACCTTATTGCAGCCTTAACAAAGCAGAAAAAACAACTTACATTTATTAAAGTTTATTCTTCTTTTCTTTTTTCTTAAAATGAAGAAAGAATGCATGCCTCACATGGTAAATAACTTAAGGGCCACTACAAATACTCTTAGATGTGTAGAAAATATATTATGGTCTATACATTCTCATTAGACATATGGGGTCGAAAAGGAGGGTGTTTAATAACCTTACTCGATTAAAATAAAGCATAACAAACACAAAAGAAAAGAGAATACAAAGTATAAGATATTCAAAGCAAAAAAAAAAAACAAATAATTAAAAATCTAAAATTCGCATTACAATCTATTAACTTTCTTCTCTAATTCTTGATCTCTATTTAGATTGAGTCACATGATTAGTAAGGGTATATGGCGGTGCGTACAAGAGACAAATTTATTTGATTATTTTAAACCCAACATTTCCAGCAGATATGTTAAGGATGAAGGGGGAAATACATGTGATCAGAAATAAAAACAAACCGCATATTAAAGACAACGCGTACATCAAGATGCTATAATAAACTTTGCTCTCTCCATTCGTTTGTACCACTTTAACGTTTTGCGGTGATGCGATAATTAATCAATTACCCTTATTTTTAATTAAAAAATTTGAGTTTAATTTTATAACGGAAAATATGTTTAGCATAAAATGTGTTTCATTACTTTTGATATGAATTTAAATTAATCAAATTTTATTTGGAAAAAAATTTACATGAATCTTACTAGTTTAAGAGTTAATTATTTAAATACATTCTAGTTTGTAATATTACGTATTTTATTAAACTTCAATGCCTCTAGATACGTCAAAACACATGTATTTCAGATACATATATAGGATTAAGTTTAGGTGTAATTTTTTCTAATACATTATATCCCAGTCGATTCACATATACCTAAGATATATAACAAATCTCGCTCGCCTCCCTCGTCTCTCTCCCATCTTGCTCGTCAATCTTTTATATATCTTGTATCTCATATATATGTAAAATACTCCAAAATTATACATATAATATATTTAGTATATATTTATTGTGATTTTCATGTATCAAAGATACATACAAATTTCGGAGATGAAATACTTATAATACAATAGGCAAAAAAATGAATGTTGGTCTGGTGTGTCCACATTCACAATAGTGGTCCATTGGTTGGATAATTAGCTCACATGGTTTAGGGAATCCAAAAAAAAAAGATACTATTATTTGGTCCATGGAGGAACACATGTGGACATGATTAGGTGAATTGCCATCAATTGTATTTTTAAGATGTTGATAGTCTCTTGGAAAAGAGAAAAAGAATGGATCTTTGAAAATTCTAATGCCAACCACCTTAAGGTCCAAAAGTGTAGGACAAGGACTCAACACTAAGCTCAATTTTAATTTGCATTCTAATTCTACAAGGTTCATAGAAAACAAAGACATCTTATCATCTTCTTGTTGTCCTTCTAGAATAACTCAATTAACAACGCTAGGGGAGAAGAAAGTGATTTTGGAAAATTAATCTTGCATGCATAATCAAAAGTTATTTTGGTTATAATTTTTTAAAACCTTTTCTTTAGATATATATATATATATATATATTCTGTTATTTTCCTTCCAAATCGTACAGTTTTGCCAATTATTTTATTTTGATTTTGTAACAATTAACTTCAAATTTATGATATTGTTCTTCTTCTTTATTTAATTTACAGGAAAATGTCAAAATATTGTTAAACTATGTTAAATGAATGAAAATGTCTTTTGTTTATAGTTAGGCTCAAAAATATTCTTATAGTTATTACTTTGGTTCAAGAATTGTCTTTGTGATTGATAGTTTGATTCAGATTTGTCTCTATACTTACTAGATGAGTCAAATATACTTCTTTTTTTTGAACAAATATTAATTTTTTTCTTCTTAAATACATCTTGTTTCTAATAAAAAATGTTATTAGAAAATCTTATTCTTATTTTATTCTTTTATTAACTTATAAAAATGTAGGAATATTTTTTCATTCTTAACCTCATTTTATCAATTAAAGTAGAATAACTTCATGTATTCCTTTTAACGGGTAGTATATGTTATATCTAAGATCATAGTAAAGACATCATTAATTTTTTTTATTTATATAATAATAAAAAACAATTATGATAAATTCAGAACTAAATTTATTCTTTTGTTTTTTTTTTCAAATTGAAGTAGGATAAAATATTTGCTAATTAAAACATTTATTAGAAAAATAATGTGTTAAGTAACAATAAGGACATTTTTGAATTAAAATATTGATAGCAAAAATATTTTTAAACCAAATCATATGCAAAAAGATTTTTTTTTTTTTATTTCTCATAGTTTAAAAATATCTTTTGACCATTTTCCGTTAAATATTTAATGAGAGGAATGTCCCAACAATATTTTTTGTTTATAGTATATGTTTATTGTGTTTCTTGCTAGTTACAAAAGTGAAGGTTGGCAAAACTAACTTGTTTGGAATACTAAACTTTTGGTTTACTCCCACGTTGAACCAAATAAAAAACTATGCTAAGTAAAAGATTAGGTTTGAATTCAACCTTATTGTGTGAGATATCAAGGTCAACATCAGAAAGTGCTAATTTACTTGGTTTATAAGATCAGAAATAGGTTTATAAGTTAAAAAAAATTAAATTGGAAGAACTAAACTGTGCTAAAGAACATTAATATACCAAAAATAGCCCTACTATTCAATTAAATATTTAAGGGAAATTTTTTAAAATGTCGATATTTTAACATTTAAGAGGACTCATTAGCAACACTTTCAATATTTAGTAAAAGTGTCAAAAATATATTTTTGTTATGTATCTTTATGTTTTTGTTAATTATTTTTATTTAATGAATAGAATTTTTATATAACAGGAGAAATTTAAGGAAGAGAATTATTTTAAAAAGGAACAAATGCTTAAAAAAGTCTCATAAGTTACAATTTATCAAAACACACCAACTTTCATCTCTTTCTTTTTCTCTCACCATGTTTCAAAAAATACACCTCTCACCGTTATTTTGAAAAAATTTAATACTCAATTTTCTTAATCTTTTTTGTTTACTTTTATTTTCAAAATGAATATTCAAATTTCACTTATTACTCTTAGGAAAATCACGAAATTAAAGAAGTACCACATCTATTAAATTTTCAATATCCAATTTTCACTAATTATTGTTATGAAAATCACAAAATCAAAAATTCAATATTCAATTTTCACTAATTATTGTAATGAAACTTTATGGAAATACGTTATAGTTTTATGTTTTAAATTTACAGAAATTTAATTTAGAAATTTGAACACCAATAGTTTTATTTGTTATTTGACATATTTTTCTCAGAGTTTTTTTGTTTTATTTTTCAAAATTTTGTATCCTTGATTAAATTGTATTCATTCAATATGTATACTATTTATGTTTGTATTCATTCTAGTTTTCATGTTGTATTTTGTATAATGAAACTTGTATTTCTTTATTAGTTCGTAGTCATTCTAATAAGTATACCAAATAAATATGTATCTATTTAAAAAATATATTTGTATTCGTTATTTTTTAAACTGTGTATTTATTTTTCTCTTCAGAATCTTGTTTCCTTTCCTAAGTCATATTCATTTCAATATATATATATATATATATATATATATATATATATATATATATATATTATTTGTATTTGTATTTGTATTCGTTCTAGTTTTTATATTTTTATTTAGTATAATGATGTATAAAATATAAAAATAATATGATGGAGAAGTGAGAATGAAATATAAAATTGAAAAAGAGTACGAAAATTTTTATTGCAATCATTCTTAAATAAAATATAAATGTTAATAGCACTCATACCAGTTTGAATACGAATTGAATTTAGATACAAAAATTCGAAGAAAAACTATAAAAACAAATAAACTAATAGAAAGTTGTTCTTCTTATAAATTAAATACATAAGTAGTTGACATACTTTTGGGATGCAACATAAGATTTTTAATAAATACAAATTAGCGTTTTGAATACAAATTAAGAAGGAATACCAAATACTAAAAAATACTATAAATACAAAACAAACTAATAGACAATTGTTCTTCCTCAACTTGGTCTTCAACATGTTTTTTTAAATCTTCTATATCCAAATTTTTTTTCTTTTATTAATAGTGTATTTACTCTTTTAATATTACTATCTTGAACTTGAATGCGAGTAGAATCATGAAGAAACTTAGATCTTCTATCTTGAACCATTTTAGTTGCACAAACTACATTTTCGAATAATCTTGGAGTAATGCATAAATCAAAGAGGGGCAAAATTCCCAAAAGTTGATGATTATATGTGATACTTCTTATAGTCCTCTTTGAACCAGAAATTGAATTGCAATTTTTGTGTTTTTTCCTTTATTTAAAGTCTTAACTGAAAATAGGAAGATTGAAAAACACACAAAAATCTAAAAAGTATCAAACGAAAATATCAAACAATAGAATAAAGATGAACACATTAATCAATGAGATTGTTGAGAATTCAATTTCTGAAACCAAAAAAAGGAAAGAGTGATATGAGGAATCTAAAAAATGGGGAAAACGTGATATGGAGAATTTGAAAAATAGGAGAGAATGGAAGAGATAAATTTTAGAGAGATAAAATAAATTATTCTTTTTTTATGTTGGTAAGAATATATTGAGAGACATGTATTTTTTTTTTTTTTTTTTACTAGAAACGTGTGCTTTGTGAGAGAAATTAGAAAGTAATTTAGGAAACATTATTTTTTTAAAATAATAACATTTTTGACACTAATATTTTTAAAATAAAGAGATTTTCACTAAATATGTTACTTTTTTAAAACTAGTTTACTAATTTTTCTAATATTTAATTCCCAAAAGTATGATAATTAGTTTAAGTTACCTAAAAGATGGAAAATGTTTATGCAACTTTAGAAGGTACTAATGCTTAAGACCCACATAATCTTGTGATTTTTTTAAAAAGGAAAAAGAAAATCAAAGTCAATCACATTTTTAGAGGCTCCTTATCAAATAATAATTCACATTAAAATTGTTTTATTATCATTATAAAAGATGAAATAATTGGCTCTTATCAACGTTCAATTTTGTTTAAATCTAATTATCTTGCAATGGTGGGACCAATAATAAGTAAAATAAGACACTGGTTTTAAAGCAAACAAACAATAAATAAAATTGAACTATTAGTAACAATATGAGCCACGAGTTGGTAAGAGGCACTATGTTTTAGTTACTTTCTCCGTCCGTCTCAATTTATCTAATATATTTCATTTTTTAGAGAATAAAATAATTTAAATATGATTGAAATTTTTTTACAAAATTTTTAAATTTTTAGAAAAGAATTTAATAAATTTTTAAATTACGTAAAAATACTATAAGTCATTATAATTGACAATTTAAAATATTTAAAATTTATATATTTATAAACTACATATATACTATTATATTTATTTGTTTATGTTTGACTTATACATCTCTTAAAAAGTGCTCTTATTAAATAATTTTACTATATCACTTTTAATTATTATAAATAATCTAAATATTAAAAAATAAATAATATTTAATAACAAGAACAAAAAATTGACACAGAATGATAAATTATTTCTTAATTCCTTTTTACTGTATAAATAAAAATGAATATCTATGGATAATAGTTGACAGATAAAAATATAAAAAGGGTATCGAAGAAATGAATGTAGTACACAACGATTTGTTTAAAGAAGAAACTGAAAGAGAACAATTATTTCCAAACAAAGGAATACAATTATTGAAAATGCAAACAAAGAAACAGAATTATGGATTTCCATTAAAATGCATTCAAAAATAGAGGGCCCTTCCAATCTTGCCTGTCTCACTCTGATTCAATTATGAGGGGGATGTTTTTAAACCAATCTTTTTTATGCAGTATCATAATTGAAAGACAAAAATGACCTCATTAGTGATATCTCTTGTAATTATTATGGGTACAATAAATTATCTTTGGATTTTCAAATTGAATAAATATGGTTAGAAAACTATTTTTAGTATAATGAATAAATAAAATAAATGAAATTAATTGTTGCTGAACCTCAGGTTGCAAAAATGTAAGAAATATATTAATCTTTTGACTAAGTGCTGCTTAAATGGATAATCCCTCACTTGTGGCCATGGAATAATTTGTCCCTATCAGTATTTGTATCGAAAAACAGATAAAGAAAATGTATTTTATTCATAATATTATAATTTATTTTTTTATAACTATGATTAAACTATTTGATTTAACGTTCATAGAGAGTACCTTTAGATTTAATGTGGAACTCATAAAAGTCGTCGGCTAAAATAAATTAGGGAAAGATACTTATAACAACGCCCCTCTTCTTTCAATATCATTACTATACAAGGAGAATCAAGTATCAACAATAATTACTCTCTTCATTCAGTTTTACTTGTCAATAATAATTTAATTTATCTTTTAAGAAATAATAAATTAAATGATATTTTATAGTATTTAATAATAAAAATAAAGTAAATATCAAATAATAAAATTATTTTTTAATTTTTTAAATTAAACAAATCTTTTTTAATATACTAAAACAAGTAAAAATGGACGAATGAAGTATTACTTAAAAAACCAAAATTGAGAACCTTTTCAAGCTTACTTTTCTTTTTAATCTATTAAAAAAAATTATTTTTCTTTTTATATCAATTCTCTAATTTTAACTTTTTATATATCATGTTTAAAATCATAAAATTTTAAAAATATTTTAAAAAATTTAATATATAATTTTTATTTAAAATTATAAAAAATTATTTTCTTGAATTTAATATCATATCAAAATCATAAAAACAAATTAAACGAGAGTAAAAGTTTAACACTTAAAAGTCGTTTGGTGTGATTTTGAGAAATAGAAATAAATAGTGATAGAATAAAAATTTTGTATCTTGTTGAATTATCATGTTTGAGATAATATATTTAACTATTTATATGATAAAAATAAAATAACTTATATCATATATATGATGTGATAAGTTATCCTAACATAATTAAACGAGAATAACTAATTTTTAAGATAATTTGTTCTCAAACAAGTTAGAGACATTTGAGAAGCACATGAAAAAGAAGTGAAAATTTTAGGTGGAAAATAAAAGGGTTTGGCAGAAAAAAGCCATTAATATAGATGTACCCCTAAGGGTAGGGTCCAATAATTTAGTTTGGTTAATTACTTATTAATTAAAATAAGAAAGTTGAACTAGTTGAGGTGTCAAATGGCAGTTGACACATGCCCACACAACTCAACTCACAGACATCAATTACCTAAAACGAGGATCAACTACACAAATCCCTAAAATTTCAGACCAAATGCTCTAATTTTATCAATTGAAAATTCAACTTTTTAATTATACAACAATAAAATTATTTCTAAACTAATTACAACTAAATATGTGTGCTAAACATTATTTAATGACCTAGAAAATGTGACTAGTAATTTTTTTATTTTTATAATCATTATTACTTGGTTTCCCTAAGGTATTGATATTTCTTGCTTGGTAAAAAAGTTTGATGGAGAATCTCATAACTCTAATCCAACCAATAAGAGTTGCACCATTAATTGTCTCTTCTTCCTAATTACACCCCCAATAAAATAATAAATAATAATTTTAAAATCACTTATTTTAACTTGTTCATTATATTAAAGTTAATTGTCTATTTGATTTGTTTAATTTGAAAATGAAATAATTTATCATTTAATTTTCAATTTACTTTTATTATTAAATATAATTATTTTTCAATAATTTTTTCAAAACATTAAATTTTGATATAATAAAATTATTATATTTTTAACTTTTGAAGTGGTGTGCCTAAGTTAATTCTCGACAAGTAAAGGTGATAGAGAGTAGAGTGCTTACCACTTGTAATTAAAAAAAGGAGGAGTCTTTTTTTTTGGGCAATCTCTCTCTTAAATTATTCTAGGTAAGTGTATTTTCAAAAACAACAAAGAATAATTTTTATAGTGTTTAATAAAAAGCAGTCTAAAAATTAAAAAATTATTATTAATACTCTAATAATTATTCCCTTTACTAAATGAAAAAATGTTTTAGGAGTAAAATTACTTTTTAAATAAGATATAAAATAAAAAGTAATCTAACTAATACCGGTGTATACATTAGTTTGGTGTTAGTTGTTAAGAGTTCAAAGGTTATTAGCATTTAATATAATAGTGTAGTGTAATTGCTCACATGCTACCTGAAACGCCATGTTAATCTCACCTTCTTATGCTTACTCTGACACCCCATTTTTGGGCGTTTCTGCCTCTTCGTTGCTTCTTTCTCAATTCTCTCTCTCTTTCTTATTGCTTCAACTCATCTAATTTATCTTTCTACGTATTTTCTGCTTTTATGTTGTGAGGTTTGTTGTTGTTAGTCTATGGGATGGGTGGAGTGAAGCTGCAACTTGTTTGTTTGCTGCTGCAATTATGTGCCTTTGCTTTCTCTATGGGATCTGCAGGTAATTCTTCTCTTTCTCTACTTCTTCAGCTACCTATTTATTTATGAGTTTTGTGCTATGTAAGTTTAGTGTTGCTAATTTTGACTTCTGAAAAAAATACCTAGATTTGATAATTTTGTAGCACTCAAATCAGATTGATTCATCTTGTATGTGTGTGTGTGAGAGGAAATTGAGACTATTACATTCTGAATTTTGTTTTTATGCCAAGCTCAAATTTGTGCCTTAACTTCTTTAGCCAATTTAACTGTTTCATTGATCACTGATTTTCCCTTTAGAGGCCCTACTTATATTATTCTTCTTACCGGTTCCTTGCAAATTGATGCTGCAATGACTATATTAATCTGCCATGGGATAATTAGCCTGCTTTTATTTCAATGATGTGCCATCTTGTTGGGATGTATTTGCAAATAAGTTAACCAAACATGTAATGTAAGACCATGGTAAAAAAATGATTCACTATTCATGTTCATCATCCCCTCCGCATACGTTCTAATGCTTTATGATTGTAATTAATCTAAGTATGTTGAAAAGGAGGGAAATGATTTTGCTAATGTCTTTTTATTTGTCGTCGAGCTGTCATTTGCACTAAGATTTTTTGTGAAATGGAGAATCTTTTCAAATGAAGAACTGCATATCTAACCTAATATAATTTTTTTGGAATTCATTTTAGGCGTCCGTTTATCGCCCTCTCCGTCAGCATCCTCTGCAGTTCATCCTGTTGAAGAGGGAATACCCTTTTTTGTCTCTCATGGGAATGCGTCCACAAGTAATGCACCTGCTCCTGCATTAGAGTTGAATGGTCAGACGGTGATTCTTGACTTCCAAATCTATTAACCAAATTTGATGTTTTATGTTATTCATCTTATGTTTTTCTTTTTTTAACTCAGTAGCATCTCCTCCTGCAAATGTCTTTCCACCAATGATGTCCCCCACTATCCCTAAACCAATAGAAGTTCTTACACCGTCTCTGCAACCAAGTGCTCCTATAATATTGCCACCACCCAGTTCAGCTCCACCCACAATCAATTCAGCCCCACCACAAATTGCTTCTCTACCAGGTCCTCCTCCTCCAATAGTGTGGAGTGATCCCGCTCCAGTTCTGCCTCCGAGTGCTCCTAAGAGAGATCATCGACATACTGAACAGCCTGTTGTCGTTCCAGAAGCTCCAGGTATGTGGCTGACTGTAGTCATAATGTTCAAATGACTTGATTTCTGTTTAAGTTGATAGTTTTTTTTGGAGAACAGCACCAGTGTCGTCACCTGGAAGGAACTCTACTGAAGATGCACCAACTAAAACTCCACCGCTACCTGGATCTATGCCACCCAGTGAGAGCAGGTCACCAGAGGGTCCTCTCTCCTCAATTGCCCCAGGTAATTGTTGGCTGATGAGAATATCTTAACTCTTAAGATAGAAAATGATTATCACTTTTATTTTGTTTTGCTGTTAACTCAGTTTTGAATGCGCCTTCTCCAAGGGGAATGCCGAGAAATTCACTGCCCACCCTCCCAAGAAATCCAGAAATTTCACCATCCATTCCACCAGGTATCCTTGGCTTTTTTTCTAATATAAATTGTGACATTCATGTTAGAATAAAGTTGCAGATTAAATTAGATCTGATCTTGGATGCCATCAAATTTTGTACATTATTTTGTTTTGCTGTAATTTTGCTCAGTCCTGAATGCCCCTTCTCCAAGGGGAAAGCCACAAAATCCTCTGCCCACCCACCCAATCATTCCAGAAGTCTCACCATCTATGCCACCAGGTATTCACACTATATTTATATAGTGCTCCCTCCATTTCATTTTATATGGTGGTGTTTGATTGGGCACAGAGGTTAAAAAGAAAGGAAGAAAGACTTTCAATGCATACCAAAGGTAGCCTTAGAATCTGTCTTCTTAAACATATGATGATATTTTTATGGCTATAGGAGCATGTCATGAAAGGGTAAAATGGAAGCTTTAAGGTTTAAGAGTTTCTTAATATAGAAAAGTGTCATTCTTTTTAGAACATACTAAAAAGAAAGATTGTCATATAAAAATGGCACAAAGGAAGTATGTGATACTTCCTAACAAAAAAAATAAAGTGCAAATTAGATGTGATCATGAATGCATGAATTTTTACATTATAGAGCTTTCTCTCATTGCATTCAGTCCTTAATGCGCCTTCTCCAAGGGAAAAGCCACAAAATCCACTGCCTGCCCGGCCAACCAATCCAAAAGTTTCACCATCTATTCCACCAAGTATACTTCCTGCGTGTACTTAGTGAGTGATATTTCTGCAAATAAATTGTTTGTAAACAAGATCTGATCATCTATGTGTTGAATTTGCAGCAACATTTGCACCACCTCCGAGGAAGTTGCCTAACAATTCACCACCCAGCCATCCAAGACATCCTCTAAAACCTCCATCCATTTCACCAGGTAACAGTGCTTGCTAGTGTTGCTCATGTACATGTATTCTTCATATTTCAACCAAATACTTTTGGCATGATACAATTTACAAATATTCTTGGCAAGTGTACCCCAAGTAGTCACCTCCTCAGGTAAAAAACCAAATCGATAGAATCTTAACCAGAGGTTTGCTTGCTTCCAAATATTTAATGATTGTCAATGTAGAACTAGTTAAGAAAAATGAACTGATGCCTACTGAATATGTTCGGAGTTGAAATAGTCAGTACTCCTTTTTTTGAATTATCCTTGCCTTCAGAAAGATATAAGAATGTGTTTTATTTCGTTTTCCCATTTTCTGTTAAATAGCTACTTGGTTCTCAAAGTGGCATTGTCAGCATAGTTAATTTAAGTCAGTTTTATTATTGTAGTTAAGCATAATATATCCCCTGTATCAATTCCGTGGCCAAGCATCAACCGCAAAAGAGCAAGTGCTCCAACTGTTGCACCTACCAAGGGAATGAACCATCAGCATCCAGCAAAAGGTATGTCAATGCATTTCTGCTATCATTTCTTCTCATCAGCAGCATGAGGAACGGCCAATTATGTCACTGAAGGATTACTTTTCCTCTCGTCGCTCATACTGAACACAAAGCCATGGGGTGCTCTACTGATGCTCTTCCTCATAAATACCCTAATTCTCCCCCTGTGGAAGTATCATATCCTCCCTTATGTGCACCTTAAGTCTCATAAGAGGGATCACTACCTAAAAGATAATATGACAGAAATCACTCTGTCATCCTATGAAGGTTATCCTCCAGTTTCAACTGAACTAGGTCCTGTATCTTACCTGAGAAATGTCAGTTCATATACTCATTCTGATATACGACAGTAACCAGAATTCAGTCAATAACTGATGAACGTGTATTGATTTCTCCATCTCCTTTGTTTCATTTCACTCAAAATCATATCCAAAGACCCTTGGGCACCACTCGTTCACTTTTAACTGCAGGTTTGTGATCATTCTAGTCATCCTCAGTTGACTATCCATTTGCCTCTCTGAAAGAAAAATGAATAGCGAAAAGAAAGAAAGTGATTCTGATAACTCCTCCTTTACAGGATTGTCGGTACCACCGGTGCTTGCACCTTTAGCTTCTCCGGAGAGTCATGATTCTCCTGCAATATCATCATCTCCAAGTGCTTCATCTAGACCAACTAAAAGTAAGAGTATGTCATATCTTCCCTTTTCATGCAATCCATAGTCAAGGCATTAACCTTATATTTTATTTTTATTCCTATGCATGGTTAATGCTTATCTCTATATCATCTGTCATTGCAAGAGCCATTTCTTTCCCCTAAATTCTCTCCCTCTGGGTCTTCACCAAGGCATCCAAAGATACCGCATCCATTTCAGGCACTACCACCTCCACCTCCTAATGAAGGTACCTTTTATCTGCCTCTGCTTGCTCTTCTAAATGATATAGATTTTACATGCCCAAGTTGCCAGCTGTTGCCCCATTGACTATTCTAAACATGATGCCGATGTTGCAGATTGCGCATCATTGGCTTGTGCTGAGCCTTTCACAAATGGTCCACCCAAAGCACCTTGTGTTTGTGTCTTGCCCATGCGAATTGGACTACGCCTTAGTGTAGCACTCTACACCTTCTTCCCTTTGGTTTCAGAGTTAGCTACAGAAGTTTCTGTTGGGGTATTTATGGATAAAAGTCAAGTTCGTATAATGGGAGCAAATTCAGCTAGCCAGTACCCAGAAAAGACCATTGTCCTTATTGATTTGGTACCCCTCGGAGAAAAATTTGATAACATGACAGCATTTGTGACATCACAAAGATTCTGGCACAAACAAGTTGTTATAAAATCATCACTTTTTGGTGATTATGATGTATTATATGTGCAATATCCAGGTATAGAATCATTCCAAATGCTATTGTGTCATCTTGATGACACATGCTATGTGTTGAGTAACTAAATAGAATTGTTATATGTACAGGTCTTCCTCCCTCTCCACCTTCAGCAGCTTCAGACATTGATACCATAAGTAGCCAACCATATCCTGGTGATAATAACGGAAGGACCATACAGCCTCTTGGAGTTGATGTGAGGGGGCAACAGCACAAAAGTGGGCCAAGTCGGAGTGTCATAGCAGTAATTGTGCTGTCAGCCTCTGTCGCAGTTATTTTATGTTGTGCTGTTGCATGGGTTTTGCTTTTCAGACATAGAGATCACGGATATCAGTTAGAACCAACTCCACCAACTACATTACCATCCCTTGCAAAGTCATCAGGTGAAATCCTTCTCTTGACATGTAAATGATCTACTGCCATGTGGTTTGCCTAGTGTTCGTATTGTCTGCGTTAGTTTCTTCATTCATGCTGAAAGACATTGAACCAGTAAAATTCAGAAGCCTAGCCCTTCATTATCGCTGTGCCTTTGTAGCATGCCAGGTAAATACTATGTGAGGGAAAAGTAAATCATGTTGGAGTTTTGAATATGCTATTTGTTGCTCAACTCAGTTACTTTTACTACTTATCCTGAGCATACAATGGAATGAAATGGAATATAGGAAAAGTTATCTGGTTAGTTGCATAATGTTAATATGGTGTATCTCTTGAATGGAATATCTTGAAGTATCAACTCTTAATGGGTGCATACAGGAACCTTTAAACTTCACAAATTTATTAATATGCATCTAAAATGTGTACAAATATGTGATTCTCACGAGTCTTGTGTAATAAAGATGATTGTTATGCATGATATAGGGATTGCAGCCTCCATGATTGGGAGTAGGCTGAACTCTCCTACATTATCCTTTAGTTCAAGCTTTGCTGCTTATACTGGTTCAGCTAGAACATTTTCTTCAAAGGAAATTGATAGAGCAACTGACAGCTTCAATGAAGCAAGAGTACTAGGTGAAGGGGGATTTGGTCGTGTTTATAGTGGTGTGCTTGATGATGGGGTGAAAGTGGCAGTGAAAGTCCTCAAGAGAGATGACCAACAGGGTGGTCGTGAATTTTTGGCTGAAGTAGAGATGCTTAGCCGCCTCCATCATAGGAACTTGGTCAAGTTGATAGGTATATGTCTTGAGGAGCGCAGTCGCTGTTTACTTTATGAGCTCATCCCAAATGGCAGTGTGGAATCTCACCTTCATGGTAATATTCAATTTGGATCACTCATTAACTTATTTGGTTGAAGCCATGTGAATTTAGATTTCAGATTGGCTACAAACTGTCTTTCAGGTGTTGACAAGGAAAGTTCTCCACTTGATTGGGATGCCCGAATGAAAATAGCACTCGGTGCTGCCCGAGGCCTGGCCTATTTACATGAAGATTCCAGTCCCCGTGTCATACACAGGGATTTTAAGTCTAGTAACATCTTACTGGAACATGATTTCACCCCAAAAGTGTCTGATTTTGGTTTGGCTAGAGCTGCATTAGATGAAGGAGAAAGACACATATCCACTCGAGTCATGGGAACTTTTGGGTAAAATATTCATCTGACTTAATATTTGTATTTTCATTAGGCCAGCCTTCGTCCGGTTTATGACTGACAAAGGTCCAAACCTCTTAAGCAGATCAGCTGCTTCATGCTGGTCTGCTTTCCTGGAGTATAATTTTTTTCCTTTTGAATGTCTTATTTATTTTTACTCGAAAGGTGTTATTACATTGTTAACGGATTGTCCTCAATCAATTGAAATTGACTATGCATAACAAAACCCGTTCTCTTATCATTTTGTTCCTCTGTTGTACACTTCTGACTTTGTTATTTTACCAGGTACGTGGCTCCAGAATATGCTATGACAGGGCATCTACTTGTAAAGAGTGATGTTTACAGTTATGGTGTTGTCCTGCTTGAGCTGCTAACTGGAAAAAAGCCAGTGGATATGTCTCAGCCACCAGGTCAAGAGAATTTGGTCGCTTGGGCACGTCCACTCCTAACGAGTGAAGAAGGTCTGGAGTTGATTATGGACCGTAATTTGGGGCCTGATTTCCCTTTTGATGACATTGTAAAAGTAGCTGCTATTGCGTCAATGTGTGTTCAACCAGAGGTGTCACACAGACCTTTCATGGGTGAGGTTGTCCAGGCCTTAAAGCTGGTATGTAACGAATGCGGACAGACAAAAGACGTAGTGTCTCAAAGTTGTAGCCAAGATGATCTGTCTATTGACATGGATGCTGGGGTTAGTACAACTTCAAGCCAAGTGCTAAACCCTATACAACCTCAATCCCCGGTTTCTAACTCTGACAGTGAGCTGGATGTTGAGAGGGGTCTTTCAATGTCAGATTTACTGAGTCCATTAGCAAGATATGGACAGCAAGAATCTGGTTCATTTAGGAGGTACTCTAGCTCAGGTCCTCTGAGAAAAGGAAAAACTAGGAGGCTATGGCAGAAAATGAGAAGATTATCTGGAGGTAGTTTGAGCGAGCATGGCGTGATGTTTGGGTTACGGCCTGGATCCCACTAATTGAAGTTTTCATCTTTGACTTTGATAAATGTTTCACCATCCATGCCGGATATACTAGATTGAGCATGGAATTGTACAGTATCTTCTTATGAAGACATATAATGAGGAAGCAAACACCAATATACTCAAGTTGTCCTGAATGCTATCGCGTAATCCATGAGTATGATAAGCCCTCCGCCAAAAGCTGGGAAGAGATATCTGAATACGGATTTCTTCTTATGTAAGAAGATTGTATTTATTGTAACATGCTAATTGTTCATAAAAGGAATCATAGTTCTTTATCTTCTGGTATTGAGTTTGAACCTTGAGAGGCAAAAGAGTAATCTGCTGCTAGGATGTTATCCTTTGAACTCTCCTCTTCCACAATGACATTTTCAATTGAAAAACAGCATGTGTTTACTAGGCTTCCCCCCATAGTTCCAACTTATCACAACTCTTCTTATCACACAAACATTTTTGGGTTAACCCAACACCTTCTAGTAACAAACGCCCATCATTCTTTGGATTAAGAAAAGCGTCTTCCCATCTTTCGTCCAAAGATCCATTTTTGCTTCGAGGGAACTCAAACAAACGAGAGAGGATATTTTAGGTATGAAACTCATACTCTCAATAGTCTAAGTAAGAACTCAAAAAAAAAGAATATATTGTTGAAACTAACCATTTGGTTAAAAGGTGTTAATTAGAAAATTTAAAATCTTATTAAGTGTAAAATAAATACCTAATAATTATTATGGTAAAAAAGATAAATATATTCTCGCACTTTTGAAAATGGTATGTCAATACCCTTCGTCATATTTTCCATCCATTAGAGCTCTTGATGTCCAATAATCAATGCACAATTATAAGCCACAATCCAAGTTGACCAATTATCTAACCCAAATTTTAAGAACCCGCCCATAACCCATTTAACCCAACCGATTTATCCACAAATAAACTATACATCAAGTTCAGTCAATGTACCGGCCACCGCCATCGGAGACACCAAAAATTAATCCCATTGTGTTAAATCTTATGTCTCACTAGTACACACCCTATAATATCATGTACATAGGCCCAAAATTCCTATCAAAATAGTACTAAATAATTGGATACATTACTGGACTTCCGGATACATCACTAGACTTTCAAATAGTTTAGCAGACATCTGGATACATAGGTGAGAGATGTATGCGAGAGAGGATAGGACATTCGGATACATCCCTGGATTTTCGAATACATCAACAGACATCCAGATACATAGGTGAGGAGTGTATCTGAGAGGGGGATAGGGATGTATCAACGAGAGTGAAGTGATTTATCCAAGAGGAAATTTTTGAATTTTTTTGAAGGGATAATTGTATATAATAGCAAACTAATAACCTAAAATAAATGGAGTAGCTACGGTTTGATTTAATTGTGCTCCATTGCAAACGTTAGCCAAAGTTTGCCAGTCGCCTCTCTCCCAAAAATCTCACTCGCCACTCTCCCATTCTCGTTCGCCACTCTTCCTCTGCTCGCCTCTCTCGCTTTATACACAGAAGTGTATAAATTGTGTTTCTGTTTTGTATAAAGCGAGAGAAAATTGTATATACACACGCAAAGACATATATTTTCGTGCTATACACTTAATTATACAATTTACAAATATTTTACTTCAATCAATTGTAGACAAATGCAAATTTTATACAAATATTGCAGCGAAAAAGACCAACGAATTATAAAATTGAAATACAATTTTCTCTCGCTTTATACAATAGAAGTGTATAAATTGTGTTTCTGTTTTTGTATAAAGCGAGAGAAAAACATATATCTTCTTCCTATACACTTATAATTATGCAATATACATACATTTTACTTCGGTTCAATTGTATGCAAAGCAAATTTTATACAAATATTGCAGCGAAATAGACAGCGAATTATACAATTGTGCATTATACAATTGGAGTGAAATAGGATAGCGAATTATACAATTGCAGCGAAATAGACCAGCGAATTATACAATTTAGCCCAGCGAATTATACAATTGTATATGTATAGCGAATTATACAGTTTTATGTTTGTTGTGGAGCGCAATTATGCAAACTTTGCTATAGCATACAAATATGAATTTCTTGTTTGCTATATGTGAAAGTTGTCCTTTTTTAAATGATAGAAAATTTTAGAGATTATAATAAAATAAGATGTATATTACAATATTTTTTCCTAAATAGTACCATACATAATACATAAAATATTTATCATATACTTTACTAAATGACCCTCAATAAAATAGAACAAATTTTTTTTTTTCCAAAAATGCCCTTATTAAAACCGACACAGAAAACATGTCTGCTTCACCATCAAGTCTCCTATATAATAAGAGAATATCAGTAGTGATACATATTCTATACGACAAAGACATGGTTCTATACACATGCAAAAATTAGTTGAAAAAAAAGACTACAAAAGACTCAAAAGTGTTTTTTAAGCTTCTTGGTCATCCAGTGTATTTATGTCTTTGTCCCATAAATTGTTGTTTTCATTTTGCTGATTGTCACACAATGATATTATTGTCATTTATGCAAGTTAAATTCATTCACTCATAAATATGAGTCCTCGTTACTGGTTTGAGTGGTTTCCTTGAACCTAGTTATTTATTGGTAGTATCTTGTATCTATGGCTGTTTCGTAGAGTAGGAGTGACAAAATCAAACTCAATTAATTTAAGTTTGGACATATTATTAATTTGCTCATTCATTAATTTTTAAATATGATTCAATAAAATTGGGTTGATAAGTACCCGAATCGGCTCATGAGAAATTTGGTCATATCTTTTAAAAAAAAAAAACCTTTTTCAACTTGATATGCTATATATAGCCATAAAAAGAAAATATATATATTTAACAGATATTAAAATATTTTAAAAGAACAAATAAAACAATTAAGCTTTGAAATTTGGGGGACGTTTGGTATGAAGTAAAATGTTTTCCTGAAAATTTTCTTAGAAAACAAGTGATTTTTTCCCATTTATAGTTGGTGAGTAGAATATATTTTCTGAAAATATTATTAAGTGTTTGGTTGGGGAACGAAAAAACATTTTTCCTAATTTTTTTTTATTGTTAGTTAGAGAACAGAAAATAATTTATGATTCAGATGCGAACCTCTTTGATCTGCAACGCGACCATGACCTCGACCCCGACACTCAAACTAAAACACAACCCCGATAACCAACCCTAAGATTTGACCCAGGATCCAATCCCGACTTCCAATCTTCCTTACGCCTACAAGCTAGGATTTCGCAAGGGAAAAGTAGCCAACATGTGATAGAAACATTGCGACAAGGAATAGAAAGGTGTCTCTAGTATATTGCTCTTTCTTTTCCTTTCCTGGGCTAGGTAATCGATAATGAAATATCCGAGACATTTTCTACTTAGTGGAGTCAACTTAAATCAAAACCCGGCATTCGAACTGGGACAACATATCCAACCTAAGACCTAACCTCGATATCCAAACCTGAACATAATCGATCAATTTGAGATTTGATTCCAACACCTAAATCGAGATTGCTTTCCCAATCAAGACCCCAACAAATCACAATCGACGCAAAATCCAAGATTCGACTTTCTAGTTGAAAGTCGCCCTATTTCCAATCCACGACCTAACCACACCCAACTCTGAGCGTAACTCTCCAATTGAGATTTCCTCTTTTTGAAAAAAGTAAAATAAAATTTCAAATTTCTTTTTTTTTCTGTGTATTGAGGGGCGGGGGCAGAGTAGGATTGGATAAGAAATAACAATTCGAAAGTATTTGTTTTGGTCGGAGGGGGGCTGGAGCTGGATGGAGTAGGGTACAAGAAATTAAAATATGTTAAAGAAAGAAATTTTTACTTTTACTTTTTTGATGGGAGGATCAGGGTGAAAGGAAAAAAAACTATAAACTTGAAGTTCGAAGGAAAGTTTTGAAAAATAAAGAAAAGTCATTTTTTATAAATTTTAAGAAAGTGGTATTTTCTTCATACCAAACACACCCATGGCCTTAGACCCATTATATAACTCAATACCTAACTCACGTAAATTTAGGTCCTGTTTGGATGAGCTTAATAAAAGTAGCTTTAAAAAAATACTTTTGAAAGTGCTGAAACTTATTTTTAAAATAAGCAGTTATGCGTTTGGATAGAAGTGCTGAAGTTAAAAAAAAGTTGTTGATGTGTTTGGCAAATAAGTGCTAATAAACAGCTTTTTAGATCAAAATGTCTGAAATACCCTTAAAAGCTGTTAACATAATAAAAGTTAATTAATTTATATTTTACAGCCATAAATAATTATATTTTGCTATCATTCACATATTTCTTTCTCATCACAAATTATTTATAAGAGGAATATAAACTTATTATAGATTTTAAAGATATATAATTTGAATAGATTAAAGAACGATTTAAGATTTTATTTTAGTTTCATCCATAGGTAATAATAATTGTCTATTATTCACATATTTCTTTATTATCACAAATTATTTATAAGAGGAATATAAATTTTTATTTAAGTTATATATGCAACTTATTTTACATTTTAATAATATATAATTTGAGTAGATCAGTTGAAAGATTTAAGATTTATTTTATTTTTCATTCATTAGTAATAATAATTGTCTATCATCCACACGTGAAAATGGAAAAATAGAAGAAAGAGATGTTAAGGTTATGCGGATAATTTGGAAATTGTATAAAAATATTAAGGGCAAAAAGGTAAAAATGTGATCAACTTAAAACAGCTTTAAGCTGGAAAAAAAAGCACCCCTACCCCAGCTTTTAACTTTTGGCTTAAAATAAGTTTTTTTTTTAACTTTAAATAAGTTAATTTGAGTATTGTCAAACAACTAAATAAGTCAAAAACCAGCTTTTAAGTCAGTTTGACCAGCTTTTAAGCTGAGCCAAACAGGCTCTTAGATTGAGCTAGATGTTGATCCAACCCATCCTAGATGAACGGACTTGAAACAAAAAGCATCATGCTAAATAAGAAAATGCAAAACATCAAGGAGCAAATTAGCACAGATGCAGTACATACAACAACATGCTCTACAGTCTTTGGTAGTTTGAGGCTTGCTGTCTACTAGCATAGTTACCATTTCCCAGCATATCTTTTACATGCAAATATAAATATGCTCCATTCCAACTATTACACATACTGTTTAACTTGTATAATAATACTAATGGCATCTCTACTGCCTACTATTGCTCAAAAATAACACTCATCAGCCTTTGCACTTAGGGGTACACTTGCCCACATGGTCCTTGAAATGTTGCATCTCAGCCAAAACTTCAGCCTTCGGCCGGTACAACATATCAATCATACGCCATATCTGTACAATCCAATAAAAAATTAGAGCCAAACTAATTATATCATATCATACTCAAAATGCCAGCAACAGAAATGATTATCTACCTGTAATGTGCCCCCTCCACCAGAGGTCTCTGCATCATCAGATACACTAACAATAGTCCATGGATCACAAGCATTCCAGTGAAAGTCCACAATCTTATCCCTGGGTCAAACTCAAAAAAGTCAGTTGGTACTCATTGCTCACGATCCAAAACTAACTACCATAAAACTTTAGAATTTATCACTATCCCCCTTCCTCCTTAGAAGAAAGAGATTAGAAAACAAAAATAAATAGACTAGGTAGATTGATTTATATTCTGTTTTGTTTCAAGTCCAAAAGGGAAAAAGAAACAAAACCAAGAAGCAGCAACCCCAGTGTAAAGGGGTTCTTTCTAACCTGTGGCCAGCATGCTGAAAAAACAAGCCTGGAGGAGACTCCTCTTCATCTTCATCAGATTCAATATCAGAATCTTTTGCTGCGCCAACCTGTGAAGAAAATCAACTAAAACTATTAAGGAGAACTACTTGCTTATAAATATATGAATATAGAACACATCTCAATTCATCATTAGGCTGCTTCTTTATTTGAATGTGCACCAGATACCCACTACTAATAAATACATAATAACTCATACTACCAACATCTAAGCCCCACCAGTCAAGAAGGAATTTTACAAACTTGGAACATTTTAGACTAACGAATCATTGCCTTTATACGATAAAGCATCAAAGGCCCAACAAGATAATAAATTTGATAAGTAATCACCCCTGTGTAAGTATATCATGAGCAGATCTCATTTTGCTTCTTTTTCTGTGAAAGGTATTAGTTGGAATTTAAGATTCCATCTTAACATTTTAAAATGTGTTACCCACTCTCCCCTCCCTTTTGCATTGGAGAATGTACAGTTATCATGTATCTTTTGCAAACACTTCGCTATCCAAAGACTAGCAGTGTAACAGAAGATGAAGATCACACAGCAGCATTTACAAATAAAAAAGCTTCTTCAAGAAGCTGGACTCCCAGGGGAATTGTAATAATTTCAACTAGAGGAATAACACACAAGAGGGAAGGGATAAATGGGAGAAATAGACGAGTCTGAGGAAGTTCCAAGGACAGGAGTATCTATACCTTCTCATAGTCCCAAATATTTAAGAGACCATCCTCTGCACAGCTCCCAAACACAGAAGACCTATTCGGACACCACTGTAAATGAAAAGTCATCAGTTAACAGCAATCTAAAGCAGAGGTATCAATAAACATAATTTCACTGATTAACAGAACACAGCAAATGAAATACCTGAACACAGAGAACTGCAGCTGTGTGATGTTCAAACATATGTACTGGTGACCCAACCCCATCTGAAGTCAAATTTCGCCGGTCAAATAAGCGTACTGAATTATCAGCGGACCTGAGTGACACTAGGTTAGGTAAGATTTTTGTAACTAGATAAACTATATGAACTAAAAAAAAACGTCCAAGCAGGCGTGCGCACCTACATGACCACTGATGAGTGATATTATACGAATTCATGATATAACATACCAGTAATGGAAAATTGGTCATTTACAAGAAAAAGAAAAGACAGTTGTAGCAGCATGCCCCATTAACAGCCCCATACATGACCACTCTTCCTTCTTTTTTTTTTCTTTCTTTTTGGGTATTGCACAGTATCTTCTTAATTTATATAATTTTACTATATAACATCATACCCAGTTAATATATAACATCATACCCAGTTATGATAAGATTGTCATTGTGAGGATTCCAATCGACACAATGAAGATCAGCATCATGAGCTTTCTCAACCTGTAAAACAGCAACGACCATTATCCCATTAGGTTCTTTGGATATTTCTTATGAAGGATTATCGACTGAAATTTGACGATCAAGCGTATCTTAAAAACAACTTTATAGAAACGGCTATATGATAGATTAGAACTACATTTGGGACAAGACACCATATTGGTGCTAGAATGAGACAATCTGTTACAGATAATGACGGCAACAAGACATGAATATCTAGGAAAAGCTGACACAGTCATGCTCGAAAGGTAGATATATTGGTATGAACATAATTGAACTATGTTAAATCATCACTTGACCATTAGAATTGCTAAGCTAACATATGCTATCTGGGAAAAGCTAAATATTGCCATGCTCAGAAGGTAGAAATTTTGGTACAAAGATTGGCTTATGTTTTAACATATGTTCAAGAAATCATCATTCAACCATTGGAACTGCATTCAAGATATATCTTCAGAAACGTGAGATGAGTTGCACATTTAGCAGTTTCGGCTCATGATAGCCTACCTATTCCTATATCATTAACAATCTCTCTGAAAGATGAAGTTTGCCATTAAACAATCAAGAAAGTAATCACCAGACCTTTACAGCAGGATTGTTACCAACACGAGCATCCCACAATATGAGGCATGAATCATCACCAACACTACAGAATTCCTGGGAACTTCATGAAGGTTAAAACAAAATGTCAGCTTCAGAAGACTGGTCAGATACTTCAAAACACGTTAATCTCGCAGGTCGAACGCTTATTCACCCTTTCTGCTAAGGATATCACAGAAATCAGAAGCTGTATCAAGAACAAAATGTTTTAGTACACTGATAGCAGAATCGCAGCTTATCTTTGTTCTTGTCAGTGACTCCGGAATGTTCCAAAACATCAGACAGTGAAACTTAAAAGTTTGAATTGAACAGTTGCGCTTTGATGTTTAAGTTTTCACTGTCTGATGTTTATGTGGAACATTCTGGAGTAACTGACAAGAACAAAGATAAGCTACAATTCTGCTATCAATGTACTGTATAATCCAAAGGGAGGATGTAGCAAGCACATGAAGACAAGCAATTGGGAAGCAACAGGTAGAGCTCAGGGAATAAGATAAATTTTTAATATTTCTCTCCCTGGATGATTACCAAAGAAGAACCAAGGAAAATATGAAGACTTTACCATCAGAAGCTCTAATAACCCGAGCCTAATTTGTAAGCCTCACTCCACCCAGACAACCTCCCACAGGATCCAGCAAAGAAATTAAGACATTCAAGTCGACATTACCTTGAAGGACAAAACTGAACATCTTCAACGGTATCCGCATGGCCATGGAAGATACCACGTGGTCCAATAGAAGGATTATCAGCAGACTTAATTATAGAGCCACCAGATCCAGCAGACTTGGTTGCATCTGCTGCCAATGTTGAAATGTGATCTTGAATGCTCCATAATACAACAGTCTTGTCCTTCCCTGACAGAAAATGATCTCAAATGAGGAAATACCAGAAGTGGCTAAATCACTTATAACCCACTGAATTATGATATTAAGTTCCAGACAGCATCTTAGGGGATGCAACATCAGACCATAAGTTCATAATATGATTCTAAATACTACTAGAACAAGTAGCTTTTATGAACCTTACATATCTAAAACTGTATCGGATCAGATGGAGTCTAATTTGGTACATAAGTTGGGCAACACGAGTACCTGATTCTAAAATATAACTAGATGAGAAAATTTAAGAATTAGACATCTAAAAAATGAGAGAACTTCAAACCTCCAGAGAGGACAAAGGGTTCCATGGGGGACAGAGCCAGAGCAAATTCTGCATTGTCCTGATGTCCACTTAATACCTGTAAAGACATTTAATGTTTTGCTTAAAAAGGTTGGTATAGCTTAAGATGCCAAATCATATTACTGGTGTCAGTTGACAGGTGCTGAGATCAATTAGTAGAGCACATTCCACAAGCAAAAAAATTATAAAATCGACCAAAGAGATACTATGAGTGATGAGCACAATGAAGATATACCCAAAATATAGACCAATCAAAAAGATTTAGAGAGCAAGTACACAGACCAGATCTGGACGCGAAGCAGCAGCACCATAGACAGCATGCTTGTTAGGCTGAGCTTCAATGTCCCAAATGAGAACCTAGATAGATGAATAACAAACTCGTTACCAATTAAAAAATATTGATATGCCTAAAATAGAAAAATGTCACAGTAACTTAACTAAGACTTCCACAAAACACCTTACAAAACCACTTACTTCAGGACCATCAGTATGGGTTGCCACTATGTTTTTGTTCTGCGGGAGTTCTCTGATTCTGTTAACCTGGTGAAGGATATCAAAAAATAGTTCAAATAGAATTCCTCATTGGAGAACCGAACTGCACAATTTTTATGCAAGAGGATAAATCTCAAGCAAGTTCAACAAGTGTTTTACTTCACAGAACGTCAAAAGTAGCAATGCTGATTCTAGGCAAAACAGAGCATGATATACATCTCTTTTTAGATTTTTATTTTTAAATTCAAACTTTGCTTCATTCAAGTTACTCCTCTAAATAAATCACAAAACTACAAATGCAGAATCTCAACTTTACTGTGAAAATACAGAAGATGTAGCATTGAAAATTGACGTAAACTAAAACCTTACACCCAAAAGAGCTAATGCCCTCAATGAGGATACGATCAAGCAATGGAAATCCAGTAGGAAATTGGCAATGCAAAAAGCATGAAGACAAGGAGTGAACTATTTTCCTTTTAATCTGAATAGTAGTATCAAATATAAGGTTTTCACTCTTTCATATACTAGGGATAATTTGGTATTACTTGAGCCGAGAGTCTCTCGGAAACAACTTTGCTACCTCCAGGATGTAGGAGTAAGGTCTGCGTACACTCTACCAAACCCACTTGTGCTATTACACTGGGTTTGTTGTTGTAGTTAGCAGGAGAAGCATAAGAAACAATAAGCACATAGCTGAAACAATTCAATACTCTCAAACATCAAATATTATTTATTTCCGGTTTCATTTTAATTTTGTGGTATAGACTATTTATTTTGTTTCACTGCATTTGAGTTCCTCGTCAAAATGATTTATTTTTATACAAATATGGTGGAAGATGGATATACACCCTGTAGCTAGTTTCGAGTGTAATCACACAGATTAAGATCGTTTGTTTGGCCAAGTAATTACTTGGTCAGCATGAAATTGTATGTATTTGAGAGAGAGCAATTACACTCTAACTCTAAAGGAGGTCTGGTAAATACATCGTGTAATTACCAGATAATTTGTCAAATATATATTATGTCTTCCATTTCAAATATGAGTGGAATACTAGTTAAAAACAATTTCAGACATTTTGGATTGTTTCTTTTGCCAAGTTTTTCTTGCTCAGCATAAATTGGATGATTTTTCAAATTCATTTGGCCAAGTTATTACTTTGTTAGCATAAAATTGGATGATTTTTCAAATTCTCTTATATTTCTGTTTTTCAAATGCAGTGTGTCTTTTATTTCGAATAAGTGCAATACTTGTTAAAAGCAATACTCACATGAGTGGGGAAGATGCCAATTACTCTTTAACGATATTAGCTGTCAATTTATAATTATTAAATATATATTTTTTTAAAATGTATAGATTAAACACCTAATAATAAATAAAACTTAATGTTTCATTGTATGCACTTATATTTGTCACTTCACTAAAATATATTACTTGTTTATCCAAAAGAAGTTTATTTAATTTATTCATTTATTGACAAGGTAACAGACTGTGTATATAAAACATCAGCACAAGATGGTGGAAGCCAAAATTACACCATTGAATCTTACATCCAAGAGTAAAAACAATAGAACAACACTAAATCGTTTCTCATCTTATAAGGATCCTAGGATGCCTACTATAGAAATTGAGTGATCTGTATACTCTGAGTTGCACCAATAACAAGAACTTATAATGCAGTTCATTTTCAACTTTTACAGAGAGCTAGTATTGCCTTCAAAACACCTAGAGTTTCTCTCTGTCCAAATGGCCCACCATGTTACTGTTGGTACAATTTTCCATCTGTCTTTGTTAATGCTACCACCGCCCTCAAAATTTCAACTAGTCAGTGCCTCCTCTATTCTTCCCTACATCATCCATCTTATGCCTCTGAAGCTGGTACATAAATTCCAAAGCTGGCTAACCACTTTACAAAGCAGAGACAGGTGATTAATTGTCTCTGCATTATGCTCACAAAAATAACATATGAAGCACATATGTTTGCCCCACTTCTATAGATTCTCCTGAGATAAAACTTCTTTTATTTTTTGAAATTGGTAACATTGTATTCCTCGGGGCATTAAGGGCTATGCTGGCTACCTCCAAAAGTGTTAGTTACATAGAAACCAACAAAAAAAAACAGGACTACTTACAAAGCTCCTATGAAATCCACTAGTTGAATTTCTTCTTCTATGTTCATTTCTTTACACCAAAAACCTCAAGTGGTAATTATTTTCCACTTAATCTTCTCTATAGTGCATTCTTTCCCCACAAAAATTCTCTGATTTCTCTCCTTCCAAATGCACCACTAGATACAAGCAGGTACAGTTCTCCACCACCTCGTCTGGCTCTTACTACCTCCCCTTCTGACTCAATAACTTAGTAGGTCTGTTGTGCATTCTGGCATAATCCAATTTAGGCTCTTTATATTTGGTGAATTACTATGCAGTGGAGATGATTGTTGGTTTCTAGAGCCTCTTTAGAAAGATAACATCTTGAGGCAATAATTTTTCCCATCTTTTGAAGTTTATCATGTGTCAGGCAAGCTCTCCTAGTTACCAACCAAGTGAAACACTTCACCTTAGTAGGGGCTACACTCTTCAATATAGCACTTCATGGCCCTGATTACTTCCTCGCAATTGTGGCTAGATCCCTTTTATACATTCTGTTCACATAGAATTGACCATCACTATGATGCCTCCATAGCAATTTATCTGGAAATTTATCTGTTTCCAGATTTGTGTCGGGAAAATCTCCAATCAAAGCTAGCATATCCCTACCCACTCTATTTCCCAATCATTAAGAAATCTCCTAAAGAGCAAATTTCATCCTTGTGGGGACCAAACCTCTTGTATTTTGCTGACCGGATTCAGGCAAATTAAAACAACCCAGGGGATAAATTTTCCAAGTACCCTTGACCAGTCCAGTCTTCCTTCCAAAACATAGCCTTATTTCCTCAACCAACCTTTTATCCTTACATTGTCTATCAAAGCCAACCATAGGTTTCTTATAGTCTTCCATACTCCCACACCATATGTTTGAGTCACTTCCTTTGAACACCATTGAACCATTGATCTTCTTGACCATACTTGTGTAGAATGAGTTCCTTCATTAGAACTTTATCTTCCAAATTGTATCTCCACAACCATTTGGTATGTAAGCTGTTGTTGTGTATCTTTAGGTTTCTTACTCCCAAACCCCCATATCTTTTGCTCTGTTGAACCGCCATCCATTCAACTAAGTTGTAGCTCTTCTCAATCTTGTTACCTTGCCAAAGGAAGTTTCTCCTCAATGATTCTATAGCTTTGACTACCTTGCCGGGAATAGAAAAAAGTGACATCACATATGTTGGCAAAGAGTCTAAAACAAAGTTAATCAAAGTGACTCTCCCCCCCAAGGGATAGATATTGGGATTTCCAAAGTGCCAGTCTCCTCTCTGAATTTTGTAGTACACCATCCCAGATGCAACTGCTTTATGCTTAGCACCATGGCAAACCTAGATAAACGGTAAACAACCTCTCTATCTTGCACTTCAATATATTAGCCAAAGCTTGAATCTGTTGGACCTCTTTAATAGGAAAATGCTACTTTTCCTCCAGTTCACCTTAAGTCAGAGCATGCCTCAAAAATTACCAGAAGTTGTTTGTGCTCTGCTTCACAAAAAAATATTGTGTCATCTGCATACAATAAATTAGTCATATTCATCACCTCATTAACCCTATTTTTGATTCTGAAACCCCTAATCTAGTTGTTTAGAAAAACTCTCCTCATCAAACTGTCCAACCCTTCCATGGCAATGATAAACAGAAAAGGGTACAAAGGATCTCCTTGTCTAAGACCTCTTTCAGCAAGAAAAAAACCTACAGGTTTTCCTTTAACCAAAATAGAGAACCTGATGGTTTTAATACAGATTTCAATCCACTTGAGCCATGTAGGACCAAAACCCATTTGTAGAGTGTTGATCAAGAAGTCCCAGTTAAGATGGTCATAGGCTTTTTCACTATCCAGTTTGCACATTACCCCTAGCACATCTCCTCTAATCCTAGTATCAATACATTCACTAACAATTAAAGCAGCATCCATTATTTGTCTCCCTTTAATGAAAGTCATTTGATTTTTGTTGACTAGCTTGTCTATCACCTACTTCAGCCTTTTTGCCAACACTTGGGCAATTATTTTATAAACTCCAGTAATGAGACTGATTGGTGTGAAGTCTCTTAGATAATTTGCCCCCACCTTTTTAGGAATTAGAGCCACAACGGTAGCATTGAAACTCTTCTCAAAACTTTGGTGACAGTGAAAGCGTTGGAAGGTCTGCATCAGATCTTCCTTTATAGTTTCCCAGAATGCCTGAAAGAAGGCCATGGTATAACCTTCAGGCCTAGGTGCTTTATCACAAGCACACAATCTTATCCCTTCTAGCACCATATTCTCACTGAATTTTCTAGATAACCAACTTTGCTCCTCCATTGTTATTCACTGTACGTTAAGAATATATACTGAAGGTCTCCAGTTTTCTACCTCCTAATACAAATGGTGGTAAAAATCCATAATAGGATTCTTCATTTCCACTGGCTCAGAGGATAACTCTCCATTAATCATTAATGACGCAATGGAGTTGATTCTCTTGTGAGTTGTTACCATTCTATGGAATACTTCATATTTTTATTGCCATTCTTGATCCAATGAATTCTGGACCTGTCTCCAAAAAATTTCTTCATTTTTTGCCACCTCCTTGTATTTCATGCTCAAGTGTACTTTCAGTATATGTTCATCACCAAGAAGAGCTCTAGTCTCTTGAGTAACTTCCATGTCCCCTATCTGACTCAAAATTTGCTCCTCCCTTGCCTTCCAGTTCCCCCTATTCTCTCTACTCCATTCCTTCAGTTTTGTTTTAAGCAACCTCAACTTAGTAGCTAGTTTGTAGTCCGGTCTTCCTGACACTTCAAAGGAGCTCCACCATTCATGAACTTTACTTTGAAACCCTCTCCATTAAGTCACCACTTTTCGACTCCTGAAGGCCTTATTCACACATGTTAAGACAATGGGATTATGGTCATACCCCAAGCTAGTCAGAGTACATTGCCTAACTCGAAGGAACATTTCATCCCATGGGAACGAGTATAAAAATTTGTCTATCCTGGAGGCATTCCTATGGTTTGCCTCTTTTCCAAGTGTATGAGCCCCCAAATAAAAGGGGGTCAATCAGCTCCTATTCGTTGATACAGCTGGACAGATCTATCATGGCTTTAGAAAGCCTGACATGGTTTTCTCGAAAGGGAACCTAGTAGTATTGAAATCCCCACATACTACCCAGGGCCCTTCACACAGACTCCTCATAGCTTTTAATCTTCCCACAACTCCATCCTTTCATTTCTATCACAAGATGCATAGACTGCTGAGAGAAACCAAATTAGTTCTTGATCGACTCCACTTAATTCACAAGTAATTGATTGGTCCCATATTCCACCATCTCCTCCTTCCATGACTTTTGTCCCACATAACTAAAATATCACCCTTGCTGCCAATCGTTTTCTGCCATATTCCCCCTGCTAATTGTTGTATATGATCCCTTACTGCCCCATTTAGCTTTGTCTCCATCAAAACTATACTATCTACCCATCATGTTATACTCTGCTTTTCACCAAATTTCTTTTATTCTCCATATTTAAACCCCTAACATTCCATGATAGAATTTTTAAATTCATTGCAACTGGGTGGCAAAATTTCTCCCCCTGCTTCTAGATTTACTCCTAGGTTCTCCATCCTTGAACTTCACATCGAAGATCAGACTTTAGAGCTCTTTAAGGATATCTAGTTGTCCTTATGTTCTATAGCACTTAAGGCTAAGGAGCCTTTCTTTTCCCTTCTTTGATCAATTTTTAACAGAACGACCAAGTTTCGCCAGTTTAACCATCAAAAGACATTCCAAACATTTGGCTGAGTCGAAGAATATTGTTTTGTACTCATCGGTTTGTTTTTCCCCCTGCCTCTTTGCTGCATTCAGAGGCATCACAATTGAGAGGTGTCGGATCACTAAGAGGAATTAATTGTTGAGAATTCCCCTGTACCTCCCCTTCCTTAGTTTTAGCACTTATCTCCCTTATTTCCGACATAATCAACTTTGAATGACGCTTCTTTATATCGTCTAGCTGCAGAGACTTCGTCTGACTAGCTATTTTTCACACCATACTCTGTTCTATGCATGTTGACAGTATTTTGGGCTTCTATATTAACTGCCCAAATGTTTATATCTTTACTAAAAGGCTCAACAACCTTTGTTGGACTTTTATTTAAATGGGGCGACTGGCCTAAATAATTTGATTGGGGTTTCACTTGACCTGCAGTAGTGGGGGCCCCGTATGCATGTCCCATCACATCCAAAAGATTATTTTCCTCTCTCCTTAGCCCAATTCTCTATGAAGTCAACATCTGCTTTATGACATCAACAGCTTTATCCACATGGCTACTGGACCCCATAACACTCCTTAAATGCATATCATTATCCTCAAGATCCTCTTGTCTTGCCCCTTTGCGCAAATCCTGGGAAGTCATTATTTGCTCTATGGAGTTGGCAGGTTTAGCCCTTTACTTTTCTAGCCTAGGACTGACTTCTCGGTTTTCAAGCTCACCACCTCAGATCTGTAAAATCTTGTTGGAGCTTCAGCCCAAACTGGAAGGGAAAAAATCAAACCACCATCTTAAATTTCAACTTCCCTGGGAATATTTTCAATGGGGCCTTTCACTTTGATTCGAGCCCATCGCAGATGGTCTTTTATTGTGGTTTCTTCTTCTGTCGCAAGCCATCCCCCACATTTATCTCCCATCTCTTTCATAATATTCTCAGACCATAGTTGGAGAGGTAGACCAAGTACTCGAATCCAAAACCATTCAAAGGTGGTGTGGGCTGGATAAGCCTCAGATGTACCAGTCAAGCACAAGTTGTTTGCCCCGTCTCTTCCAATTACCAAAGAGAATATGTTGTGCATCTTTCCTCGACTGAAATTCAAACATGAATTGAATGCCATTCATGTCGAAAACCTGGATATTGTGAACTCCTTTCCAAGTTTGTTGGATCCACCTTCTTACATCATTTCTTGTTGGCATCACGTTGCAATCTGGAAAGCTTCCTACTAGGCATCTCTGTAAAGATCCTTTCCATCATAGTTTGAAGAAGTTGTCATAGTGCCTTGTACCTTGGAGATAGTTGGTTCCTGCACCATCCATCTCTTCTCTATTCTTATAGAGAGCATCCTTTTAGCTACCTTCTCCCCTCTTTGAAGGATGATTTACCTCCCCTACTGCTGGAGTACCAGCTTGCATTACAGACCTCCTATTGATGAAGCTTTAAATTCGTCTGACAAGTCCCAACCACCCGTCATTCTCCTTGTTTTCTGGAATAATAATAACAGATCTCATTTGGCCATCAACCATAATGATCGACAAAAACCGACCAAACTAATCGAACTTCAAGGAGCAAAAGATATTAGTTGAAACATCTCTGCCTCTCCATGTCTTAAACATTTTACCCCTGACTTCTGATGCTTCTCGCAACCTTCTGCATAGCCAACCTAGAGCCCCTTTGCTCAAATTCAAACCATGTATCAAAATACATTACTCTGTAATGTCAAGATTTCCCACCTAGTCTAAACTAAATACGATTTTCCATGAAGAAAAAAGGCTTTCAAAGAAAAAGAAGGATAGGTAAAGATTCTGGTGGTTGAGGACCACCGAAAAAGGGATTAGAGACCCTGAAGTGGTCTTCTAAATGGAATCGATAAAAGTGCCTCAAATACAATAAAATCAAACTCCCACCACCCATCTGCACACGGACACACAAAAAAAAACAAATGACTAGATAGGCACTGTGATATATCCTAGTGTCTTATCTTTCATTCTAGAATATATGCATTCATTGGCAATAAGATCGGGATATGTGATCTATATGCCTTTCAAGACTGCAAGTATCTATTAATTTGTGAATCACTTTCTTCGGTCTCTATGTGAGGATCTTTGATATCAATTTATATATATTTCCTATTAAGCTAATAGGTATGAAATCACTAAATTCTTACCCCCATTTTTTCTGAATAAGAGCTATGTAAGTTAGATTGAAGCTTTTTTTACAAAAACTACTTGAGAATGAAAGTTGTACATAGTGGACATCGCATCATTCTTTAAAGCCTCCCACAACAATGAACAAAGAACCCCAGAGTGTACCCATCTGGACCTGGTGCTTTATCTATTGTACATGTCTTCAGACTATTCAAAACTTCTTTCTCCTCGAAGGTATATAGTAATAGGGCATCCATTTCTCGTTTTCAGACTAGAACGTCTCATGACCTCCCTTTTAATGTTCTCTGTCTCCACAATATCTTTCACTCATACAAGCAAATGATCAATGTGGTTATTCCTCTTGCGAACAATGATCAATGTGGTTATTTAATCCACAATATTCTTGACCTTTGTCTCCATGCAATCTCGTCTTTTTTGGAATAATCTTCAAATTCATGAATAAATTAATTTTCTAAATGGCTTCCTCAAATTAAAGATCTATTCTGTTGAACATTGTCAATCTTTGCAATTTTGCTTAATATCAAAAAAAAATTCTTCTCCAAGTTCTCACAGGTGCTTGAGCTCCACTATGTCAATTTAGCCTTCAAAGCTTTTACCTTGGTTACTAAAATATAATTGGCCTTCTATTAATAATAATGGAATACCACCAAACCTTAAATTTCTCATTGAAGCCTTTAGTTTCCAGCCACCATCGTTCAAATTTAAAATAGGACTGTATTTCCAACTTTGCCACTCTAAAGGGCAATTGGTGTGTATTCAGAACAAATTCTAGGGAGGATATCTTGCTTAATATTATTGAAATTTTCTCCCAATTCAATAGAGTATAAAAACCTATCATTCCAGGAAGAGTTTTTTAGGTTGTTCCCTCTAGTTCAGGTATAGCTTCTCCCATCTAGTTGAGGATATAATTGGCGTTCTGTTAATAATAATGGAATACCACCAAACCTTAAATTTCTCATTGAAGCCTTTAGTTTCCAGCCACCATCGTTCAAATTTAAAACAGGACTGTGTTTCCAACTTTGCCACTCTAAAGGGCAATTGGTGTGTATTCAGAACAAATTCTAGGGAGAATATCTTGCTTAATATTATTGAAATTTTCTCCCAATTCAATAGAGTATAAAAACCTATCATTCCAGGAAGAGTATTTTAGGTTGTTCCCTCTAGTTCAGGTATAGCTTCTCCCATCTAGTTGAGGATAAATCAATTCCATCTCCTCAACAAAATCAGAAAATTATGTTCTGTATGTAGAGGTTTTGGAGAAATTCTTTTACTCTTGAAGCATATCTACCAATATTAACATCATCCCCTATAACCCAAGGACCTGTAAACAAACTTCTGATCAACCCTATTTTCCACCATACTTCTTGCCCTTTCTTGATTGCTATTATGTGTCGACCAAAATCATTATATGTTGACTTGAATCTTCAAGGTCAAAGTAAGCACCAACTTTAGTACTTCTCCTTTCCAAGGTTTGTCAACCCATAATATCAAAATACCTCCTCTAGTTCCACTTGCCTTTAATTGCTCATACTTGACTCCCTCGTTTCCCCACACCTGCTGCTGTATTAGTTCCCCCAATACGCGCTTCCAATTAAGTTCCCTTCAAACAAATGATATCTACTATCCATTTTTAACCTAAACTGTTGATCACCCTCCTTTTATCTCAACAATATAGTGACATTATTAGTTACAGTTCCATTAGTTAAAGGCAATTACACAGTTGGGTACAGTGGAAATTAGTTAAGAGCAGTTTGATGGTAACACATTCAGCTTTAGCTTAAGAGTTCAATTTAGTTCAATTCAATTACTATAAAGCCTGAAATCAATTCATTGTACAATCATGACATGAAATATAAATCTCTCTCTCACACTCAATTCTTCTTCCTCCTTACTAACTGTTTTCTCGAGAAACTCCTGAAACAGTGCTTCGATCCTTGAATTCATTGTAAATTCCTGCAACCGAGTAACACTATAACAAAGCCATTCTATTCTTGGATGTTAATGGCAAAAGGAACATGGTCTGCCGATAATTCTCCAACATAAATGGGGGAATTGAAGGAAATAATGCAGAAATTGGCAAAGAAAATGGGGACTTAGGCAGGGGAAGTTGCAAACCTAAAGAGTGGATCAAGTGGTCATGGAATTGAAGGAACATTTGGTCAGCAATCGAGAATCTAAGAGGAAGAAAACTCCTATGGAATAGGATGGTACTTCGGCTGCAAGGGCTTCTGAAGAGATAATTCATCATTCTAAAGGGAGAACTCACATACCTAGGAGTCCCATCAATTTCACTTATAATTCCAATTTCTCAACGTGGTCGAGAAAGGAATTTATGAAGTTTTCTGGAGAGGATTTGAGTTATTGATTATTCAAGATCGAGTAATTTTTTTCAATGGAAAAATGTTATTAATGAAGAAAAGGTATCAGTTGCAAGGCTTAAAACTGGAAGGAGAAGCTATATCGTAACATCTCTCTTTTATGAGACATAGGCAATATTTACAACTGCTACTTGTACCGAGTATGTGATGGCCATGGTTGAAAGATTTGGTACCGACTTCAATGACCCTATGGAAGAGATTAAGAAGATCAAGTAGGTGGGGAGCGTGAAGGAGTATCAAGCTATGTTTGAGAAACATCTGACTAGGGTGAAACTTCCACAGGAAAATGCTATTAGCTATTTCATTAGAGGGTTAAAGCATGAATTAATATTGTCGTGAAGGTGACAAATCCTATATCATTATCTCATGCTTATAGAAGTGTAAGACTACAGGAGGCCTATCTTACTGCGATAAGGCAACCAAATAGATTTCAGAGTTTCAATTCATCTAGGAAGATAAGTGATCATAGAATGCAGAGTAAACCAATGATATTGCCTACACCTGGGATTAATAACTTCTTTTCTCCTAAAGGAGTCAGTATAAGGACATTGAGCATAGAAGAGATCAATGAGAAGAGGATAAAAGGGTTGTGCTATTTCTGCAATGAAAAATACACATTTGGCCATAAATGCAAAAATTCCAAACAGTTTTTTCTGTTGGAATTGGAACAAGTGAAGGGTGATGATAATGTGGAGGAACAAGGAAAGGATGTCCAGGAAGAAGGGTTCAATCAACTTGAAATGGCTCAACCTACAGAGCTATGGAAATCTCTATTCATGCATTAAATGGTTCATTAGGTTATTTATAGAACCTTGAAGGTGGTTATCACTCAAAGAAAGAATTACACATATTGATGGACACTGGGAGCTCACACAATTTCATAGATCCTAACTTGGTAAAGCAACTAGGAGGTGAGGTTAGATCTACTATTCCTCAGATGGTAGCTGCAACAAATGGAAACATGAGGGTGAATAAGGTGTGTACAATCAGCTGATTGTTACAAGGACCTGAGTTTGTAATCAAGAAAAATATCTATATTCTTACACTTGTACCACCAAACATGACAATGGAATTACATTGTAATTACTTAATTACTAGCAAGCATGTATGTGTAGTTATTTTTGAGTAATTACTGTGCTAGTAAGTGGTAAATACAAAAGAATACTGAACTTACATTCACAGGCAAACTAGATCAACTATTAGCTCTGTGAACATGCGTGCCAGTTCAGTATTTTTTCAGTGTTAAAGACTTCAACTAGTTTTTACCTCTCCCGGATGTATTATGGTTTTGTACTTCTTCACAAATGGCGAGCGTGCCTCTTCATTGAACTAGAACCAAGCCATTTAAAAAAAGTCATGATGATTGATGTGCAGTATAACTAAGACAAAACCATATTAAAATGTGAAACATACTTACATTTGCAATATGATTTTCTGCTGCAACCCTGGGCTTAACCACATCACAATTGGCGATGATCAAAGTATTAGGCACTGACTTATCCGTCTGAAAGACAAGTGTTTAAAGATTAAAAAAATGTATGAGCCTAATTATAGAATCCAGAAACTCAACTCATTTCTTGTACATGCAATGGGAACAATAAGTTATCATATTTGTCAACACTAGCCTATCAGAGAGCAAACTATAAAAATGAAATTATTTGATAATACTAATATCAACAGCAACGGTGACAATAATAATGGTAGAACTGAACTCTAGCCATCGTAGTAGCAAGGCCTGGTCAACCCACGGAACCGCCCAAGCCTAGCTCACTAAAACTGGCCCCAACCCCTACTGTAGGGAGAAGGAGCTAGCTCGGATCCTAATGGAACTTGAACCAGTTAATCACATCCCAAACTTCTAGGTTCTAACAGCTCAGGAATGGTCTTAACCCTGGCCTGCAGCACGCCAAAGCCCACTTCTTAACTCCTCGTCAAAAGTAATTTTCAGGATGCTACTTCAAATTTTGAAATCTTTGATCTTACATTTCTAAATTTAAGGACACAAGCAACAATACAGAAATAGCTGCTTGTTAAGAAAAAGCACACTTTAATACAAACAACATAATTGCTACTTAAACCTATAAACTCTACAAATAACCTGTTCACAAATCAAGCAATTGACATCAAACTAAATAATCAATATTGATATTCTTATATATAAGATATATGGAAAGCTTTATAATAGCAAGCTCTGCTTATGTTAGAGAACTATGTCATCAAACAAAAATCCGTTAGAGAATCTGTTATGAAAAATGTGAGAAATGAATATATCTACTCTTAAAGATGATTAGAGAGAGAAAATTAACAGTACCCATGATTAAGTAAAAAAGTAGAGGCAGTGGAGTAATAATGCATCACAAAAATATCAAGAAATTTACAATGGAAGTTTAAAAACTAAAATTTGGAAATAAGAAAATTATTGGGCTATGCTTGGGGATATGAAGGAAGAAGATGTTTTCAAACAGTATTTTATACCTAAACCTCATTGATTTCATTTCCACCTTCACAGTGGAACTGCAAATTACTTAGTAGAATGATAACTTAGCACCAACCAGAGGCACAATAGATAATCTAAGACCACAATAAGAGCCTACTCAGATAGGCTTATAGAAGCCAAAAGCCATTAAGTTCAAAAAAAATTGGCTTATTTTTATTTTTTTGGCTTAAAAACTAGTGCTTAAAAGCATTTTTTTAATGTTACCCACACAATTAAAGTGCTTAAAAATCATTTAGCTTAAAAGCACCTAAAATAAGCCACAATCCAAACAGGCTCTAAATCATATTTCTAAGCTTCTAACCCTATTCCTCACAATACACCAAAAACTCAGACAAGAAATCTTCATATATGATACTCGAACCAACAACCTTAAGATCAGAGGTGGAGGTGTGCTCCAGTACCTCTTCCACTCAAGCATCTCAACAAACCAAAGGCACGCAGGAGAATAACAAGGATTATATACCCCAAGACAAGTAAATTATTGATATTATTTTTATAATAAAGAGATTTGCCAAAAGAGGGAGAGCAGGTGCCCTCAATCCCAAAAAGAAACGAATAAAAAACAAGACATAAATCACCTACACTAAATATAACCTTTTTCCATTAAGGAAAGAGTATACTTCTACAAAATCTTGGTGATATGGTAAATCTTTTGGGAAATCAATGTAGAATACACAGGAAATGCTGAAAATATTAACCAGAAAATAATAATCATGTGCAATGCAGGCTTGCCTGTTCAGAAAGGTAGAGTCGCTGGCGGTTTTTATATTTACCCTCCTCAACTACTGCACCCCACCTGTTGCCAAAGACATGACCATTAATATGACTGATCAATTTTTATACCAAACAACTTGATAAGACCAAGATCAAAATGAGACAGCAACACTAATTCTCAAATGTTCATAAAAAAAGAGATTATTATCCACTTCATTAAACATATAAATGCAAGGCCAAAGAGCTCTGTGGATAACCATCACATGGAAATAATAACCACAGCTCTCTCTATCTCTCTCTCTCACACACAAAAAAAAAAAAGAATCACATACCAAATACAAAACAACCCAATTACATAGTTTGAGATCAGAACTTAAACAACATGAGCTGAAATGATAAACCATGAAACCAACTAGCTCACAAGTAGAAAGGACATCCCATATATGTTGTTCAACCATGTGCAAGATGCATATACTCTACCACATACATAGTATTTGACCACCATGTGCAGGGACGGATACAATATACTCCTAAATACATAAGCATGTGTCCTACTTATCATTTAGAACATACCTCCTCAACAAAGCGATCACCCAAATGGTAATTATTCAGATCTTTTTTTTTTTTTTGCTTCTTTTGGGAATTCAAAACTTGGTTTAAAGGATACAAATTCCTTTTTTTATAACGCACCTCGGTTATTCCACAACCTGCTACCTTGAATTCAAATCTTGGTGAAAGCGTTAGCAGATTCTCCTAAAGAGATTTTCATTTAATGATGAAAGGGAAAAATCAAAAGACATCACAAAGTCATATACCAAATTAATACCTATCTTCCAAGTTTTAAAGATTTGTTTTCCATTTCTAAACTAGAAAACTTACTCATAAAGCTCTATTACAATAATTGCCTAAGTTTTAACATTAGGCATATACTCAGATTTAACTTTTGTCATCAAATCTGTGATTTCTAATTGTCCACCTGCAACTATACATACAAATGACATAAGCAAATATACAGTTTCATGAGATCAACTACATGCCTAAGAAAGCAAAAAAAAAACAAAATGAGTTTTCGTCTTCATCAATAGAACTTGGTACAGCATAACAAAATTACAGTATACTGCAAATGAAGAAAGAAATCATAATACCGGCAAGAAAGAGAAGGCCATATAGTGCTATGGTTGGTGAACCAGTCATACAGCACAGGGATATTAGACTTCCACACCTGATACTCCTCACCGTACTTGCTAACATTCTTCTCCCCATCTTCACTACTTGATCCCCTAAGAGCCAAGTTTCGTTTTCCTTCGTTGCCACTTAAAGAACTTGAGGTAACTACCATTTTGATTCGTAGATGGATCAAATCTTTACAATGGAAAGAAGCAAGAACCGACAGAAGATGTAATGGCTCAAAGTGGATATATTCACCACAGAACCCTAGAAAGCTAACTGGTAGTACAGCCGCTATGATTATTTTATGCCCTAATTTGGGGGGGGGGGGATGGGGGAGGGGGGGTAGAGGGGGGATGTGAAAAAATATTAGGGAAAGTATGGTCTAGATATATAACGAAGAAGAGCTTGTTTGGATTGACTTAAAAATTGGTCAAACCTAATTTAAAGTCATTTTTTAGCATTTGGAAGTGTTTGACAAGGTTAAAAATAACTTAAAATGAGTTTAAAAGTTAGAAACCAAAAGTAGATTCCCTCTACTTTTTATTTTTGACTTAAAAGTCATTTAAGTTTGACTTTTTATTTTTCGCCTTAAAAGCTACTTTTTTAAGTCAATCCAAACAGGGTCGAAGAAATTAAAAAACTTTTTGAAATACTTTGCACGAGAAAAAAATATTCTTTGATTTTATCAACAAAAAAAACAATCTCCAATCGTCCTAAATTGACCATTTACAACTTATTCTTTAAATAATCTTTGTTCACACGGGGAGGCAGATGGGAAGGTAAAGAGAAACAGAGGTATATAAACAAGGGTTTTACCGTGGATAATTAGTGGGCAATTATACTCCTACGTGTGGATTCACTATATTAATGAATTGCAAAAACTTCCGAAAGTGAGCAGTTCAACTAAGAATTAATTGAATGAACTCCAGAGTTAAATAAGTCAAATATCACACTTCATTGAACAGCAAATTGTGTTTCCACATTTCTGTAAGCACTACTTAAAAAATTTTGAAAGCAATAACTACCAATCTACACTATCACCCTATTTTACAAATTTGCAGCAATTGTTACCTCAAAATACATCTCATCTTAAGAAACAGATATCAGTAACCTTTATCAGTAATTTCATTGTTTTACACCGCTCATGAAAAACTGTAGCTTCCTAGATGGATCTAGGCACACTAAAGCAAAGTCAGTGAAATCAGCAGGCCAAAACTCAAAAGGAAATCTGAAACAGCACAATCAGGGGCAGACCTACATGGTTGCAAAAGGGTTCATATAAACTCACTTCCTCGAAAAACTACACCATATATAGACATATAAAATCTGTTTTTTAAACAATATTACTATATATAAACATTTGACTCCACTTGAACAAAGAGCAAAGCGTAGCCCAGTAGCAAAGTGGGTTCAATTTTTAAAAATGGCCCCAATTTCGAATCACGCAAACTACAAATTAGCTGCCTCTTTCTTTTAAACATTAAAATCCTTTAGTATTTTTTCCCCTTTCTGTAGTTTGCCCCAAAACCTTTTTTTAATATAATACAACTGAACTTAAAATAAAATAAAAAGGGTTCCCAGTTCCAATCTAAACAGGAATAATAGTCCCCAATTCTCAAAAGATCAGAACCTAGGGATCTTTTAGTAGAGTATATTAGAAAAAAAATAATGCATGTATTTGTTTTATGCATTACTAGTACCTTGTTTAATACTTTTTTTCAACAAGTGTATAACTAATACTGCTTGTATTAGACTATTAGTTATACACTCTATTTGGTATTAAGGTCCATATAACTAGTGCATGGAAATTCATGGTATTAATAATGCAATGAGTTCTAATATATGCATTAACATGGTTAAAGACACAATTGTTCCTCAACACCTTTTCCACATCTTCTCCATCATATTTTTGGAGGATATTTTAGTTTTAAAAAATTGTGAAATTGAATGGACTATGACTTGTGAGCAGGTGTGTTGCGCCTCATATAGGATAAAAAATTAATATTATTCTGATGATAGTACTATGAATAAGTTTCAAGAAATGAATAACTCGCAAAATACAATTTACATAATATATTTTTATTAATCAAACTTTGTTTTGTTGTTATTTTGTTTGCTTCTTTGCGAATTAATTTTTCCGTTTTAAATATTGAACCCACTTAGTGAAAGTTCTGTGTCCGCCACTGTTACACAACAGTATACTGAATTAGCTGCCATATCTCTAGATCAAAGCATTAGCGATGTCTAGTAAACAGTATGCAGCAGCAGCAGTTCTTATACAACAAAGTGGTTCAAATAATTGAAGCATGGGCCACCAAAAACAAAATCCATCTACTGATCCAAGTCCAAAACATCCCCCGTATATGTTCATAAAGTCAACCTCTAGTGTATACAGCTTAGTAAAGAGTGCCACCATGTATTTAGGTATTTAGTAGGCCAATTTATTTTTCAATGAACACGGGTTGAAATTCTATTGAAGAAACTTCCCAACAAAACGGGAGCCGTTGGTCGGGGATAACTACTAACAGTTACAAAACTCAATCACTACAGTGATTGCATTGAAACAAGGAAATCAAACAGCGGATCTATGTCATATAAATTATTTGCTCGGACAGGTCCTGCATATGTCCATATTACTGCTACTCTTAAATTTTACTTATTCAACATAAGAAAAACTACCTACTATCCACTATAGATGACAGTTCAACAATGGCTTAGGCAGTGCTATTGAGGATTATCATTTTGTAGCTTAAGGGACGAAGCAATGTGACATGAGAGGTTAGGGATTCATAGGCAAAATCATGAGCTTTTGAGAAGTTTGTTAGAAACAATGACGCATAAAATGATCCCAATGTGAAACGATCAATCTTTTACCTCATGAAAAAGGAGCTGGACATTACCTACATTACCTATATTAGATGTTGAAACCTTGAAATTAGTTATGCCACCAGGGCTGTGATCTAGAGGTAAGAGCACAAGGCGTGACATATGGGTAAAACACACCTCATGAATTTGAACCCTCCACAGACAATGGCCTTTAGGTGGAGAAGGGTAGAGGGACAGACACATCATCCACCAAGTTCCAACTCATTAACAATGCCTTTCGGTGGAGTGTTATCAAAATCAAAAGATGCAAAAAAGTTTTAAGGTCCCTTGGGGCTTTAATCGCAAAGCGCAAAATAAAGCATGCTTTAAAGTTTAATGAAAAAGGGTGCAAATAGAATATATATATATATATATATATATATATATATATATATATAACACTTATTCGCAAGGAAAAGATTGTCTCAGAGCTTTAATGACGACATTGAAGTGCACATTAAATGAGGCAAAGCGGTCAACATATTTTGAGCCTCACTTCAGGTCTATGGCTGTGACACCTTTGACAACACTACATTACAGGACCAAATTCATATATGTTTGCAATCTTGAATTTAACGTAAGTTGCTTACTGTTGGTGCTTTCATCCAGCGATAACACTTCATTTTACAGTTTCATTGGTGCTTTCATCCAGGGATAAATTATTTTGTTGTGTGTATTTCATGTTGTAACTTTTATTCAGCGATAAATATATATAACAGTGCTTGTGTTGGAATCAAGTAATGTACTTCACATCAACCTTCTCACTTTCTGTTTATTTTTCTCTTTTCCCTTTTTTCCTTATAATAAAACTGATACCACCAGATTCCAAATTAATTATATCTTCTCAATTGAAAAAAAAAAGGGAAAAGCGTATCCCAAACATAACAAGAGAAACAACAAGGCAATGTGGTTGCTTCTTCATGAATAACCCTCATCTACCATGAATGTTTTGGGTAAAGACAAACCAAAGAGCAAAGGTTGTTAAATCCTAGATCTAAAGTAATCGAACATCATTGCCAACAGAGTCCAGAACACATAACAAGGACTTCAAACGCAACAAAACCGAAAAGCAGAAGTTCTAGAAATGTATAAGATACCAAATATACTTTTAAAAAAGAGGCATATATACCTGCAAGAGAGCGAAGGCCAAATGAGGTTGTGATTAGCGAACCAGTCATAGAGGACAGCAACGAGTGACTTCCACTGAACATACTCCTCGTCCACAGCAGCAGCTTTCTTGCTAGCACTACCTCTCATCTTGCCGGAACTGTGAGGTTCCTTTTCTCTTTCGTCTTTGGATTTGGCAGCAGAACCCTTTGGCCTGCCACGCCTTTTGGGCTGCGAAGAAGGCGTTTCCATGGTAGAAATTTGTTGGGGGGAAAGTTAAACCCTTGGAGCAAATACGGACCTACCACACAGTAGTGAAAAGACTTGAAACTGAAAGGGTTTTGTAGAAATATGACAATGACCAAAACACAGTTTTTGCCTCTTCGATCTTTCTATTTATAGAAAGGTATTTTGATTTACGAAACCACAACCTTGATCCACCTTTTCCCTCTCTTCTTATCCAAAATAAAATATTAAAATGGACTCAAATTCATGTTGGTTTGAATATGTTATAGTGTACAATGTAGACAAAAGAAAAAAAGATTTAGATTAAAAAATGATGACCGGAAATTGAAGTTGAATATCAAAATGTAATTTATGATAACTGAAAATTCAAGTTGAATTTCTGAAATTTCAAGAAAAAAAGTAAAATTGAATCATGGTCAAACGTCTTCATGTTATACTCTTGAGTCATACTTATTTAAAGAGTTTACAGAACTGAAAAATAGTAAGGTGCAATACTGTAATTGTCTAGAAATAGTAAAGACAATGAAAATGATGAAAGAGGAAATCATGATTGCATATCAAGAAAGTCATCTTAAAATTAATCTCCGCACAAACAGCTACATAGTCATAATACTTCGTCATGCTCCACTGGTGCATGGATCTGGACATGTTCTCAAAAAGGATTACAAGAATAAAAAATAAAAAATATGCATCCAAAAAGTATCATTGATTGATCGTGTTAAATTAGAAATGGTTGCTGAAAGAACATGTATTAATATTAATTAGGTATACGCACTAAGGTGTTAGTGCTTTCATAAAAATTGGTTGAACGAACTTAAATGGATCGTATCAAAATGATTCTTGAGTTCTCTTAAATAAATTCTAAGTTTCAACAAAAATCTATAATATGTATTGACCTGATCCGGCGTTATTAAAAGACATCTCGTGAAGAGCTTCAAAAGTCCTGAAGTGCACTGTAAGAGTTTTAAAATTTGAGCGCACGACGATTATGGCCCAAATTTAATTTTGGGTCAAGCTGACGTTATTAGTCCACTTTAACAGTCTAATAGGTGCTATAGCGGAATGATGAAATTTTACAACCTAATTAATGCGTCGTCTTTTATTTTCATCCCACTTTTGAAAGGAAAAAATAGACTAGGGCAACTCCAAAAACCTCCAAAGGCACCTATGGCAGGGGAGCAATAGAAGTGAAGAACCACCACGCAAGGAAGGTGAAAACCTAAGGACTTTCAATGCTCATTCATCATAGGTTGCTTCCCAGAGTCAATATTCAGAGGCAAGGTTCATCAGTAGTTATTTGGCGCTCAAGTAGGCTAGGTTTCCTTAATTTGAGTTGTTCAGACTTGTTTTACTACTTTATATCTTATAGATGTTTAGAGATGATATACATAGGCCTTTAGTACAGTGTCTGGATGGTTATAGGTCGTTTATTGTCTTTAAGGCGGGAGACTAGATACTTGCTGAGGGTGGTGCTCTAGGTCTTACTTAGCGTTAAGTTCATTGTAAGGATGGTTGGCGTTGTCCAATAGATATAGGTGTGCATGTTTACTGCCTTTTGTATCACTTGTGAGTCACGTATGCATAATAAGGATGCATATGTAATGACATCATGCTGATGATCTCATGCAATGACTCAGTTATGTGACTTGCGGTTTCAAGTATTATTGTTCTTGATGTATTTGATTGTACATGATGTTGCGTGTTTGATGGTTGGCTTGGGCATTAAGTTAGTACAAAAATCCCCACGATTGGCTCAGATACCACTCATGTTATATACTAAAAGTTGACTTAATTATCACACGTGGTATGGAGATATCCATGTATGGTTGGCTGGGGTACCACTCTGGTACATTAACTATGGATGATTCGAGTATCGCATTGATGCACTAAAAGTTTGATTTGAGTTCCGTGACAGGACCATGTATATTTTATGGTTCCACGAGTGGACCTAAATTATTCTTCATAATATAATTGTTGCATGTTTGATCCTTGAGTGGTCCAGATTACTTGAAAGGGGAGTTGATCCCAGATATGATTTGTAGCAATCATGTGGGACATGATTCATGTTATTGTAAGGTAGAATAAGGACTAGAAGTCTGGGCTATGTGTTACTTTTGATGATAAAGGTATGTTATTTGTTGTGACAACTCAGTGCGTAGTAGTAATTTCCTGTATAATTGTTTCAATTATTGGGTTGAGTTTATAAGGATTCAGTTTTTAGTTGTTTCTAGGTGTGATTCTTATTAATTATCATGTTTAACTTGATTTTATAAATGTTGTTGGTTTAATCTTAATAGATGAGTGGATCTAAGGCACCAATTACATTTACTGCTCTATCCAGGGCCAGTAAGCGGGCATGAGAAATTGACAAAGTATAAAAAGTTGGTTGATAGGGATAGTGATGGCCTACTATTCATGAATATTAATGTGGTAGAAGGCTTAAGTTGTGATTTGATATTGTGGTGATCTTGTATTTGTGGATGTTAATATGGTTGAAGGATTAAGCTATGATTTGACATTGTGATGGTCTTTTATTCGTGGATGTTAATGTGGTAAAAAAATTAGGCAAAGATTTGACAATATTGATGTCTTGTATTGATGGATATTAACGTGGTAGAAATATTAGTCTATGAGTTGACATTATCGTGGAGTAACAAATAGTTATGGGATCAAGACGATAGTTATGATATTTATGGGGGATGGCTATCAATATGTGAATGGAGAAGAGGAATTGTGTAACATTTATATTTTATGATTATTTCTGAGTGTCTATTCTATATTATATGGTAGGTTCGGGTCTATTCATGATATCTATCAGTATGTATTGTTTGTATTGACACTACTCTTGCTTAAGCTTGACAACGAACAGGTAATGGCACTACATAAAACATGTAATGACACTACCAGACTGGAACCAACCATTCCACGACGAAAACAATCGAAACTGAAACGGTATCGATACTTGTCCATCAGATAGTTTTTACAACGTGTCGTCTCGGATCGGTACAGTATCGGGATCAGACTGAATTAATTATTGATTGAAGTTTATCAAACATTTATGAGAATTTTGTCATGACTGAAAATTAAAATATTTGAAATTATATAACTTATTGTTCATTTATTTTTTTAAAAAAGAAGATTTAAATTCTTAAAGTTTAAACTTTAAATAAGGGTGTGTTTGGTATGAATGAAAATGTTTTCCAATTTTCTCATGTTTGGTTGGGACAAAAGTTTTGAAAAATGTTTTCCAAATCAACTCATTTTCCTCAAAATTAAGGAAAATGACTTCCCTTCAAAAATTAAGAAAAACATTTTCCAAAATTTTCATTAAACTTAAAATTACATTTTTTTTTTGAAAAACATCAATTTCTAAAAAATATTTTCAATTTTTGTTTTAAAAAAATATTTTTCAACTTCAAATTTTTATTCAACTATACCCCTCCCCCCCCCCCCCCCCCCCAAAAAAATGAAGCTTGGTACGTATATGCCTTGTTATACTTTGCATCCATATAAGCCTCTGCCGTCCAATTATAGGTATATATATACCCCTCTCACTAACGGACTCCTAATTTTTTTACACATGTCTTAATCCTATTGAACTATCCGTTTGATCCCCTTTTTTAACACATAACCCAACTATCCGCCCCATAACCCAATACTCACCCAATTTCCTCTAAAAGGAATCCAAATTAAAACACCTTCTGTCAACAAAACTCGGGGATGTCAAGAGCTCCACTTATAGAAAACATCAACTTCTCCGCAAGACGGATCTCGTCAACTGATATATATCCTATAAATATGACATATTTGGGTGTTTTAATAGTTTTAAAACATTCTTGATTATTTTTTTCAGTTTTTCATTCAATCTGGAAAAAAGAAAGTCAAAAAATCCTAAATCCATCACATATTCTTGTAAATTATTTCAACCCCACTTGAAACTTTCACTTATAAACCTCAAAGATTAAATCTTTAGCATCCCCATACAAAAATTAGTGCATTCTTGATTCGTTTTTTTTTTCAGTTTCATTCAATCTCGAAAAAAAACTTCTAAATTTATCACATATTCTTGTAAATTATTGCAACCCCACTTGAAATTTTCACTTATAAATCTCAAAAAACACAATCTTTAGTATGCCCATGTAAAAATTTGAGATTTTTAATACATTCTTAATTTTTCCCCCCTGTTTCATACAATTTGTGAAAAAAAACCCAGAAAATCTTAAACCCATCACATTTTCTTGTAAATTATTCCATTTCAAATTTGCACTTATGAACCTCAAAAAACACAATCTTTAGTAGTAGAAATTGTTGATTTGTTAGTTTAGCTTTAAGCTTAATTAATGTCAGATGCTTGTGGATTTGAGTGTGTTGTGGTTTTAGGATGTACGTGTTGCGTGTGGAAATGTTAGACATACATAGGCAATGATGACAGTGCCATGTGGCTTCCAGCAACCTATGATGAATTTGAACCTATTCGTCGTCTTTGTCGTACAATTCTTGTTGTTTATGAAGATGATCTTCATAACCCAAAGTTTCCTCATGAAGGAGGATATAGGCTTAACCCCAATTGAGTGTTTTAATTTGGATTTTTTTTAGAGGAAATTGGGTTGATATTGGGTTATAGGGTGGATAGTGGGATTATGGGTTAAAAAAGGATTCAAACGGGTAGTTCAATAAGATTGAGACATGTGTAAAAAATTAGGAGTCTGTTAGTGAGAGAGGTATATATGTATCTATAATTGGGCGGCAGTGGCTTATATGGACGCAAAGTATAGCGGAGGGCATATACGTATCATTTATTAAAGTTCTGTGGTAAATTTGTCCCTTTTAGTTTAAATTTCAATCGTTAAAAGTTTAAAGTTTAAATTTTAAATTTCAAACTTTAAAAGTTTAAATTTTAAACTTTAAAAGTTTAATTTTCAAACTTTAAATTTTAATTTTTTAAAATATCAAATATAACTTGAGTTTGAACTTTGCCATTTAAAAATTGTAATATAATAAAAAAAACACTTGTATTAAATTGGAGACAATAAATAAAAAAAAATTAAGGCGAATAACCTATGATTTTATTAATAAAAATTAAATAATACAATTTAAGTAATAGATTTAGTAGAGGACCTAATCTACACAATCACCTTCTAGGAAGGGTTCTGTTTGATTTAGACCTCGAATTATCATAATAATAGTTCAAGGTACCAAGATAGTTAGTTGTCTTAAATCATTTAACATCTAGAATTGGTTGATCGACTATTTCCTCCAATGCATCAATGTCATCGTCACTAAAATCTTGCAACATTTCATCAATATTATTTTCAAATTGGATTGGTAAAAGTGGACACGCATAACTCCTTCTCTCGGCATTAATTCAATCTCTAAATAATACTAATATATCCAAGCTGTCTGCTGCTAATGAATATCCATGTTCTCTAATTTGAAGTCTTGTTGCACTAGAAGTGCCCTCCGAAGCTACTTAAAATGCTTAAATGGATAACACAACTCTAACCACTGATTGAAGTTTTGAAGTCCCTTGTCGTGATTGCTCCATCAATGTAAAAGGTCAAGTAAACCTTGTGGATGCTTAATAGTTTCTTTACATTGATTAATATATGCATCAAAATTATTTTTTTCCTTAGTAGCAAGTCCAAGATAACTTTCTAGCATATCATTAATGTAATCTTCATCATATCCATATGTAGAAGTTTCAGGTTCTTCATGACATACAACTTCATTTATTCTACGAGAATTATACAAGTCATACAATTTTAAGCTTCGCTTTTTATAATACCTTTAACGGTTGTCAAGCTAGGTATTTCAAAATCTTGAACATCTAAATTTAAATATATATTTTCAATCATTCATGATGCACTTACATATTTATAAGTTGGGTTTAAAAATCAAGCAATTAAATGATTTTGAGGAATAGGAAAAAAATATTTTTTAAAATTTTCAGTTATACTTAGCAAAATCTACAAACCTTGGTTTATTTTTGAATTTATAAAATTTAGTAAAAATAATATATTTGGTAAAACAAAATAAATAGTAGGATAATAAAGTCTAGAAATTTATTTTGTAGCTAAATAATAAACTTCTAAAAATTCTATAAGTTCTCTTACGTCATTCCAATAATTATCAAGTCTATAGTCCATATTTGAATTACGAGCATTCCAAGCCCTTTGTAAAGATTTTCTATATTCATAAGCGACTTAAATCATTTCAAATAAAGAATTTCATCTAGTAGACACTAATTTAGAATTTTTTCTAGGGGGAGATTAAATTTATGACAACGATTTCCAAGTTCTTTACATCTAGCCTTTACTTGACATTTAAAAATAAAATGACATGTTGTTTCACATTTTATGCGACTATTATTATACATTGTTATACCATCTCTAACAACCAAATTATATATGCATGCGACACATCTAATATGAAAATCATCAATATAAATAGAGCAAAGTGTCGGTTTTAGTTTATGAGCGTGGCACACTAAGGACAAAAGCATTATAAGAGTTTAATTGTGGTAGAATCATATTAGAGCTCCCTACTCCTACAGATGCATTAGGAAGCGGTGTATCATTCTCTTTAGCTTCAGCTGCAACTTTAACAAATATAAAATCATTTTTACAATATCCCATTAAATGATTACTTAAATTTCCCATCCCGCTTGCCTTTTTCGCAGTTTTATGATTAATTCTATATTTACACTTATTACAAATAACTTGTATTTTATCTTCACTTTCAGTCAAAAATTTGACACACAATAAATTTTTTAGAACATTTTACCTTGGGCCTAACTCGATTAGGATATACAAGGGGAATGAGAGTTGAACAACCAATAGGAGTGGGAGTCAGAGTGGGAGTGAGACTTGTAGTCGTAACACGTGTTTTAACATCATCATCACCAAAAGTATTAATATCATCATTAACATTATCATGTTCTAATTCTTCATCAAAATTACCAAATCTTGCTTGTAATGATTCATGATATTGATCTAATTCAATATTACTATCAATATTAAAAATAATTACGTCGACATGAGTAAAATATATCACATTTATTTTTATTTGAGATACTTGTCTAGTGTAGATTTAGAAGAACTATCAATTTATTATTTTTTTCATAGTTTTGTAAATATAGTGAGAAAATTATATATAATATGCAAATTAAATGCAAACAAATAAATAACTAAATAAGTAATGACAAAAAGATGAAAATTGAAACGAATGTACCAAACGTCACTTAAAAAGCAGGCGTGTACGACCGAAAGTAGAAAGTTGATAGATAAAACTTGAAAGTTGAAGGTAGTTCCAAAGAATAAATAATCCACAAAAATTGTTTTCAAACTAATACAATTTGTACTTTAATAGAGATAAGAGACTTGAGAGTTGAGAGAATAGAAAATGAAGACAATTTGTGAGTAAAAATAATGAAGGTTAGGGTTTTTTATAGTTAAAAAATAGGACTAAAATATAAATTTTAAATTTTTGGGATATTGAAAAAAGTTTGAGGGTAGGGGGTGTTGGGGGGGGGGGGGTTAAAGTATCAAAGTTACCAATGGCTAGCAACGACTAGTTAGAATTTAAAAAAATGAAATATCTAACAGAACCGGAACGGAACGAAATCGAATCTAGTTTCTAGTCCAATCGAGACGGTCCAAGAATTTCCACCTTCCATTCCGTTACTGCTCCTTATTTCCTTTAAGTCGGGCCTAATTGGGGCCTAGAGAACCCGTACCGTGCCGATAATGGACCAAGATGGAACAGTATCGGTATCGACAACCACCAGTTATATTGCCAGACTTACTCTTATTATACCACTTGACATAGTTTAGTTACATGGTCAGTATTGTTTTATACGTGAAGACGATGATATTTTTTTAAAACTTCCATTTTTCCTTCCTTATAGTAGGTGTTATGTCATCCTATGTTATATAAACTATATCATTAGTAGCTCTTTAATTTGTTTGGACCAGTTCTTTGTGGATTGTTTTCGCTGTTGTAAAAGGGGTTTTATTTAAGTTTGAATATTTGTATAAATATTTAAGGTATTAAAAGAATTTTGCTGTATTTTGTTAATTTTCGCATACTTTGATTAAATTGGATAGTAAGGATTTTTGCTCATCTTGGAGTTAGAGTTGGTGCCCACACGGTTTAGTGGACTGAGTCGTGACATAATCACACTAAATAATTAAGTAATAAAAATAAATCAAAAAAATATCGTACTCAATAAATTTAAATATATAAATTACTATTACTTCTATACATTAATAAAAGTATGACGTTTAACTTAAAAGGTAAAGTGCCTAAAAAATATTTAATGTCAATACTCTATTTTAATTTTAAGATTATACTACATTCACCGCATAAAGTTCCTAACTTACCATTTAAATTGCCTAAATTTTATTTAATGCAAAAACTCATTTTTTTAATTATTAATATTTCTATATATTAGAAAAGAGTGTTTCAGCATGTCAGTTTAATGACATTAGATGAAAGTTTAAGTGTATAATGATATTTTGCAAGATAAGTTTACTTAAAGAGGTTTTGTTTTTCGTTTTAATCCTTAGAACACATTAACAACTTCTTTCACATCAACAAGTTCTTAAAAGATCCATTATTTTCTGTTAAATTTTAGGTGATGTTATTTACCGAAATATCATTGTATACGTGGAACCTATTTAACTACACATGTAACATAACTACATAAGACTTGTGGCCTCCTGATTTTGCCTTATTTATTTTTTAATAATAAAATACCTTTTAGGCAATTAATTTATGAAATTTCCATATCAAAATTGGTCTTAAATATTTTTTTTTTCAGGAATGAAATACTATTAATTCAGATTGAAAATAGTATGCATTAAATAATATATTTTTGAAATGTTATATTATATAATAAAAACTGTGAATATTAAAAATTAATTAATGGTCTTACATAATAAATAATTATATGTTAGTTAGAAATATTATATAGTAGAAATAATAATGAAATAATCCAAAAATTAAATAGAGAGTATGAATAGTAAGGTCTCCTTTGTTTGCACTTAATGAAGATCTGAATCTTAATCAATCAGATTTGCCTCATTCAGTGTGTTCGTTTTTGAAGATTGAATCTTAATTATTCAGATTCAGCTTATTAAGTTTGTTTGTTTTATTTTCTTATAAGTCTCTTAATGAGTCTGAATACATCTAAATGAATCAGATCTGTAACACAATCTTAACACTATTCAAATTCAAAAAAAATAAATAAGACTCCTATCTTAATTCAATTATATCACAACAATTCATGAAATTTTTTTTTCTTCTTATAATTTCCTTTATTCATACTAGGTTAATATACGTCTTTTACTTTCATAAATTAATCAATATATTTAAATTGATGAACACTTCATGATATAATATTTAGCACGATTTTAGAAAATAAGATAGTATTAATAATTTGATCGATAACAATAACAAATCTCCACCATAAAATAAAATGTTTTCATAAACATTATACTACTACTCTATATAAACTATTTTACATTGTATTATATTAGATTCTCAAAGTTTTTGAGTGCATAGAATAGTCATTTTAATGTGTAACTTAATGTTAAATTCTTAATAAATAAATCATATTATCTTGTTATGATAAAAAAGTTCAAAATGTTATTTTCTTTTAAAAAAATTATTATATTAAAATAAGGTTTTTATAATATTTTATTGATATAACGTTTCATATGTACATTCAGATATTGAAAATAAAAAATCCCAATAATTCAGTATTAAGATTCAGAGATAACATCTTAATGTTTAGATGTTTATTCAGATTTACACATCTACATCTTAATGCATATCTTAATATTTAGATGTGTATTCAGATTCAAATGTCTAAATCTTAATAGAAACAAATGAAGCCTAACTCTCCAAACTTCTCTATAAATGAAGAATAAGGAGTGCAATGGTGGATGGAGATAGTTGTATATGTTTTTTGTTTACAAGATATTCACGATTGATAAATCTTATAATTAAAATTAAATTATGATTAAATATAATTTTTTTTAAAAATAAATATAATATCATGTAAAATAATATGAAAAAGGTGATAGACTCCTTATAGTTCGTAGGAATTTATCGTGATTGAAAAACATCTCCCTCTACTATATTATATTTTTAGATATTGATATTTAAAATTTTAATTAGAGTATTAATAGTATATAGAATTTATAAAAATAAATTATGCATAACTTTATCCTAATATTTTGTATTTAAATTATTATAATGTTGGGCACGTGTCAACACAAGCTATTTTCTCTAGTTTTAAACTTGATAATTTGTGCCCGTGCTCACACGTGCCCAGTGAATGATCGTGTACTTTTTTATTAAGCTAGCTCATTTCCAATACTTTCACAAGTTTTTTCCATTT